>NW_020884874.1:23091583-23680720 GCF_003945725.1 Corapipo altera
CTATTTTCAACCTTATTCATTTATTTCCTCTTTACAATTATAAATAAACTTCAAATGTTTCTCTTTACTTTGCTTCACCTTGTTCTGCTCCTATCTTTGCTATCCTGCCATGCTTTGCACTCCCTTTTTTGAAATATACTTTCAGGAACACTGAGAGTTTACTAACCTCACCCAAAATTTATTCTCAGTGAGAAATGGAAAGTATTTTTAAACTCCCATATACTCAACATTTAATGAATAAAGAAAAATGTCTAGCTAGAAAAAATTATTCACAGTATTTGCATGAAACCTACTGAAGGGAGCAAAAATGTTTGTATTGTGTACATGAATGAGCAGATTGGTTCATCTGGATGTTAGATACCTATACAGGTCCAACACACAAATGTGGTAGGCATATTTTAAGGTAGAATTCTTTTAATAAATAAACATTAACTTTGTATAAGACACTACCCAATATTACATCCATTGAAACAAACTCTTTAAGACAATACATTTGTCAAGAGGTTACATCCAATATTAATAGGCCATGAGGGTGTGGGGACTAGAAACTTAAAGTACATTGTATTTGTCTCTGAATTTTCCAAGCTTATTGCAATAACAGTACCTCACACCTTGTTTTATTGGTGAGCCCTATTGCAGAGCATAATTAAATCAATTGGTAAATGGGCATGACACAATGTTCTGGTAAATTTCAAGCTGAAAAAATTTAAATTGACTATCAGCTATTTGCAGAGAAAGAGAAAAATCAACCTTTCCTAATTAACTCTCATAGCCTCAAAAGTTATCACCAAGTTTATCTTGGGTATGGGTAGCTGCATCTGTAATGGTTTAGTAACTTCAAAATAACCCCTAAGTTTTAGATTTCTGTCTAAAAATGTTTAAAACAGAGCCATTCCCATTTTTGCATCAAAATAAATAAGTTTAGATTTTTCTTCTGCTTTTTTTTTTCTTAGAGAAAGAGATTTCAATTATAAAGTCTTTTTTCACCTTCCTTTTTTTTTTTTTTTGTTTCTTTCTTTTCTTTTTTTTCTTTCTTTTCTTTTCTTTTTTTTTCTTTTCTTTTCTTTTCTTTTCTTTTCTTTTCTTTTCTTTTCTTTTCTTTTCTTTTCTTTTCTTTTCTTTTCTTTTCTTTTCTTTTCCATATAATCTTTCATGAGATATTGTCTGGGAATGACACAAGAAGATTTAGATGCAGAACTGCCACTAAGCTAGTGGGAATTGCCAATTAAATATAAGACATAATATTGAGAGTCTAAGTATCTAAGCACAGCCTCAAGTGTTTCCATATGGTGGAAAAACCTCCCCAGACCTGAGTGATATTTAAATTTGTACAATATAGCATTAGGAAAATACAGGTAGAAATTTGTTGCTTTATATAGAACATCATTATCCCCAGCAGAATGACTCCTGTTCTCTTGGGATTAGAGTTTAAGATCAAGTCTGAGCATTCAGCTTTCTTGGGTAAACGGAACTCATGTATAATTGATGTTGATAATGTTAAATGAAGCACTCATTGTCTGGTTTTTTACTACCTGACTTCAGAGTCACATTGACTGCAAACAATAGGAAAATCAAGCAACCAACTCCCCTAGATTGGTTAATTGCTTCAAAAGAGGATGTGAATGGAAAAGTAAAGGCACTTCCAGTAACATTAACAAATCTTGTATATGTTGTCACCAACTGGAAATATTAATTTGACGAACTGGACAAGCAAAAATTCCTATATATTTGTCCAGAGAATTAGTCCGAAGAAATTCATTAGCAAGTATGACAGGCTCTTGCCATAACACAACTGCAGAAATGTGCAGTTGACTTGGATTTCTATGAAAACCAAAAAATACCTACATTCTTCATTGCTGGACAAATACTCGAAGACATCAGGTAAAAGAGCTGATAACCCTCAAGAAATGTCAGTTTGAAATATTTTCTGTTATACAAATATTTGTTTTGAAATTGTCAAAAAGTTCTCTTTGGCAGTTTCAAAGAGGAAATCTGATTTGCCAGCTTTTGAAAGAATTTTAGCTTAGAAACTGTGGTATAACTGTTGATAATAGGCAGTATGGAATAAAATATTTCAGAATTACTTAGATTTTGACAAATAAACTTTGTTTAGTTTCTATTACAATTCAGTTAGAAAATATTCCAATATCCTTCTCTTTTTACTGGATGAAAAATTGTTTCCTTGTAGTTCTATATCCAGTGATAGCAACTGAATCTAAACTAGAAGCATTCTTAAAAACAGTACACTACCTTCAGATCTGTGAAGCATTTCCAGTCCCTGTTAATGCTAAAACCACAAATATACATTATAAGCTGCAAACTAACTTAAGCATTATTCAACATGAAACTGTGCTAAGTTCAAAAGGACTATAAGAATGAAGGTTTTGGGACATATCACAGCAGAAAATTAAACCTGAGGAAGCCCCTTCAGGTTTCCATGTAAAAACAACTATTACATAGAAAATCATTAAGGACATTTGTTCTCACAGTCATTTCTGCTTGAATACTAAAATAAGAAAATTTTCTTGTGCATCTCTGCACACCTCAAACATAGTGTATTAGTGTGGCAAGTATGTCTTATATCTTTTTGTACTGCAGACAATTCCTGCTAATTACACATAGTTCAGGTATTAATTGAAGTACTTTAGTGCTTCATTTGTACTAGAAAGAGTCTCTGACTACATCCATTTGAAGGTCCTCACTACTTAATTATAAGTATTGAAGCCTTCAAAGAAAACTAGAAGTCTAGAGGTAAGACTAGAAACAAATATTAAAGAAAAAGAAAAGAAAAATGAAAGGTGAAAAAAAAGGCAAATGAAAAACTAAAGGAAAAAAAGGTAAAAAATTACCCTGGTCTCTTCAGTTATTGAAACCTCTGGAATCAATAGGAAGTCAAATTTCAAATTCTGATGATCATAAAATATCAAAGCAGGAAAGTTGCCACTCAAGACACCACAACAGATTTATTATATTCTTAACTGTAATGAATAATATTTTCAATTAGACTAAAAGGTATAGCTGGAAAAAATGGACAACGTTTAGAGAAAACTTCTTCAAATTGCCTCTTCTTCCTGTCATACCAATAGATTTAATAAATAAAAAAATATTACCTCCACCTCTATGTTTTGCCTTGACTCTGTTCTTAGACTACCACAGCTACAAACACACTACTATTACTGAAGGATTACAGAAATGTGAGCCAAGACTCCCCATAATTCTAGTGGTACCACTTATAAATATAATACGAAGCACAAGATATTAAAAATGCAACTATATCAAAAGTTGAGAAAATCAGTTTTATTTAAATGTAAATTAACAAACTCTCCTTTCCTCCAATCTAACAGAATTGCATAGTCCACTGATTTTAATTAAGATGGGAAAACTGTTTTGATAAAATAAGAAATGACCCCAACATGTGCCCAAAACTTAAAATGAAGTTACATTTGAAGTGGATAGAAGGGAAAATTATAGTTAAAGCTAACTTTTCCTCTATGCTGTTTTAATACTTTTTTTTTTTTTTGGTATTTATGAAAACCTCAACTTCTCTAAATGTCCTTTTATGAGTATGAATATCAACAGTTTAAGTATGCAAAACCGTAGGGACATTAATGGTAGATAAAGAATGTTTTTTGACTGTTTTGAACAAACATTCCATTCAAAATTACTCTTAACATATACAAAAACAAAACCACAAAACCCCCAAAGACACATCTCATTGTGACCCTTTTGTTTTTAAAAGCTCTAAATAATCAGGGAGGTGAAAAGCTACACATAGTAATTGATAAGCAACCCCAAACTACTCAGAATGTCATAGTTTTCACAGGAATAGCTGAATACAACCAGGGCTTCAGTAGTCAGACTTCTTGATTACTAAGATCTTAATATGTGCCCTGGCTGCATGGGTAGTCTAGAACATGAACATCTTTGCTGCTGATGTTCCTCAGACTTTTCAAATTATCTGTGGAAGTTTTGCTTTAAACTTTATTGGTTTGTGATTTTTTTCACTCAGAAAAACAGCCTATGACAGAAAATAGTGAATTGAAATGATCTTGAGGAAAACGGCCACAGAGAGGATGGAATTCTGCTATGCAAGTGAAGACTCGCATAAGAATACAAACTTTTTCCTTTCCTTTGTATACACTTCATGTCAGTATATGTGTATATTTTATTAGAAGAATTAAATACTACATTTTGAAGAAATATATGGAAAAAAGAAACATTTCCCCAACAAGTCCATCAGAAGAAAGAGGCTTGGATCTTCAAGACAGACACACTTGCATAACTTGTTATGACAGTAGATAATATTCTCTACATATCACAAGAAGGAGAAACGTAGAACTTACTTTCCTAATATATTTATGAGTAGTGAAATTGTAGAAGCCTGAATTTACCAGGGCTCAATTAAAGTACAAAGGTCCTACTGAAAATGTACACACTCATACAGCTTATATTTGAGAGTACTGTGGTATGTACTGCCTGGAAATTGATTTAATGATCCATTTTCATAAGATCCAAAAGAAGTACCTATTTTAGCAAATGACTACACTATCCAAGATTACACTAGTGGTAGCTGCAGTATAATGCAACTGCTGTTGTACATAAATCCACCAAGATACTAATTGCTTCATCAACCTATTTCTATCACTAGTTATCTCTGCCAATTCAATGTTGTCATCTCAATTTGAGCCTTTCTTAGAAAAAGGAAATCAATTATAATACCCATAACACCTTTCAAAGCTAATTGAACGAGGTATATTTAATTCACATGTATTCCGAAAGACACAAAAGTATACTAGGGTTCTGATTTTCTTTGTATTGAACTCTGCCCTTTCAGGAGCTCTCTGTGGGTATTTTCTTGGGAAAGTCTTTTGCAGAATAGGAATACAGTACAATCTTCTACAGTGCCTGCAGTCTCTCCAGGACTCAGTGATGTGTATCCAAATCTCTCTAACACTCATTCTGTACTCACTGACGTACTTGCAGTTCTGTGCAGCAGCTGCTGACACGTAACCAGTTATTTCACAATGAAACCTATAATAACTGTTTCTTTCCCAGTGAAATTTTGTCAAAACTGGTGCCTAGATACTGTGATTGCTGTGATACAAACAGCTGAGAGAGGGAAAACTAGCCTGAGCACTACATTCATTCGTCTGTAGAAGTGCATTTGCAAAAGCATGAATCGCTAAAAGTCATGGTAGTTTCTCACATATTTCAATTTTTCTTTTTGAATTCTGAGCAGTGTTACATTTATATCATTTCACAGTTCAGTCTTTGCTGGTCTAATACCAAGTGACTTTTCTCTAAAAAACAGTGTAAGTAGATGACAACTATATGCTTTAACCTCATGTAATGTAAACAAAATGTTGGCTGAAAATATATGCTAAACTTCAGTTCAAGTAACTGTGTTGTCCAGTTATTGTAACTTTTCTGCAGTGATTTTGTCATGTCTGAGATAGCTGTAAAATTTGTGCACGTGCATCTTCTAACCAGAAACATAACCTGTGGCTACATATTTTGAATAGATGGATCTGTTACAGTAAGTAGGTCCAGACAGTATATTTTAAGCAAATAGGAACATACTATGCCTGGGCTACCAAATAGATACTCTTTTTGACACCATCAGCTTTGCTCCAAATGCAGGCTTATATATGTACTCTTTGATGTGAATGTAACCAAAACCACCATCCTTAACGAAGAAACATCTAAAACTGGGAAGCTTAAACTACAGTGGAAACTTTTAAACTGTAAACACAACAAAAATGTTTTAAAGGGCTCGAGAACTTTGCTACCAGATACTGGGAACAGGATAAATGATGATACTTAAGTGACTTCCAAACTGGTTTCAAACTCTGATCTTTGTGGGCACAGTAAAGTGATTTGCAACTGGACAACAAAATGTTATTGCCTTACAATATTTTCCAACTAGAAGTTCAATGAATAAAAAATGTTCTGGTTCATAGGATGTACATTTGGAAACACAGCTATTTTCGCTGCATGCATATTTCCTTTATGTATATGTTCTCCACCACTTATTCAATTCCTGTAGTGCTGGACAAGTTCAGGACTAAACATCACCCAAGTCTCAACATGTAGTTCCTCCTCTTGCCTGGACAGCTCTACAAGGCTATTTACAAACATCAGAGACTTTCTCTAGTCCAAATCACTTACATACCTTGAGGATTTTTCAGTCCATTAAATATGACCTTTGCATGTTCTGTTGGAGTTTTATCATACAGTTAATGTATGAATTGTCCTCAGGGAAAAAGTGTATGGGAGCAGCCCACATTCTACCCAAAACAATGTTTTTTCCCCCAGCATGTCCCTTTAACTGGGACAATGTGCCTCAGTGACTGAAGGTACTATGACTGTTTCAAGAAGCTGTTCAGCCACACAGAACTCAATACCAAATCTGAAGCTTTTTCCTCCTAAAACACAGCATTTTCCTCTCACTAGTTTACAGGAACATTATCACTTTGCAAATACAAATAATAAGACTGATTATAACAGTCTTATATCAATCTTAATGTATTTTGAATACCAGGTTATATCTGAAGTATTTGAGTAACTGGAAGAAGGTGTATGGAATGGCACCAGAGCTAATAGCAGGAGATGCAGAAAGAAGCACTGAAGCTCATAGTGAAATGTTGTTTATACCTTACCACATGTTTGGCTTGTGTGGGTTTTGGATGTGTGTGTTACAAAAAAGGTGTCGACAAACTGTTTGTGTATAAGGACTGTGTTGACTTATTAAGCCCACTTTTATGGATGATAAATTTCCATAAAATGAAAATATAAGTCACCTATGACTGTACCCGATTCTAAAATCAAGAACTGCCTTTTGAAATTTTCCACATACTAGGGCAATCTTTCCTTTCAGAATCAGACATCCAAGACCCTGCTAAAATTCAGAAGTTTCCCAAATTTACCAGACAGAAGGTCAAAAGCAACCAAGCATCAGTTTCTCCTGGACAAGAAAAAAAATTAATGGTTTCTATCCTCTCTTTCCAGTGTAATTTATCAGATTAATAAAACTGTCCTTTATTTATGTGGCCCTGGACAACATCTGCAAAATGCAGCCTCTAGGCTAAGCAGGAAAACGTCTCTCTCATGAGAGAGCTGGGCAGGATGCTTACTGCAAGGTGCAAGCTGTACTCAGTTTACCTTCAGCTGGATGCATTGTACTAGCAGCAAACTCCTGGGAGTTGGAACAGTGCATGGGTCAACTGCCATAATTTTTTTTCTCCTTTTTTTCTCTTGCTGTCTCCTATTATGCTTCTATGCATAAGTATTCCTTAAGCTCTTGGCTCTGTCCAACAATAGCGGCTGCATGGCTCACAGATGGAAACTGTAGCCCCCTGTTTCTCTCAAAGCTTGCAGGCACTGAGAGTTTTGTCTGAGAGTAAGCAAATCTAAAATTAGCTTTCTTTATATGAGGTGTTGTCAAGGATATTCATTTGTTTCTGAGCCACTGCAGAATGTTTTCCCAACCACCACAATTGGGAACAGCTAGGAGAGCAACTCCTTCTCATTTCCAATAGTGTGATCATACTTACTCTGCAGAAGGAGAAACGCTGACTCTGCGGGTGGTTGGATTGGCAACAGTAGTCCAATAAGCACAATTCAGCACTGGATTTTGTAGTTCCAGGTCTGTAACTAAAACAGTTGATGCCAGAGAAATGTATTGACTAGATCAGGACATTCTTTTCCTTTGCACAAAAAGAACTACATAAGCATTTTTTTCCAGTAAGTAGAATGTTATTTCTGATTCTAATGGCTGCGTATGTCTACAATATGCTGCTATTACTGAGAACAAAATTGACAACGTAGAACTGCATGTCTGAAAGTGGCTGTGATGTTTCAGTAGGTCCCGGTAGGCAGAGTATGATCTACATGTGATGTTCTGTGAAGCTTGTAAATATCTCCAAAACGTCATGTTGGTGATGCTTATTGTTTATGAATGAAAAAATAAACAGAAATTCAATATGGACGTAGTGTCAAGTACTTATTAATAACCATAGTTATCTCAAATATGAAAGGGCAGCTGCAAATGCTGTTGTTAAAGGAGTTGCCTGTTTTTATCCGTTAAAGAAGCAAATCTCTTTTCAGTGTCATTTGTTACATGAGTCACATTGTGTCTGGTTAGATCAGCCTATGTTGTATCAAAAATGCACACTGTGTGTGCTGACAAAACCCAAAGCAATACAGTACAGGATACATTTTCAGCCTAATAAGTGGGAAAGCTACAGCTGTGTTCTACCAGCATTGGTACCCACTGTATCTGCTTTCCAACACGCAGCTTTTCACTGTGGCCTAAATATGTGATACGCAGAAGTTAGCTGAGTACAATGCAATAGGCCTTGAACACGTGTGTCACCCCAAACCCGTAATATAGTCAGGAGTAATGACATATCCTCATTATTTTCAGTATTGGAACAATTATTATAGGTGTGTAATATCCTGGTTTGTCACTGATTCTTGCAAACTCCCTGATAATGGAAGATGCCAGGTTTGGGAGTTGGAGTTGTCGTATACTAGATAGCATCATAGAATCACAGAATACGCTGAGTTGGAAGGGATTCACAAGGATCATCAAGTCCATCTCCTGGCCCTGCACAGGACCATCCCCAAGAGTTACACGATGTGCCTGAGAGCGTCATCCAAACGCTTCTTGAACTATTTCCCCGGGGAGCCTGTTCCAGCACCCAACCACCCTCTGGGTGAAGAACCTCTTTCTAATATTGAACTTACATCTCCCCTGACACAACTTCAGGCCATTCCCTCAGGTTCTGTTATTGATCACAACAGAGAAGAGATCAGTGTCTACCCCTCCTCTTCCCCTCACAAGGAAGTTGTAACTGCAATGAGGTCTCTCCTTGGTCTCTTCTTCTCCAGTCTCAACAGAAGAAGAGACTGCTTCTCATACAGCTTCCCCTCAAGGCCCTTCACCATCTTCTTTGCCCTCCTTTGGATGCTCTCTAAGAGCTTAATATCTTTCTTACATTGTGGTGCCCAAAACCGCACACGGTGACTGAAGCATTGTAAATCCTGCTCCAGAAATAATTCTTAGGTAACACAATTGAAAAGGGACATAGTCCAGTGAGCTCCAGCCACAAAAAGTGTTTTATTCCCACCTGTTTCTCCATAGTGTTCTCCCTTAGGTATCCCACAGATCTCCTTTTTCCTTTCCCTCTTAATAATTTCATCATTCTCTTTACTTGTTGCTTAAACATTTTCTCTCTTGTTTCTTAATTTTGCTTCGTATATCACCCAACTTCATAATAATACAACTTTACAAAGAAAAATTTATGTAATACAGAATTTAAAAGATCATAACTCCTCTTTCCTAGATTTTCCAGACTTTAGTAGACAATGGAGATACTATAATTCATGTTTGTCTATGAAATGTTTAGCTAGTGCCGAGGAAGAAAGTCACCTTAACATCCCACAACATTAGTCCCATCTAATAATGGTCATCTTCCTTTTGTTTCCCGCTTATCCAACTTTCGTATTTCTCTACTACATTTGGACTGCCAGCTCTTTGAGAATGGAACAATTTTTTTAAGTAATGCCAAATAGTTCTTGTCCTACCACTATCCTTCCAGTCATTTTCCAAAGCATATATTGTCTCACACATAGAATTCTGAGGCCAGAAGCAGTAAAAGATACTCACATGTAGGTATAACTTCATTAGAACATGCATCTAGGAAGAAGCTGCCAAGGACCTTCCAAACCTTCTGCAAAATCCAGTGAAAGAAAGGAAATAGTCCCGAATGATGGCAAAGCAAACTGTGAAATGCAGCACATAAACACACATAAGAAAACACACATAGATGCAATAAGCTACTTTTGCACCTCTTGTGATCAATGGCTACTTATCGTTGGCTTCGAAGGCAGCCCTTTGGATGGCTCTTCCCTAAGCAAATCCAGTACTAAGTGCAATTTAGGCAGACAACTTTTGTCCGGAATAATTTGGTGTGGTATATAGTTCTAAACTTTTCCTGTATATTTTTAGGCATTTTCTGAAACATATATTTTCTGCATAATCAGGATTTCTTCCAGCTATAAAGGAGAAATTTCAGCACATGGAGGGAAACTTTGGTCATCCATGTAAATTTGCAACCTTTATGCTAATTGGCAACTAAAGGCAACATAATCCCTTGGTCTATATTAAGCAAGTGTTCCCAGCAAACAAAGCTGTTTCTTCTCAGAAAATGGACACATTTTTGTGGCTTACGGTGTACAAATATCCTTTCCTGATCTTCATGAAAAGCAATATTTTTCTAAGTAAATATTTCTTAGTTGCTATTAAAAAATTCCTTTGTTCAAACGTGCCAGCAATTTCATTTTAAAAATAGTGCAATTCTTGCAACATGTTGCATCTGGAAAATTCTTCATCATATTCCAATTTCTGATAATTATTATGAATAAATTAAATCCATTTGTTTCCTTCCAAGATGAATAAAAATCCTGTATGTATATTTATGACTATATTTGAGCTTGCTTTTTGGAATTCCTTTACATGAATACCTAATTATTTCTCAATTATGCAGGCCAGTAGTTCTAAAATAAATAAGAAATTTTAAAAGACTGTAACACTTGTGCTCAGTTTCATTAGAACATCTGCACCATCTGTGAAGAAGAGTAATCAATAAAATCAATGACATCTACCTTTAAATAAAATAGAAAGGCAAAATGAATTCAGGATGTACCTGATAATGGTCGTGTACCAGGGACATTCGATACCTCAAAACCATATAAAAGAGGAAAAAGTCAGTCTCAGAAGAAAAATCAAGACCTATTTTTTCTTCTATACCATGACTTCCTTTTGCTGCCTTTACTGACCTTGATGTTATTCTACTTTAAGCTACATGCCATTCAGCTGCGTTTAAGGAGATTTCTGCATAGCATCACAACTATGCAAGATTTGTAGGTGTTGTTCTTCTGACTCTAAAAGACAAAAGTGCATTTGCCTGTGATACCGAGGCTTATCTGTTTTCAGTAACTCTCTTTTGCACTCAATACCAGAATTACTTAGGAATCTATTAACTGAGTTACTATGATGAAGAAGAATTGAGAATGAAAGGGAAAGCCTCTATAAGCCTATGTAATTTTTAGTCCAGATACTTGTTTTTCGTATGTACAATGGGATTTTATTACAAAGGTAAGTAGTGTGATCCTGTCATGGTCTGCAAGATGAATACAACCCCATCGCTTTTTCAAATTAGAAAAATTTTTGCATCAACAAATGCTGCAGAAACAGTGAAGTATTACCTTCTACCCACCAGACCTTCCTGTGGGAGGTGCAGAAACCCATGTGTTTGGCAGCTTCTTTGTGAGAAGGGAAAGAGCACTATTGGATGAGGACAGGTAGAATAGTCCCAAAACCCAGGTGTAACTTCATTTACGGTTTTGCTCGGATCACCCTTGCTTTGGAGGTATGACACCAATTTCTCACAGTGCAAGAGAAATATGACCATTGTTGAAATAGCTCAGTGCACAGTGAAAAACAATTACTTATGCATTTGAGAAACTAGTAGAGAAGGAAATGTCTTCCTACCCCTCAGTGGAAAGTTACCCTAAAACACTAGCTGTGTTTATTGGCACAAGAAGTATTTTTGCAATAATATAAAATCTAAGGTTTGGCAAAGCAAAGACTTATTTTTAATTATGAGGCAGCTGGACCAGCCCAAATTAATTGTAGCATCAAAGGTAGTCAACTATATCAAGGCTTAAACTATCTTTGCTTTGCTGGTAACATATGTTCCACCAAGATATCACAGTATAAAATGCATACCCTTTCGTTTGTCATTACGTTGCCCTAGTATGATACAGTGGTGTCTTTTTTTTTAACAAGAGGTAGTTATTTCCTATGAACAGTGGTCCACGTTGCAATATATTAGGGACATGGTTTAGTGGTGGACTTGGCAATGCTAGGTTAACAGTTGAACTCCAGGATCTTAGAGGTCTTTTCCAGTCTAAATGATTCTATGATTCTATATTATGCAAAACTCCTAAGCTGTTAGGAATGATGAGCCAACCAGTAGTTATTAAATTAAAGTGCTCTCCTGGACAATTTCTGGCATATAAATATATGTAAATGATTTTTATTTGCAGTTATAGAATCGCAGGGCCACAGAATCATTCAGGCTGAAAGTGACCTTGAGTAATTCCAACCTTCTACTCAAAGCACGGTCAGCTGCTCAGGTAGCTCAGGACTTCATCCAATTACATTTTGGACATCCCTGAGGCTGGGAAATGCAAAGTCTGTTCCACTGCTTGACTAGCCTCGTGGTGAAAAAAAGTGTTTTCTGACATCCAGTCAAGCCCAATTGTTCAGCTCCTGTATGTTGTCTCTTATCCTCCCACCTAGCCCCACTGTGAAGAGTTCAACACTGTCTTCCTGCTGACCCTCCCTTCCAGCCCTCACGCAGGTGCTGGGAGTTGATGTTAGGTCCTTTTGAATCTGTCTCTGCCCAAGGCTGAACCACTCCTGGTCCCTCATCCTCTCCTCAACAGCTGAGTGCTCCAGCCCCAAACTTCTTGGCAAACCTTGCTTCGGCTTATAAGTGTCTTTCCTTTACCAGAGCACCCAAAACTGGAAGCAGGTGCTAACTAGAGGAGGATATAGCGGAAAACAAAAATATTGCCAGGCTGTGGTTCCAAGCATTGTACCAAGGCCATCTCTACTTTTGCCTGGCCAGCATGCAGATAAACTAGTCAATCTAATAAAATTTTGGCTTGCTTTCTAAAACTGACACTCTCAGAATTGACTCATCCTTAAAACATCTACTTTCATAATTGTTCTAGGCAATCAAGATGCATGCACTTTTACTTTGCTACAATTACAGATTCCCAAGACAAGGTAAAAAATAATAAATGAAAAACTAAGCTTTACTATAATGACATAACTGAGAAGGAAGCAAAGCATCACTGTTACTATTCAGAGAGAACTGACCATGCTGAAGGTGTAAGGTGTTTCCCTGGTATTACAGATATTGAAGTTTTATTCTTTCTTTCTACTAGACACACTCAATCCTTGGAAGCCCATACACAAATACTGTTTTAATCAACCCTTGTTTCTGAACAACTGTGTCATTAAATGCTATAATATCTTCAGTTAGAAAGAAAAAGTAACTTGTCCTAAAACCCGAACATTGTCAAGTTTATATAAATTTATGGCAGTTAGGTAAAAAGAAGTTAAGACTTAGTTTAGACCCTGATATTTTTTGTGAAGTAGCCTCCTGCACTTATAGCCAGAGGCACTTACGCATGCAGACATTATAGGTTTCTGGAAAAATGGCAGAAATCCCTTGCACAATTCACAAAATTGCTGTGGATCTCTATAGACTGTAAATATCTCTTTCTACTGATTAAATTTGATTCCAAAATTTTAGTGCATTCACTGAAGATGCTAAATGAGGAAGTAATTTCAGTTATGAAGAAAGTAAGAAGCTGTCTGAACTGTGGGTATGTAACTATTTTTGGTGGGGAGTGGATAGTTATTGAATGGACAACAAACATTCTTGTTATCTGAAACTTTTTTTCAGTGTTGAAAATGGCTTACAGATCACAGGTTTTAGCAATTTTCTTTCACACTTGGTCTAAAGTTACTGAGGACGTTTTTGCAACTTCAAAATTTGATTAAAAAATTAATTTGTGATTGAGGAATCTAAATTGCTCTCATATTCCACTTTTTCACTTACAAATTCTTCTCAAATGCCATTTGATACAATATAAATAGAATCCCATGTAGATTCAACTTCTGAGTTTATATTCAGATATGCTTATATCAAAATTTAGCTACATTCAAAAACAGGAAATCATATACTCGGACACTTTTACAGATAAAAGGGTTCATTTGGTCAGCTTTAAAATATATGTGTATGCTCATGTTTTTCAGGCAGTTTTCTTACATCACATCACAGCCAAATAAGAATTTAATTCTTGTTAAACATGTGAAATGTGACAAATGAAACATCAATGAACCATGACATCAAATAGTGACACATGAAAAACGACAGCCTCCTCCAGAAGCTTCTTCCAAACACGGACTTCCCCAAAAATTCTGTAGCTAACTACTCTTTGGACACTCCTTTTTTATTATATATGTTATACTGATGATTGGAAAGAACTGTTTCTAGAAAGTAACAAACATCAGAAAGCAACTTTTTCATTGCCCTTAGTCTTTTAAGTCCATTCTCATTCTTCACACAGGGCAATGCATTTTACTAGGGATGTTTTCAAAGATTAAGGTGACATCTTGATAATGAAGTTGATTATTGGCCTGACAGTTTGAGGAATGCATGTGTGTAGGAAGAGTATAAGAGGGGAATGACTAAAGGTTTCTATTTATAGCTACAGCTAAAGATCATACACAGATAAAGGTTCAGTTTGGAGAACTTGGTTCTTAGTCAAACCTATGGCTGCAATCTACTTATGCTCTCCCTATAAAAATGGTGGTGACCCTGTAAGTGCATCACACAGAGGATAAAATGGACTGCCTGACCTGTCCAAGTGACAGAAGAGCCCAAGGTAGTTTTAGCCTGTGTGGACTATCACTCACCTAAATAACTCCTGGGCATATTTGGGAGCCAGCATGGGCCAGTGAGAGTTCCTAGCAGGCACTCTAGCTGGGGGGCATGCTCACTGGGGCTGTAAGAGGTGTTAATGGTTTGGGCATGGGCTGTTCCCTGATAGCCGGTCTCAGTGGATGAGATAGTAGTCCTAGGAGCATTTAATTGACTAGTGCAGCTTTCACCTCTACTGGTCTGCCTATGCAGGAAGTTGCAGGTCAGCATGCCCGGCTCAAAACTTGTGGAGCACAGGCCAGCACACATGGCCTGCCTTTCACAAAAGTTTTTTAATGTGAGTTCAGCCCTGCTGTGATAAAGCCATGGCCTTGGGTTGTTTCCTAAAACGGTCAGGATATGTCCAGAACTAATTTTGGCATGCCACACGCAAAGTTTAATATCAGATCACTTCCCAGGCAGCAGGATTACCTGTATAATACTTAGGTATGTTCGATTATTATCAAAATTCTAATCAGAGTTATGCTTTGCTCTTGCCATGTCTGATGGTTTTTCCTAAACTCTGACCCTTTAGGAACTATTAGTTTCTTGGTAGAAACATATGCTTTGAATTTGTGCTAGTGTGTGCTCAAGTGATTTACTGCAGACTAATTAGATAATTTAATTGACACAATTAGCAGTAATATTTGTGGAAACTGCACATAATGCCTCACTTCTTCTGTCCTTGTTTTTGTCATGTCAATTATCCTCTGCTTTTCTAATCAAATGATTTTATAGGAGACACACAATGAGGTACAGAGTGTGACATGAGACTTTATCATTAAACAGAAAAATTCAACTGCTTGCTTTTCAAGGAGGTATTTTGAAACTATTCTCTTTCTTATGCAAATAATTTATTACACCATCCTGGCATGTAGAACCCCTGGTGAGTTTTTTTTGGTTTAAAAGAAAAAGCCTAGTGTTTGTCAGAAGGATAGATGCTGATAGTAATGAATAGAGGGAACAATAGTGCAGCAGGTACTCTGGAAGCTTCCCCACAGGGCTCTGCTGATGGAGTTGAAGTTTGACCTGCAGTGTCCTCTGTTATTTTATTGTCACTGGATGCCAATTAAGTTTATCACTAAAACTGCAGCATCCTGTTCACCACAGTTTGATATCTCCGCTGAACAAACCATCTCATTCCCATGCAGTAGTTCATGAATGAGTAGACCAATATTCACCTGTTCAGCACACAATAAAATTGATTTTGAAATCAAGTGGTTGTATCTTTTGTCAGAAAAGTCCATTTGTTCTACAAATGGAAACTAATACCTCTGCTTAAACTGATGTGACAGTTAGAACATGATGCCATTCCAAAATGTTTGTGCACTGAACTGTTTTTCTAGGATAGAAATAGACATCTGTGCATCTTGAGGCAGGAGCAGAACAGCTTTGGCGTGTAAGCTGGTGCTTGCTCTCTGTTGCTTGTAATTTTCAGAGTTTTACTCTGCCATAAGCCTACATATCTGGCAATGACAGTGGAAGTGGAGCGTATACACACTGTTGGTCATATGATAATCTGGACATTCGTGGATTTGGAAAATATCATGAGAGGAAAGGTTGTATATGTACTCATGATATGTCTGGCATGCACATGTGTATGCCAGATCATGAGGCAAGGATATGACAAATTGCTGAGAAGTTACAGCATGAGACACAAACATGGTCCCATCACAGACTCTGGCTAGCACTGCCTAAAAGATTAGGCCTATCTGTTTTGAGTTGATTCTCACAAGGAAGCAGAGCACTGAATACACAAATTCTTCTCTTACCGCAAAGATTTTATTCTTACAGGAAAATACTTGAGATAATGTAGCTAAATGTATCTTATTTTGTACCATTGATTTTGTAACATAGCACTGTGCGCGCTCCACATAACACAACTGTAAAATAGAAATTCTAAACTCTATAACACTCTTCAAGTGAAAGAACTAAAATGTATTCATTTTGTTTAAAAGTAAAACCAAAATTCTTTTGTGTCCATGTGTTTTCAACATCTGAGAAAATAATGTGTTTATAAGCCTGCAGAGTTTTCTTTATCTTTTTTTTTTTTTTCTGTGCTGTTGCAGTACTTTTCAGTTTTAGCAGTTATTTTATGAACTCATGAGCTAAGCAGTTCCAAATTGGAAATGTACCAACCACTCCTACTATTCAACAAAATGTTTTCAAGAGCAGCTAAAAATACCAAGGGGAAAAAAAAATCCAACCCTCATTCTACATCAGATTCCATCTTAGTAGTAACAGAAATAATCCTTTTGGGATCTAACTTGTCAAATAATAAGTTTAGCATTCTAAATCCACAGTCAGATCTTGTTTACACTGAGGATTTCTAAGAAAGAAATTTTGATGATTCTCTGGTTCTGGTGTTGTCATCAGTGAGAGACCACATGTAGACAAGAGTCCACTAGCCATATCTATTGTCACCACCATCTTTTACCTTTATTATGCTTCTTGAACTGGTGGTAAAACCAGACCTTTTGGAAGGAACCTAGTCTTCAACATAGCTCATTTTCAAGCAAGTATAAAGGTTGACTAAAGTATTCAAAGTAGTCAACTATCTTTTTATGATTTCCAGATCAAACAGAAGAACTACAATTTTTAGATTAAGTCAGCAGTAATATCAGCTGTTGCTGGAGATGGAAAACTGTAGTGACACTGGTGAAATTGATCTTTCCTATACCTGAAAAAATCTTTAGGCAATGAAGTTTTTTGCTGTGATGCTACTAGTTGTTTTATAGTGAGACACACAAAAATGAAACCAAATTGGTAACCTCTTAGAGAAACTCTGTATGTCTGCACTATGTCTTTAGTTTGATTTTCTCTGAGACAGGTAGTTATAGTTTATACTCTTGTAGTACCAAGTACATGAGATATAAAGACGATGAGACTGAGTGAGGGCACTATTTTAACACTCTTTCATAGCTCTCTCCACCTGAGGGTCTGAATGATATTTCTAATATTAACCTGGGTTCACAGCATCTTTGTGCTGTGATAACTATGATTCCCACCATAGAATATGCACTCATATCTAAGAAAGAATGGTGTTATGGATATCAGGACTATGATGGACTTTCCCCTGTTCTCTGAAACTTATCCAAACGTCTGAAATTCACAGCAGCATCTATATGCTAATGTAGTTGGTGTCCTACTTAAATTCATTAACTGTAATAAACAACAAAGTTATAGCCCTAGGTCCAATACAGGACTTCAGCATCTATAAAAGGAAAGACAGCAACGTTTCTCAGGCACTGATATCCAATTTAGTATACACAAGGACTTATGCAGTATGCAGTGCAATGTGATCTCTCCCAAATTACTAAGTATCATTGAAAAAACACTAAGCAAGGGAAATCTCAGCTCCCATGCTTCACTTGAACAAAGGAAACCTGAGTCCATAAAATGTTTGCTTTCATGTACCCTTGCAAAGACAACAGTTCACTGCATTGCTTTCAGAAACCAGATGATTTAAAAGACCTGTGCCCACCATTTACGGAGCACCTTAGTTGTTGAATTCACCTGGAACCTCAGAGACCTGCTCAGGTTTGGGTAACAAAAGCTGGAAAGAGGGATGAGATTTTCCTCACTCAAATGCCCTAAACTTTAGGTTAATCCCTACAAGGGCTCTGTAGAAATGGAATTAAAAGCAAAACTCTGTATAAAAGTTGGTATCACACCCACTTCAAGGTGGGATTTATGGCTTCTATTTTCCAAGTGGATTTGCAAACTGTTAGGCCAATAATATCCAAGCTACTTATCTGCAGATAAAAAAATATAAAAAAATCTTCATTTGGTCAAAAGCCATATGATACCTTAGAGACCCAAGGAAGCTACTTCAGGAGTAGCTATAAAGAGAAGATGACAAGTAACCTTCAGGGGAATCACTGTCCCAATTCAGAACAGACTTGGTTCCAGCAGCTCTCACTGGCCAGAACCGACATATACCAAAAGTCTTCATGCACACTTAAACTGATGCCACTAAAATTATCCTCTCACTTTGGTTGCCCATCACTAGGGCAAATTGTCCATACTTAAATAAATCGAATGCATTAGGACTTTCTACAGCACTGTACCTATCTTAAATTCCCACTGGGTTTTAGGCAAAACTTGTTTACCTGAGCCCCGAAACCGAAACAGTACCAGTAAGCACATGGAGAACTGAACACAGGAGTTATCTGAGCTTTCAGAGTTCTTGATCTTAGCATACCTTTACAATATCATATTTAAGCATCACCATTTTAGATGTATGCAAAATTTCAGATTCTGCCTAAATCATGTTTTAGCACATACATTGTTGTTTATTTTCTGGATATTTTTGTGTCCGTTCCTTTCAGCCAGGTCATCTTCTGTTTTAAGCAAATTTTTTTTCTCCCTGAATGTTTAGGGATGAAAAGCCTAGAGAGGAAGAGGATAACTCCGGTTCTCTGTCTTCCTCATCCTTCTCTGTCATGTCTTTCAGGAAGTCAGATGCTGCACTGAGGACAAAATCTGATCTTAGTGAAATCAAAGGGAGGTTTGCATTGACTTCACTGGAAATAGTATCAAGTCCTTAACATGATTTAACCCAGAAAGAACAGCTTTCTGAATCTTATTAAGCACATTCTGTAATAATTGTTCTGACAACTTGTACCTTCCTTTCCATGAGCTGACATTGAGCTCTGGGGTAATGTGGCTCCCAGTTAGATGGAGATTAAGTGGTGCAGGAGATGTTATCTCATCTCTGACCTTCAGTACCATCTCAGTAGAGAGATACATTACTCCAGTCTCTGGAAGGGGAAATCAGTTATGTTTTGCTGACTGAAACTGCCTTTTTCTTAGCAAAATTACAAAAATACCTCAAGGAAAAAGTGCATGTTATAGCTTTGCACCAGAGTTGGCAAAACTGCACATTTTGCCTGTTTGGATTTGAGATTTAACACACATCTCTGCACAGCCCTCCCCCTTCTCAGTGTTCTTCTGAACAGAATATCAATGTCACCAGAGAGGAGTCATCTTTCCTTTTTTTTCTCTCCTTTTCTGCTGTTACTCCTCAGTGGGTTTAAATTTCATCTAGTTTGGCAAGAGGACCTTTTTTTTTTCCTTTAAAAGTTTTAATCCACCTTGTAACACCACCTAAAATGAAACAAAATTAAGCTGCAGTGTGTACTAGGAGAGAAAACCTACTTTATTTATCACTCAGTCCTACTTTACCATACACTGACCTAATTACAGCCCACACCACCCGGGGTAGGAGAAGCAGCAGAAGGAGCGCTTCCGCCACCTAGTGACTCCTGTCCTCCCGCAGTCCGCAGCAGCATCCCTTTGTGGGTTTGGCATTTTCCTGTCCCTAGCACTCGACAGCAAATGACCTTCCCCCAGCCTGCCTGCCGGATGCCGAGCTTATCTGCATACTGCTCTCTTCTTCTCTTTCGCCACTTCAAAACAGCTTTTATGGGTGAATTCTGAACTACAGCTGGCAACCCTCAGTAAGGCAGGTGTGATTCTAAAAAATCACTTGAAATGATGTAAAGTACAGCAAAAAAACCAGAGTGTTTGAACAGAACTGATACATGTCTGAATACAGAAAATATTTTGTATGCACAAACATAGGCTGGGGTTTTCAAAGGTAGCACGGGTGACACTGTGACTCTCACAAATCAGATGCACAAACAATTTTGGTCTTGAGCACTTATACAAGATTTTGCGTCTCCTTTTCCTGTAATTATGTTTTTGGTAATCTTAATCCTGTAAAATGACAGGTGATCATGCACCAAATAGCCTATTTCTCTATGATAACATTTTCAGCATGAGTTTCTTGGTCTGAAAATGAAAAACATAAATATTTTCCTATTGCTGTAGACAAAAATATTACAGAGCAGGCCCAAATTTGACTGTTGGAAAACTAAGGTCTTTTTTTCATTCTTTCCTTTTCAAAGCATTTCAGTATTCTTTTCACAATTGCTCTGAAGGTCATTTTCCTTAATTGGGATGTTCTTGCTAAATTTAATGTACATCATTGGCACCACTTGCTGTGCATAAGTGAGAGGATGTAAGCTCTTAAGGATTACTGTAAGTAAATCTGAACATTCTTCCCCAACATGTGCAGATCAAGGGAAACAACAGCCATTATTTTAAACTCTTTATAATAAAACCTTTCAATTTCCACCCTTTCTTAACTGTTCTAGTGAAGGAGTCCAGTACAACCAATTTTTATACTTTACTTATAGTTTCATGTAAATTTATTCTAGTGAATGAAAATTAAGGTTTCAGAATGCAGCATTAAACAACCAAAAATTATCTGATAATTGCCTCCACGATTTCCAGTCATTTCCAGTCATGTTTTTTGGGCACCCAAGGTGTTATGTCCAGGGCCCTGTTAAAAACTGATATGTACTCTGCAAATTTCCCTTCGCATTGTAAGGAATATTATGACTATTTTACCCAAAGGTTTCATAGTGAGTCACTGATGTTAAACGGGATGAATAACATTCACTCTGCTCCCTGCTGTCATGAATGCTCAGGTTGTCCAGAAAGGTGCCTGGTTTGAACGTGTCATAATTTCCTTCCAGATCATGTTCCCCTGCTGCTGCCCCAGAGTGGCCAGGATGCTGAAGCAAGGAGGGAAAGAAGGATTTTGCTACAGTGCCAAAGTACAGCCTAAGTTTTTCTGTGTCCCCAGAAGATTAGATACTCTTTTTGCTTGACTTCTTACTGTGTCTCTGCCTTAGGATCTGCTTTGCAGAAATGCTGACGCTTTTTTTGTAACTAAAGCTGTGTTTCACTTTAATCAACTCCTATGTCACACCTTACGATGCAAGTTATTACGTTTGAAACATTTCAGATTAGCCACTCCACAATTATGTATGTTTTTGGCCTTTATCTCTCTGTGTCTCAGTCCTCTGTGCATAAAAGAAAAGAGGCAATGCTCTCACAGAGGTGTTGTGACAACAAAGGAACTGTTTATGAAGCGCTCATATATATCAGTGATAAGCACTGTAGGAAAATTAACATTAGGAATAGATCAAAAATGTGTGCAATAGATAACCTGCAGGAGTTAGAAAGTGAGTAGAAAGATGTTGAAAACTGTTGGCTAAGAGAGCATTATGCTTTCTGTACATTGGCTGGAACGGGGATCTTATAGAAAGATATTATGTAGCTAATACATCTGTATACTACATAATATTCACATCAAAGAAAACCTAACCAAAGTGATTAAAACTGGACAAATGGTTTCACTTTTTCCCTCATATTTACAGATCTTACTAAAATTCTAGGACCTTAAACACATTTCCAGGTGTCTCCTATGATGCTCCTCATGCTGTAACCACTGTTGTGATCTTGTATGTCCAGTAGAATCAGAATCTTCTTGATCTTTCTACAGGAATCAATGGATAGAGAGTATTTGACACTGCAGTCTGACAATCTTCCTTTGATATATTTTTGAATGCAATATTATGCATAATTTTGAAACTGCTTATTTCCCTGGAAGCTTAGTTCTTTTTAGGAAATATATTTGATCTCTGGTTTGGGTTATCTGGCAAGACAGAGTTAGGCACTATTTGATCTGTCTATGATGCCAAATATATTATAAACATACCAGAAAAAAAAAATAAAAAAATCTCTCATCTATGGAAGTTAGATAAAGAATGTTCCACTGGTTGGGGTTTGTGTCCTGTATTAATGAAAGGTAGCATGTTAAAAAGTGAAAAGAGTGATGTTTTCTATTGTATTATGAGGGTAGCCAAGGACAAGGTTACTCTAAAATGTTTTGAGAACCACCCATGGCTCTTAATCTGTTTCTTGGAAGGGTTGATCCTTGATTTCATCTATGTGACTCTTTAGTGCAAATCCTGAAATGGATCTAGGCTGGAAATTACATCATCAGCACAAAATATTTTAATTTACTTCCTATTTTAGACAGACCTTTCCAACTACATGTCCATATAGTTCTTATTGTTCTTGATATTATTGATTTAGTGGGAAAAAAAGTATAATTTTCCAAGTATATAGAAATGTTTTTAGGAAATCAGGAAAGGCTTCAAGCTCGATTTGATATTCAACACAAAAAAAAGGGGGAACAAAATGAAGTTACTTGTTATGTCATGGGAGAAAGCAAATATTTGAAAGGGAAATTAAAACCTGTCTGTCACAGAAATTCAAATTTAACTGAAATTTTAGCTATGAAGATTCAAATATTAATGCCTCTTTTCTTCCCATATTACCTAAAATTTTCTGAGTTCTGTTGCAGTCAGTAATTTGCACAAAATATGTATTTAATAAATAAATGTAGTATAAATATAAGACATGCATATATGTTTTTTTTGGGAAAATAAATTTTCTTTATCCCAAACATGTCATAGGTATAATCAATAAAATATTAAAGTACTTATAAATTAGGCACAGTAAAGTCTTCCAGAACACTGGCTGGTGGTCATCAGCACATGAGTATATCTTGCCCAAACACAGAAGTACAACGACAGCATCCCCAGCAAAAGCAATTTCCTCTAGGCCCACTGCAGGGAGCTCATGCTAGAGAATAAAAGAAGTCCCTAGACAGAAAAAAACCCACCACCACCACCACAACAACAAAACCAAAAAAAAAAATCCCCACAAAAAAAGGCAGATAACTGTGCTAAGTGTCTGTAAACACAACAGCTGAATTCTTTGGAGAATGTGTCCTGAGCAAGAAGAGGTCTGCTGATTGCCGGCCCAGATGTGCAAAGGGATGTTGCCTTCAGGGAACAGAGAGGAAGCCGTGTAAAGCAAAGATCCTAATCTGGAGGGTAAGAGACATTACTCTTTTAAAAAAAAAAAAAAAAAAAGTGTACGTACTACTAACTACTACTGTTTTTTAAAAGTTTGTTCATATCCCAGCAAATGAGAACAATGAATGAAAAAGCAGTTGGCAGATACTCACTGGGTTTGCTCCAACTATTTTCTGTGTTATCTAAACTGAAGAGTTTGCATCTCCTTTCTTCAGATAATATGCCCTCGCACAATTTGGAGTCCCAGCTACTGGAGGAATAAAGAGCATATGGTCCTTCCCATAGAGTTTTAGGTTATATCTAGAGGGCTGAGACTATCTACTCTGACCTCAATACCAGGTGTCAGGACCCAAGAAAGAACCAAGCTAAGCTTTTTAAGAATGTAGAGGTACCCTTAGGGGACTCAGTGTTGTTTTTATAGCTAGAGACCCATTTCCAAAAAGTGATAGCAGACAGAGATCCTCTGCCCTGGAAGCACATTCTGCAAGCTGGAGCCAAAGAATGTGGCTGGAGCCTTGTAAAACCTAGAGGAACTTAGTGAAACCAGATGGGCTTGGCATATCAGTCTAAACAGCAAAGTTGGGTTAAGTCCAGGAGGAGTGCACTGGGACAAGTGTTCCGTGGAGTAGGAGTCTGGGTTGCATTTCTTCCTTTAGATTGCTCTGCAGAAACCTCTTGGGAAATTGTTCTGACACAGTGAGCAGTTAGGTAGACCGGATTTCCCTGTTTTAATTGGCAGATCTTACGCCTATCCTGCTGTGGAGAAATCACCAGTACTTTTAAAATCACTTGTTCTTGAGGCTCATAAAGCGAATTACTATTCATATGATGAGAGCACCTCTTGTCTCCAATCAGATCAGGTCTAACATGACTGGTAGTGTACAAACAGGCTGATCACTATTTGCAATGAAACAGATTGCACCCAGTATCAGATAGCTATAGGAAAAGCAATCTCAATGAAAAGCATCCCTAGATACAATTAGAAACTCTTAATTAGGTCATCCTTAGAATCCTACTACACAAACATCTTCTAAATAACATGATTTAAAACCTATGATGTGCTATGAAGATATCCAGTAAATTTCTGGAACAGAGCATAAACATTTCCACCCAAGTGTAGTTGCTATAAATTATATTGCCAAGTGATAATGGATACGATCTTAATTGTGACTATAAGACAGTGACTGTGATTATATGAAAAGGGGAATACCTTTCTCACACCTTCATCTACCTCTGCTGCACAGTCTTACAAAGAGGGTTGATGGTAAATGTGGTGGTGGTCCTCCTTTATGACAAAATTTATTTTAACACATCTTGACTCTAAAATGTTATGAAGAGCTGCATTATATTTTAATCTGCAGGTGAGTTAGATGAAGAATGATCCACTCCAGGGAAACAGATTTTTTTTCTTCTGATTTTTAAGAGGGAAAATGGTTTGAGGCAAAGTTCCAGCAACAGAGGAAACTTGGTTAAATCAACAGTCAGGTACAATGAGGAGCAATATGTTAGAACCACTAAGCCAGAGTGATGCACAGATTCAGTGTAAATCCCATGATCACCAAACGAATCCACTTACTGCTCACAGCATTTGTGACCTGTTGCTCTGCACCTTTCTCAGCTGCAGAGTGATTCTACTGTCTTCAGCTGTGTCCCTTCACACACTGTGTCCTTTAGCAGCTCCTGCAGTGGATAGTAAATATATATGTAGCAAGGAAGCTGGGGAAAAGAATATTAAGCAGAATATAATTTCTGCTACAGAAACTATACTACTGACTCAGAAGAAAGGGAAAGAAGTTGGGGAGGTATCCGATAATTTTAAATTTGTCTGACACACAATCAAATTCAAACAATTCTGTGGTATGTTATACTTGTATTATAAGCTACACAAAGGAGCTTTAATTTTTTCATAGGGTACCAAAATATAGTTCCCTTAATTTTGAGTTTGATCATTCTTGATCATTAGAGAATATTTTTGTTATATATATGACTCTTCTAAGGTGCCGAGCAACACATCATAATCACTTTATCACATCTTTTTGAGGACCTTTGGATTTCCCCCTATTTGATATCTCATGATCTCTGTTCCATTCACTGAATGAAGACACAGCCTGATGAAATGGCAATAATTAAACATCTCTATAATATTTCCAATTTCAGGTAAATGTGGAAACAAGAAGATTTATCCTCTTTTCCTCTACCAGCTTACAATATCTTATGGGTAATTTGGCTTATATTTTGATCTGAAAGGTCTTTCTAGAAAGTGCATAAAATTCTGTGATCCAAAGACTACAGAATACATACTTTTAAAATGTTTTCAGATCTGTCTAAATAGTGCTGAATGTTGCATCTATTTTAATGTTCTATCATCTTTGAATGACAAAGACAGATAATGATTTAGTTCAAAGAATGCCTGCAATTAAACTAAAGTCTACATTGGCAACATACAGCTGGGACAACTGAAACAAACATCTCAGCCACTAGCTTTCTGGCATTCAAATTACACCACAATTACACTTTATAAAATGTGCTAGTTTTTTTCTTTTTTTTTTTCCTTTTGCAGATGTAGGATGAAAAATATAAAGAGAGATCTGCACTGCAGACCTATTCTAATACTTCTCACACACTTCCTATTTTGAAAGGTTTCTTCACCAAATCAAAAAAAGATACTGAGACCAGTGAACAACTCAAGTGATTTGTGTTTGTTTCCAGTGCTTTGGGGACTATCTTAACTCATTTAGATACTTCTGTTTCAGTCTGTTTGAGGCTTCCAAAACGCCCTCGTAAGTGTACAATTTCTGAATTAGTTCGTATGGACCCATGTCATACACTGGGGATAGTGCGCTCTCTAAACCAATCCTTGCCCACTCTTAATATATTTAATTAATATTTCCAGCATTCCTTGAGTCACGATTTTATTGTGTTCCCGTACAGCACACATTTTTTTATTCTTCATCCTTTAGGCTGAAAAAAAAATTGTATTGTTGTTCACCTTAGCCTAAATGATTCCAACTGGTGTGCCTCCTCATGAATGGTAGTTTTCTCAATTTGTGGACCTGGTCAAATAATTCCCACTGAGAACAGTCTTCTAACTGTCCTGTAGACAAGTTTGCCATGAGCTTATAGCAGCCTGAGAGGACAATAAAAATGGGACTAAGACTCTTCGACCAGGATGAATTTTACTCAGTCATTGATAAAGTTATTCAAGAGGCATTGTTTAAAGTAACTTCCTATCATAGAAGTCTTTTTTGGAAGAATATTCTATATTAAAAATGTATTGTTTATTTTTCTACCATAGCATTTCAATGTTGGAAAATTATGGGGATTTGTGTACACTTTTTTATTATTTACCATATTCATCTTTTATACTAGTATTTTCACCTTGCACTATGGCATACATCATTGCTATTTACATGCTCCAAAACTTCACACTGAAGTGTTCTTATTTTTTAATGTTTTTCTGAGTTATGAGACAAAGCTGCTATCTAGTACTGTTGAAAACATGACCTTTTCTTGTGCCAAATTGCTTTATTAGAAAATAAACAAAAGACAATAGTTATTTAAGAATGCTTTCTATTTCAAAGTAAATGCTCTTTTGTTTCTTTAGAATTTGAAAAAAAAAGTGGTCTTAAACCTTGTCTAGTCTTCATATTAATAGTATCTCAGGATTTCACATTTCAGGATTGCAAGGATTGTGGAGAACATGCAGAATGAATATATGCCAACATATCGACAGTCTTTCCCTTTCTTAGATATTCAAGCATTTTGATTGCAAGTTGCCAATGAGAGGAGAAGATAGCTGTAACCAGGAAGTCAGATATTCTTAACAGATATGAAATAAGGAGGAGAATGTTTCAGGCCAAGTAGGTCCCTTTTTTTGGTAGAGGTGTCATTTTACTAAATCCTGGAGTCAGGCAGATGAACATGTCTTTTGTCTTACTGGAAAACAAAAAATCTCTATGGGTTTAAATCCCAAAGAGAATAAATAAAACATGGTACAAGATCAGTACAATAAATCAGCCAGCCAGGAGAATGAAAGTAGCTAAAACATACTAAGGGAAATCACATCAGGGCAGAAAGAAAAGGAATAAAAGGAGTATTCAGCTGCACGGAGAGAGACACAGACAGTTAAATTATCGTGAAATCATTAAGACATAATAGGAAAAATACATTTTAAGACACATGAAATGAAACAGTATTATATTCTCACTGGTAAATTTATAAGGAAAGAAAGAAATGAGTCAAGTGCAGAGCTCAGTTCAAAATTTTATTATCAATGTGTCCATGACTATGACATATTTATATTTAACATTCTTACTGAAGCAACAAAAGTCAAAATATGCTCTGTATTAGTTTTTCCAAAAAAGAACATAATGAAAAATGAACAAACTTTCTAAGAAGAAATTATAAGGTACAGTTAAATTAGTGAAATCTACATAGTCAGCATGGAGGTGTTAAAGCACATATGTATTGGTGTCTCAGAAAAAATCTATGCAATCCTAACAAAAAGACAAGGAAAGTTAAAAAAGTGCTCAACTTTAGAAGAAAGGTGAAATGAAGTCTATTCAGTTAAGAATATATTCTTCAGAAAACCAAAGGTGTAGCCATGTGAGAAATTGAAAAAGGATCTCCAGCGATACCAGAAAAAGAAGGCTGGTGCCAACATCATTGAAACACCTCAGGAACAGGAAGCCTGAAAGAGAATAACAATCTCAAAGTACAGAAGCACTTAGAAAAAAAAAAAACACACTTAATGGGTGAATGCAAGACCAATATATTTCAAGTTTTCTGAGAGATGATGCAGATGAGGCAGAAAAGGCCTTTTGAAGTGAAGTAGCAATGGCTGAAATTGCTTTAAAAATTAACATCAAATAAACAACAAAATGTACACCAAGAGGCCACGTAACATTTGCGTAAGACCTCTTAGGGAAATTAGGATGAAATTTGACTTCAGTAAAGGCTTTGATACTGACTCCCATAGCATTCTCCTGGAAAAACTGGCATCCCATGGCTTAAACAGGTGCACTCTTCTCTGGGTCAAAAGCTGGCTGAATGGCCGGGCCCAGAGAGTGCAGATGAATGGTGCTAGTTAGCAGCCAGTAATTAGTGGAGTTCTCCAAGGCTCAGTATTGGGGCCAATCCTGATCAAAATCCTTACTGATGATCTGGACAAGCATATTGAGTGAATCTTCAGTAAGTTCAGAGATGACAGTTGGGTGGGAATGTTAATGTGCTGGAGGGCAGAAAGGCTCTGCAAAGAGATCCGGACAGGCTGAATTGATAGGCTGAGACCAAGCGCATGAGGTTCAACATGACCTGAGACTAGCTCAGCTAGTTGAAACTTGGTGCTAATAATGCCCACTGTAAGGTAAAGTGCTGGGTCATGCCCTTGGGTCATAACAATCCCATGCAGCACTGCAGGCTTATAGAAGAGTGGCTGGGAAGCTGCCTGGCAGTAAAGGACCTGGGAGTGCTGGCCAACAGCTAGCTGAACAAGAAGGCCAATGGCATCCTGGCTTGTATCAACAATAGTGTGGCCAACAGGACCAGGGAAGTGATTTTCCCCCTGTACTTGGCACTGGTGAGGTCACATCTCAAGTAGGTGTTCAGTTCCAGGCCCTGCACTTCAAGACATGGAAGTGCTGAAGTGTGCCCAGAGAAGGGCAGAAGAGCTACTGAAGGGTCTAGAGAGTAAGTCATGTGAGCAGTGGCTGTGGGAGCTGGAGTTGTTTAGCCTGGAGAAAAGGAGACCTTCTACAACTATTTGAAGAGACTGTAGCCCAGTGAGGCTCAACCTCTTCTCTCAGGCAACTAGCGACAAGACAAGAGGATACAGCCTCAAGCTGCACCAGGGGAGATTCAGGTTGGACATCAGGAAGCATTTCTTCACAGAAAGGGTTGTCAAGCATAGGAATGGACTGCCCAGAGATGTGGTGGAGTCACCATTCTTGGAGATGTTTAATAAATGACTGGATGTGGCACTTAGTGTTATGGTCTAATTGACAAGGTGGTGATTGGTCAAAGTTTGGACTTGATAATCTTGGACATCTTTTCCAATCAAAATGATTCTGTGATTCTGTGAAACGCTTAAACTATTTTAATATATAACCTAAGACTTAAAAGGAATACATAAAGAAAACAAAGTCATTCAGCAATCTGTTTCTTCCAACAAACAATACAGTATTTCCTCAGCTGGAAGGGATCCACAAGGGTCATCAAAGTCCAACTCCTGGCCCTGCAGCACAAGACCACCCCAAGACTCACATCATGTTCCTGACAGCATTGTCCAAAGGATTTTTGATTCTGGCAGGCTTGGTGCTGTAATCATGTCCCTGGGGAGCATGTTCCAGTGCCAAATCACCCTCTGGGTGAAGACCCCTTTCCTAATAACTAGACTAAACCTCCCCGACACAGTTTCAGGTCATTCCCTCAAGTCCTGTCTCTGTTCACCAGAGAGAAGAGATCAGTGACTGTCCCACCACTTCCCCTCACAAGGAAGTTGTAGATTGCAATGAGGTCTCCCCTCAGTCTCCTCCAGGCTGAACAGAACAAACTACCTCAGCTGCCCCTCATATGGCTTCACCTCCAGACCCTTCACCATCTTCATAGCTCTCCTTTGGTTGCTAATAGTGTTGTATCTTTCTTATATTGTGGACTCAATACTGCACACAGTGACTCAAGGTAAGTTCGCACCAGCACAGAGCAGAGAGGGACAATCACCTCCCTCGACTGGCTGGTGATGCTTTGCCTGATGCTCCCCAGGACAGAGCTGACCTTCCTGGCTGCCAGGGCGTGGCTGACTCATCTGCAGCTTGCCAGTCTAGGACTCTTACTGAGGACAAGGTACCTGTGGAGGGATGATACTGAAACCCATAATGGACCATGAAGGGTATGCAGAACACGAACATGGAATGATTATATTTTTTCTCTCTCAGTAAAGAACAGAGGGGTGCCAAACACAATTAGCTGGCAATGTGGTTCAGAAAAAGCAAAATGACATGCTGTTACTGTTATTGAGACAGTTGAGCTCTTTGTCACAGGATGTCATGAATACTAAAGTTTTATAGTGATTCAAGAGTGATTAGAAAAATCATTCAATAAAACAAAGAAAAGAACAAGAAAATATCCATGAAAGGCAGTCAGAACAAAGATAGTAATTCTACTTTTAAAATCTCTGGATTGTGGATGTCCAGCCATTAGATAAGAAGAGAAAGATTTATTTTTCTTCCCTGCTCTCATAGTCTTAATAGTATCATTTTATTGTTATCATTTGAAAAGGCAGGATACTGTATCTGTTGGAAATATATTTAGAATCCATGTGTCCTTCTCTATATAACAGGAAGGAACATAGCAGCACTAAACCCTCTAAATATTCAAGTTCTGTGTATTGGCCTTCCTTATCATGAGTTTTCAATATTGATCTTTATTGATGAATTCTTTTGACCTCACAGTTCCTTGACCCTACCCTAATTGCCTGAACATTTAGAACCACCTTTCCTTCACCATAAACATTAGGTGCTTGTGTGGTATGGGAGATGTGGCTTTAAAAATAAAGATTTGATATCATTACAGAAGTTTGCAGTGAGAATGCCACCATTTGTACTGACTTGGGTCTGAGATTGTGGAGACTGAATGACTTCAGATCTGAGACATGCACTCTGCCTGACCATGACAGTTTTTGACCATGACTTTTGTTACTTGCAAAGAAACAAAATTACAAGTGACATAAGATAAGGAAGTCACAGCATTGTTCTTTTCCCACCTTTGATAATGTGCACACCATATGTAAACTAAATGCATTTCTAAAACTTATTACATATTAAAATAATACTATAAATTCATTATAACCACTTATTTACATTTAAGAATAAAATCTAAATACAAATAAGTATTAAAGTTCCTCTATATGCTAAATTTCATAATTGTGTTTTGATTTGTGAGACATTTAATACATTTCAAGCCATCATTTAGAAATTTGAACATGAACACAAGGAAAAGGAAACAAATACTTCACTATCAGCATATAAGATCCACAGCAGAGGCAGTTTCATAGAAATTTGGTGTAATTCTGCATATTTTATTTTGCTTCTTGAACAAGACAATATTTCAACATTTTTAGGTCGATAAGTATAATTATCCATTGAAAATTTACTCATTCTTTTGCTATTGAGAGAAACAGCATTTTGAATTGAAAAACACTTCCCACTGAGTTTGAACTTCCTATCCCTAAATCATATGGTGCTATCAGTACAATTTTCTCATTTGATCTAAACTATTACAATGAAATTCAATATTTTTAAAGTGACTATAATTGCTTGAGGGAAACAGAACACTTTAAAACATAATTTGAAATAAGCAGCTTTAAATAATGACTCCCACTTGTCACAAACTGATGAAAATTGGAAGACAAGCTGCAGCAGATAAATCTCCATTTCTCCTTTCAGTACAATAAGAGGTAAGGGAAATCTTGAATTCTGGTGGTGGTTAGAGGGCTATATAGATCTTTTCCAATAACTTCACAGAAAGAGATTATTTTAAATTTCAGTGGTCTGATTTTGACTACCTTAGAGTGTCCATGTACCACAGGGTCTCTCTCTCCCTGTTCCTCTGAAACATCTGGTCAGTGACAGGTTTCCAGAATAGATGGATAACAACTCTGATTTGAGACCACAATTTCTCTCTTCTAATCCCCAGCAGCCTACTTGATTGATCCTACAGCTATGCTGCATAAAGATTAATATTCTATTTGTTGAGTATCAAACAGCGGTAACTGATATCCAGCAGGCATCACAGATGATTTGGAGAGCATCCTCAATCTTGAGTTGTCAACTTTTGCGTGCAACACTCTTCAACAGAATGGTGGTGAGAGGAAAAACTGCGGGAGAAGAGAAGGGAATAAATGCAACCCAAGAGGCCTTGTGTAAAGGGCTGTCTTCTAAGATAGGCAGCCATTCGAAATGTCTTCTCATTTCCAACCCACATTTGCAAAATCCAGGGCTGGGAAAACTGACTCACACAATTGTCACAACCCTTCTAAGCATTTTTTAACCTAGTGCTCCTTTGTTGCTCTGTGTCCATGAGACTCCCTCAGCCTAAATAAAGATTTAAAATCTGTTGCTTTCTAATTAGGGCTGTTTGAGTAGATGTACTTGAAGAAAGTTACTCAGCATCAGTACTGTGTGTTGGACTATGTCATTCTTTGGAGTGAAGGAATACAGTGTCAATGATAGCATATTATTTTGTACTGTAACTTCATAAGCTGAACTAAAAAATACAAAAACTGAAAGCTAGCAGCAGGTTCTTTATATCTGAAGATTCTATGAAGTTTTGATCAGTAGATCAAACATTCTGGATTTAGTTCTGATATATTTGCAAACAAAAGTGAGTTGATCTACATTGTGCTTTTGTTAGTGTAGGATAGAGTTTAAATGCAAAAAACACTTTTACAACATTCATAGATAAACTTCTGGCACTGGATTCATTAATACTCCATTATTTTTAATGATTCCCTACAACAGTGTATATTAAAGAAATTAAAATAAAATACTATGGTGTAACCTAAAAAAAGTCAGTTGTACTTAGCCTCATTTATTTCAATATCTGAAAAACTACTTTTCCTCTTGCAAGGAGGAGGAATAAATGTTTTTGATCCTGTCAATTTGGGAATGTTTGAATGTCTCTTTTCCATTCAATCTGAATATTCAGAATGTTAACATGAGGCAATTGCTTGGCATTGTTTGATTAGTTGCCCATGGAGTCCCTTGTGTTGTCATAGACCTCACCCTCTGTTCAAAGTCCTGACATTACTACTGGTTTTGATAGGCTGACTTTATTCTTTCTTGTGCACACCTACTTCTTCCTTGCTTAGCCGTGAAATATCTGATCCTTTGGTAATATTTGGATAAAACTGAGAAATTACTGTGAGTTAGATGTTTAAACTATAGAATTCATATTTCATGGAGATAGAAGGAAGCCTATGCTGTGGGTATGTTTTGGCAGTATTGTTAGTACTCTCACAGAAAACTTTATGATATTATCAAGTGACTGTAATCTTTTCTTTGGGATAGGGCAAGCATTTGATCTTTCCAACACAGAAACCTAGGAACATAGCTATTAGCAACTAAATTTTCACAGCAAGTCCTTCACCTTGACATTTCCATCGTACATTGGTGTCTCTTTCAGATCTTGCCAACCAGCTCAGTTTCTTGCCACAAAACTCGGCATATACCTGTTTCTGCCCCACTCCTTACAGACATGTCTGTTACCCTGTTTTATCAAACCCTGCTCAGACTCACTCATAGGTTACAACCGAACTGCTCAATAATGACCTTTTCAGCATAATATGTGTTGCAGTATTACTTCAAGATCAGGGAATAAATGGAATGACAAAGTTTGAAGCAAATATACAATTATTTGCAATGGCTAAAGTTAAAGAAGATTGTGAAAATTCAGAAGTATCAGTAATAATGGAGTAATAAAATGACACATGAGATTTAGGTCTTAAAAAAATTTTCCTTTATACTGTGTACTGTGATTGTCTATGTCTAAGCTATAGTGACCTAAGAAATTGACTGTGATGTCATCATGAGTCTTTTTTTGTTTCACTTGGTAAAGTGCCAGAAGCAATCAAAAAAACCAAATAAAATATTAGCAATTAATAAGAACTGGTCCAAAGACCAATGCAAAATAATATTTTGGAAGTAATGTTCACTGACTGAAATTATCCAGCAGAATTTTTCTTTGAAAGCATATCTTGATCTGGATTTGATAAATAGATGGTACTGTAGAGCTCAAAACCGTAAATTGGTCCACAAAACTATGAGATAATTTTTGGAATATGATTAGTAGACTGATCAAAATCTATCAAACACAATGTTGTATCCCTCTTAGTTCAGCAAGTCCTGAAAATGTGCGTTGTTAGAAGCAAAAAGACTATGCATGTCCCTTACATTTTCTGCCTAGACTTTGTTACTGACTACTGACAGAGATATATAGCATATGGACCCAAGTGACCATTTTTATTACAATTTTTACATAAAGCCACAGATTTTCCCTGAAGCTATCCCTCAACCTGATCCACGTAGCAGATGCTGTTGCAGCACCCAGCATCCCACTGCCCAAACAGACTGATGAAAAGGAAGCACTTGGTACTCTGAAGTGCACATTAGATTTTTGCCTGCTGGTGTGTTAAGTGGACTCAAATATCCTTAGTTTCTCCTTTATGCTCTGAAGTTGCTGCAACTGAATGTCTTCAGCTGAAACTCACGCAGTGTGAAGTAGAGAGCAAGTACTACACTCTTCAGGGTGCGCATTAGTGAGAGGTTTGATCTCAGCAGACATGCACATATGCACACACATGCACACACAAACACGTGCACACACACACATACACCACCACCCCCACACATACATCCTTTCTTGATGTAAAACCACCTGATTCTGCCAGTCCTTGGACCCACTGCAAGTCCTAGGTTTTCAAGATGGAAGGCTGATGGAGCAGTTCAGTCACTGACATGAACCTACCGTGGAATGAAAAGTACTGATGATTTAATCCTGAATTGGTTTTTCGGGGTCTGTTTAGTTAGTGGAAAACAGTACTACTGTAAAGAATTAAACTGTCCAACCCAAAATGCAGTCTTCTTGTGCAGATAATAGTATAGGAGTTTGCTTGGTCAAAGGGGGCAACTCTTGTTACCTAGTAGATTTTAATTGTGTAGGTTTTCTGCTGTATCTTCTTTCCTGCAAGGTAGTATTCTGCAGGACACATCTGTACTTATTGCAAGTCCTATCTTCTTTGAAGCAGCCTTCTTTGATATGATGGTGGAAACACATGTGCATTTGCTCAGACCAGTCTCCCTTTGCAGAGCACACATGTGGCTTCCTTTTTTTCTTCTATGCCAGTATATTTGTAGATTTGATTTTTAATATTTTCCCTTCCAACCTGGACAGCTATGTATTTAGGATAGGAACACTGTCACAAAATTGATTAATTTTTTCTGATTGAAAATTGCTTTTTAACACTTTCCAGAATGAGTCATCAGTTAATATGCAGATCAGAATTGACCACAATTTCTTGAAGTACAGCTCTTTTACTTGCTTAGTGTTTAATTTACACTGGTGACCTCCCTGCACTCTCGGGGATACAGATTTTAATTTTAACTTATTAGAGAATAAACACTATACAAATAATAGATTCAAATATATGAAGTGTGGCAAGATTAATAGAGAACAGGATGATAACCTGTGCTACATGGTATGCATTTGAAACAATCTTTTTTATGCAAGTTTTATCTGTTTATTAACTTAATTTATTTTTTAGAAACACAATCCCTACATAGGAAATACCCTGGAACTTTTCACATTCTACTAGTAATACTTCAGATAGTAATATACCTACCAGGTGTGGGGCCCCGCTAGACCTGCTGTTCACAAACAGAGAGGGGCTTGTGGGAGATGTGGTGGTCAGAGGCCATCTGGGGCACAGTCACCGCGGAATGATAGAGTTTTCAATACTCAGGGACTCAAAGAGGGCCATCAATAAAACTTCTACCCTGGATTTCCGGAGGGCAGATTTCAACCTACTCAAAAGACTGGTTCAGAGGGTACCTTGGGAAACAGGCCTTGAAAAAAAGGGGGTCCAGAGGGATGGACACGCTTCAAGAAGCAAGTCTTGAACGCAGAGGAGCTGGCTGTCCCAGCGTACCGAAAGGTGATCCGTCAGGGAAGACAATCAGTCTGGCTGAACAGGGAGATTTTGAAGGAAATTAGGTGAAAAAAGAAACCTTACCAACTATGGAAAAAAGGGCCTGCTACTCATGAAAAGTTTAGGAATATAGTTAGGTCACGTATAAAGAAAATTAGACAGACAAAGGCAAAATTTGAACTCAATCTAGCCAATTCTGTTAGGGATAACAAGAAGTGCTTCTATAAATACATCCATAGCAAAAGGAGGGACAAGGAAAACCTCCATTCTTTGTTGGACATGGGGGGGAACATAATCACCAAAGATGAGGAAAAGGCTGAGGTACTTCACACCTTCTTTGCCTCAGTTTTCAACAGCAAGACAGGTTGTCCTCAGGACAATTGGCCTCTGGAGTTGGTAGACAGAGACAGAAACCAAGATAGTCCCCTGTAATCCAGGAGGAAACAGCAACCTGCTGAACCACTTGGATCCTCACAAGTTTATGGGACCAGATGGGAACCATCCTAGGGTGATGAGGGAACTGGCAGAAGAACTCACCAAGCCACTCTCCATCATTTACCAACAGTCCTGGCTCACTGGGGAGGTCCCAGATGATTGGAAGTTGGCAAATGTCACGCCAATCCACAAAAAGGGCTGCAAGTAGGACCCGGGGAACTACAGGCCCGTCAGCCTGACCCCAGTGCCTGGCAAGGTTATGGAGCAGATCATCCTAAGTGCAATCACACAGCACCTACAGGATGGACAAGGGATCATACCCAACCAGCACGGGTTTAGGAAGGGCAGGTCCTGTCTGACCAACCTGATCTCCTTTTATGATCAGGTGACCCACCTGGTGGATGAGGGGAAGGCTGTGGATGTGGCCTATCTGGACTTCAACAAAGCCTTTGACACTTTCTCCCACAGCATACTCCTGAAAAAGCTGGCAGCTCACAGCTTGGGCAGGGGCACTCTCTGCTGGGTTAGGAACTGGCTGGAGGGTCGGGCCCAGAGAGTGGTGGTGAATGGGGCTGCATCCAGTTGGTGACCGGTCACTAGTGGTGTCCCCCAGGGATCAGTGTTGGGCCCAGTTCTGTTTAATATCTTTACTGATGATCTGGATGAGGAGATTGAGTGTACCATTAGCAAATTGGCAGATGACACCAAGCTGGGGGGGAGTGTTGATCTGCTGGAAGGCAGGAGGGCTCTTCAGAGGGACCTGGACAAGCTGGAGAGACAGTTTGATCCCAGCGAGATGAGGTTCCACAAGGCCAAGTGCTGGGTCCTGCACTTTGGTCACAACAACCCCATGCAGTGCTACAGACTGGGGACAGAGTGGCTGGAGAGCAGCCAGGCAGAAAGGGACCTGGGAGTGCTGATTGACAGGAAGCTGAACATGAGCCAGCAATGTGCCCAGGTGGCCAGGAAGGCCAATGGCACCCTGGCCTGGATCAGGAACAGCAGCATTCTTCCCCTACACTCAGCACTGGTGAAGCCACACCTGGAGTACTGTATCCAGTTCTGGGCCCCTCAGTTCAGGAAGGATATTGAGGTGCTGGAGCAGGTCCAGAGAAGAGCAACAAGACTGGTGAAGGGACTCAAGCACAAGTCCTATGAGGAGAGGCTGAGGGAGCTGGGGTTGTTCAGCCTGGAGAAGAGGAGGCTCAGGGGAGACCTCATCACTCTCTACAACTACCTGAAAGGAGGCTGTAGCCAGGTGAGGTTTGATCTCTTCTCTCAGGCAACCAGCAGTAGAACAAGAGGACACAGTCTCAAGCTGTACCAGGTGAAATTTAGGTTGGATATTAGGAAGAAATCAGACATTGGAATGGGCTGCCCAGGAAGGTGGTGGATTCACCGTCCCTGGAGGTTTTTAATATGAGACTGGATGTGGCACTCAGTGCCATGGTCTAGTAACCACAGTGGTAGTGGATCAAGGGTTGGACTTGATGATCTCAGAGGTCTTTTCCAACCCAGTTGATCCTACAATTCTATGCATCAGTAAAATAATTGAAATATAAGACAGGAGGGTGTTCTTTGTTTGGTTTGGTTTGAATTTTTTCCTGGTTGGTGAAGATGGTGCTGTCTTTAAACCCAGGCCCCTCTATTCTTAGCTTTCTTTGGATATCTGCTGCTCTTCCCTCTGCATTCTATGTTTCTGCAGACTCTCTCCCAAGTCAGACTCCTTAGTCTAACAGTTCATTTTCCATGGATATATAAAAGTGATATCACTGAGAAAAAGCTATGGTTTTCATGCTGTTCATTCAATCTGTATACTGGGTCCTCAGGTGCTGAACGTTTCACTTTGAATTTCTCATACTGCACTCTGCTCTAAATACTTGAGCTGGTGCATCACTCACATATTTCACTGTGTGACAGAATTTTTACCTAAAGGATGTGCTACATTCCCATATTTTCACCTAGCTGAACTGGCAAGAGTTTCACACAGCACATCCAATAGCAATTAACCAGTGTAGTAGCCTCTGAAATGACTCTGCAGTAACTGAGGTCTTGAGAAAGCAGCAGGGTTTCACGTAAACTTTAACCAACATATACATGAGTTTCAACAGATAAGGTATAAATCATATATTTTTATGGTAACCCCCTATCATTAAATCTCTGCCTCAGGTTCCATCTTTGGTGGGTTTTGACCCCTCAGACAGGCACCTGAAAAATCACTAATTCCATTCACCAGCTCACAGTAGCTGTTACTACTGTGGGAAAACAATTCCACTACATTTTTAACCCTTCTATCCCTGAAATGACCCCACCTTTTTCTTTTACAACTGCTCTGAAGCATCACTATGCTTGCAAAAGCCATGTGGAAAATTAGCAGAAAAAGGATCTATCATCAAATCCTAATGATAAACTAAAAGTGAAAGAGTCTGGCTATTAATTAAAGGAATATTTAAATTGCATATACAACTTTCTGAAAATATTTCCTGATCCAAACTGTACTTTTTGTTAGAAAAGTTTCTTAACTACAGAGTAGCATTTCTGGACTGATCTTGAGGAAGATCCACAGCCCCACGGAGAGCAAACTAGTGTTCATCTGTGTGAGCTGAATGCAAGTTCCTGTTCTGCGACTGGGACTCAAACCAATGTATTTTCTATTTTTGATGACTTACCTCGTTATTCTTTTATTTTCAAAAAGTCTGTGAAGTTTTGTTTTCTGACACAGAACCAGCCATCTGAACTTTGTTCTCTGTAAAGGACCTGCATGTGAAAATGTGCAGCAAGACTTGCATCCTGTAAGGACAATCTCCTACATCTTCTGGATGCAGATAGATGTAAGATAATAACTACATCCTGAAATCCATGGAGTTTGCCAGAATGAGCGGTGGATTATAAATGAAAGTAAAGCATTTGTCCCAGAAGTATTTCTGTCTCATGTCATTAGTGGCATTTAGTTTCTGACTGTAACATGTCCCCTTCTCACGTTTCTCAAAAAGCTTCTTTGCATCTGCAATCCCTCTTTGTAATAGGTGAGGTTCATTTTGGTAGGGTGAAATAGAATGATAATTGAAGGTTTGGCCTCATGGATACCCATTTGGAAGTTTGAAGCAAGTTGTTAACAGTCCCCATTGAGTGATTCACTCAATTAATATTATATTACAGTATTGGTGATGAACTCCTGCTGATCTAGGCAGGAACAAGAAAATGCCTGTCTAGCCTGTCTCTGGCTAGGGCTCAGAGCAGATGCTTTTGGAAACAATGCCAATGCAAAATCATTCATTCCCTGATGCACTGTGCCAGCTAGCAGCATTCATCAGTTCAGGAACTTCTTCACTGAGGGTCAGCTGTACACACCACATTTATACCACTAATGAACCCATTCACCATGACTGCCTGTTCCCCTTTATAAGCCATTTGTAATTTGCCTATTCCAACTGCAGCAAGTGGCATGCCAGGACATAGCTGACAATTTCCTGATCTAGCCAAAACCAGTGCTAGAGATAAAGAGTGAAAATCAAGCAAGTTGAAGTTCACAGCTTCTATCTCAAAAAGAATGTCCTGAAAACAGTTATCAACCTGTTCTTCCACCTATTGCCATTACGGTAAGCATGCTCTGACATGCTGTATCTGGCATCTGCTCTTGGAGTTAAAATACAGTTCTAAATAAAATTGTAAGACTAATCTAGACCTCCTTCTACATAGCACAAAATTCTAGCAATATCATTTGTTTCCAAAGCATATTTTCACAGGAGGAAAATACCTCCTGTGAGCTGTGACATGCCAGGGTAAACTTCTATTCCTTTCTGTTGAACTAAATATGCAACAGGTAAATAACTGAACATTTTCTAATTTATGTATTCATTATTTTTTACTTGACAGAAATAGTCAGGTCACTACAGGAATAAAATAGGTTTTTTACTATTCCATATTACATGCGCCTAAACAATAATTTCCTTTCAATACAATTGTCTGTTATCTCAGTAAGTATTTTTGAAGAACGGAACAGAAAAAAGAGAGGTCAGATACAGAGCAGCACTTTGTTTAGATTTTTTTTTTCTTTTTCTTTCTTAAATCAGAGCTTTGTATCAGGAGTCTGGAAGTTTCTGTGGCTAATAAGCCATAGAGCACTGACATGCAAATGGATTTCCTGATAGAACTTTGGGATCATCTTGCAAAACTGATATTTGTCTTTGAAAAACATTAACCTTAAAGGAAGTAATTATCTCATTGAGACATAAGTTAATTTTAAAACTCTTGTCCATTTCTGATTATAACTTTCATCTGTTTTTGCCTCTGACACAAAAATTAATTGTGGATTTGTAATTGTAATTGCAAAGTTACTTTTGTCTTAGGTATTCAACGGGAATTAAACTATTATACTTACCTTGGAATACAGACTTTTTATCCATAATAGCCTCAAGGATCAATTGTCACATGACTAAGACTTCCCTTCAGGAATGGTACTTATCCACCCATATGTAGAAGGCTGCAGCAATCCGACCTAGTTAATCTGGACTCCCTCTATGATTGGTAGAGAAAAGCCCAATAATTAGAGACATGGTGAAAGATTAAGTGTAGAAAAGAATCTCACTCCTTATATTAAATTAATAGTTTGTTTTTCTTTTTCCTTATCCTTATAAATGGGCACAATATCTCACTCTTTTTACGTTTCATATTTAACAACAGCTGAAGGCGATTTCACTTTCTATGCTGCTACTCCAGTTAACACAGGTTGGTGGAGTGTGGAATGAAGCAAAAGGGAAGATAAAATAACTCTCAAACTCAGGAGTTTAGCATGGGGCTGAACTGTGCATTGTTTGGTGTTTCAGTTTGATGTGTCCCATTTCTCAGCTGCCACTTCAGTTCTGCACATTTTCCGGAACAAGGAGCTTCACAAACTCATGTCAAGGACAGAAAGAAAGCTTAACAGTGGGCTGATCAGCCCAGCCTATGGCAAGGGAAGTTGAAAGTGAAGATAGTCACCAAAAGCCACAGCAACTGATATGTGCCATAGCTTAATCTAGAAATTATTGTATTCAACTGCAGCCATGATATCGAACCAGTTGTCAGAATCCTCTTGCAATGCCCTAAAAGTCTTTAAACCTTTAAAGATTAGTTTTCTTATTTCTGTGTCTATAAACATGGTGCAATGCTTAGCATAGGTCTAAAGCATTATCAATTTTTACTGGGCAAATTATGAGGTACTAGTTTAAAATCAGTCAATTATGCTAAATATGAATTTAGGGGCTGATGCAACTACTTCCAGTCTCTCAATAAAATTCAACCTCATTTGATGGGCAACAGTAGTTTCTTGGTTCAGTGTAATTAGCAATAGGACATTTATTAAGGCAAAGCAGTAACTGCTTCCTGCCTCCTTCCCCTGCCCGGGACTTCTGGATCCACCTAAATGAAAGCTTTAATTTTTCCCCTTTCATTCTATCCCCTTCCCACCATGTTCCCTCCTCCCCTCTCACTCTCTGCTTCAATCCCTCAATTTGTCAAAATTTTCCTTCTGAGTGTATGATTTTTTGGTCTAATATCTTTGCTTTAGCATAGTCATGAAAATTAGCCAATATCAGAACCATTCTGAGAGATGCTGATAGGTTGTAGCTTAATGATAAACTATCCCAATGTGAGAAAACCTTCCACAAACAGTCCATGCCATGTAGCTACATACAATACAGCTCTAGCTTTATCTAGAACTGAAATGTCTCCTCTCACCACTGAGTTTTCAATGAGAATTTATATTTGGTTCAGCTTAAAGTTTCTGGATGTAATTAAATCTGGCACAAGACCACTAACATTAGCAGAATTATATCAGAGATTCATTTTGCCTCTTTTGCATCTAAGAGTCTGGTAAATTTCTGGATAATGGATAGGTACCTCAGTAAGAAACTGGAGTTATTCTACAGTACCTGTTTAAAAAAAAAAAAAAAAAGGTCTATGTTAGCAAATTTGAATATTAAGGTTTATTCTTCATCAAGGTAATTTGGTTGTCTCCATTACCCTTAATGGAGCCACGTCAATTTATACCAATAAAGAGTTTCTTTCTGGCTAGTGATAACAAGAATGTATTATGCAAGAGCATGAATTATGGGCAAGGACTGCATTGTGAAAAAATAGAGAAGAAAAAAATGGTCTTTTTGAAAGATCTTTACAGTCTAAACATTAGACAACAGACTAAAGAATGATGCTGTCAGACAAGCAAAGAAAAAGCATTTATTACATGGCGGTGTAATAAATGAAAGAAAATGTGAATCTATCAATTTTGACATGTCACAAAGGTTTACTGTTTGTTTAAAAGAGATGGTGATAATATTCTGTTCTTTTTGAAATATCAGGAATAAAATACAACCCCATTGATATTGTGGGAGGCTTACTCTGTTTTCTGCGGGAGCATGGTGGCCAGCAAGCAACTTCCTTTTTCTGTATGAAGCCTTAGCTACACTATCTCTGGATACAACATAACTAGGATTAAATAATAATATTTTTAAAGTCAGTTGCACATTTTTATTGATTCCTTTTCTCTTCTAATTTAAAAGAAGTTTAATTTAAATAATAGCCTTATGAAAATGTATGTTTTCTTTTCTCCCCCTCTGGTTTTGCTATCCCTTCACTTTGTTCAGAATAAAATGTTCATTATTTGTCCAGTAAATGAATAATCTACTAATTAACTGCACTTGTTGTGTGATGAATATTCAATTACTATAATGAGAAGAGGAAGAAGATGTATCATACCTGAGTAAATTAATTTCTTGTTGGGCAATAAATTTGCATCCACCTGGTTGCAATTGCTCACTCAAAAAAACTCTCCAGATTTGTTATGTTTGGGAATTAAAGGAGCACGCAGTCCATGTGCAGTCATATATACAAAAGGTGAATACCTTTCTCTGTGTCTCTTTTAACAGTGTTATTCAAACAAATTGAATTTGGAAACAAGCTGTGTTCTATCTAGTGATAAGAAAAAGGAATTACCAAGTAAATTACATTTATTTCCTGTCTTTGAAAAATGGTAGCCCTCTCAGATCATGTTAACAATGAAGTGAGAGTTTCCGCTACTGAAAAACAGGCCAAACTCTTCCTACACTAAAAACTCCAAAATATACTTAAATAAGTAAGTCTCATTGTTCTGCTCTTCTTGGTGGTGTCTAGAACAATACCAAAAATATCCAGTATGAAATGCTACAAAGCCAGCATAGTGGTTGACACACTAATCAAAGTTTATCCAATTACCACAGCAAAGAGCAGAAGGGAACAAAGTCCAGTTCATAGAACAGAGTGGTCTCATTTCTGTCCAAGGGGGAGACTGTCTCTCTGATGTTCCTGCCCATCCCGTTCCTTCGAATTTAGAGTGGAGTTATTATTAGCACAGTATGACAAAGTTCTCCATTTAAGCTATCTATGACCTGGAACATTCCTACCACAGCCTCCCCACTAGTGTTATACCATTCATTCATAGAACAGCTGCTTTACAAGGATGACTGCTTTTTCTCTATTGACTGCCAATTAAGGATCATTGTGGTACTTAGTATGGGACACAACAGTAAGACTGGACATGATCCGAATTTAATACATAACACTTCTCTAACCTAAAGAGAAAGAAAGAAGGGGAAAAAACCCATAACCCAAACCAGCAAAAAACTATAGCAAAAAAAATTATACAGCATTAGGGTAAAGAATAGAATTACTGATGCTATATATCATCAAGCTCTGTGGCGAAGTGCCAAGGAGGAAATAGTTCATCTGTTCTTTGGGAGGGGGAGGAGAAGTCTAAACAAAACCAAACCTGCTGACACAGATTAATTTGCATAAAAATGCTATTCATAAATCCTAGAGATTCTCTCCAAAGGCATTCTGAGTGGTAACCAGCAAGTGTTAGAGAAGAAAAAGGAGTGAGAAAAGAGACTGAGGTTTATAATGAAAGTCTGTTTCTTGACAGTTGGGGTTCAGTGCAGTTTTCAACACTTATGTCTTGGAGGAGGGTGGGTTTGCTGAAATATGAAATGGTGCTGCAGGCTTATGCTATAGGATACAATGCAGAGGTAGTTTGCAGACACCAGAGAGGATGCCTGGGTGCCTACAAACACCCCTCACACACCTTCTTTACCAGAGGCAGTGTGGGATTAGTGCCAGCACCTCAAAACAGATCAGAAAACAGTTGTGGTACGGTAGGAGATTTTGAGAGACAAATGAACTTGTGAGGCACTGACCTCATTGAGGAGTGGAATTTGATGAGGGAGTGGTTTTTTCCCTGTATGTATATCTTAATCTTGATGTTTTATGTTTCTAGGTTCATGACTGTAGTTTCTTTCCATCTCTACTCATAAAAGATATGGAATTTGATTTGTTACTATAGTTACTTTCCAAGTCTCAAAGTCTGAGGTGCATTTACCCACATGCTGTCAGCAGTGGTTACAGACACTGTCTGTAGATGCACACTCAGGCTGTGGAAGACAACAAACTACCTCACCTAGCACTCTCTCCTGCAAAGGAAGGAGGACAAGTGCACTCAAGCTGTAGCAGTTCAATGAGTAGCACTAGTTTCAATGTATGTCTTATCTCATAATTTCTTCTTTCCAAAAAGACCTTTCCTGCATTATCACAGAGTGACTGCCATGATTCTACCCAATTTTGTTTGGAGAATAAAAAAGACTCAGTTTGCAACCAGCACAATGTCAGCAGAGAAATTTCTTTACTCCGTGCCATTCTCATTTCCTACTGACAGGTAGAGAAGCCAGACTGGTGAGAAAAAGCCATGATTTGTCCAAAACTCATACCAGTGAACACTGGAGCAAACTGTCAGTAAAGTGGCAAAGGAAAGGGGAGTAAAGAGAGTTCTGTAGCCTGTGTCCTAAAGCCACACAAGTTATGTAGAGACATACAACTGCTATCTGCAGACTTACATAGGCAGATGGGAATCTGGAAATACTTTAAGTCTCCTTCTGGAGAGAGAATGGGTGGGATTCTGCACCTCAGTGGTTGCTGACAATTGCAAGGATGTAGAAAGATGTGTTCTGATTGTGTTGGCCAGAAGTTTTTTAACAGACATTTTGTAATTTTATTTTGTGAAAATAAGATTCAAAATAAGAAAAAGGATGAGAGAAGCTGCTTGATCCCAACACCTTTTTGATGGAAAGAAAAATTAAAGGAAGTTTCAGTAGCTGATTAACTTTTTTGATTTTACTTTTTCAATGCAAAATATTTGGAGTTTTATCTTTGTTTATATTTTTACACATTTTCACTGGTAGATTTTTTTTTCTTTTTTTAATTGAATAAAAAGGTAAAAAATCCAATGAAAAAATACTTCTAATTTAAATATTAGTTTTTGGTTGTTTTTTTTTTTTAGAATTATTTCAATTTCCAAAAAAAAGTCTTCTCAGGGAGGAGACAGGGGATTGGGGAAAGCTTTTATCTTCCTATTTGTCTTCAAGAAAGATATTCTATTCAGAAAAATGCCTGCCAGCTATAATGGCAATATATTCCCTTTCCTGTCATTGACTGAGAAACATAAAGATCCCCTAGATAGTTCAGATTTTTTCCCTGATAGAGGTTAAGTTTTTTGTCAAGAAGTCATTTTGTTTATGTGCTATTAAAGCAGCATACTGCCCAGCCCTGCTCACTATATTTAGCTGTTTGAGTGTAGGTTATGTATGTTAGGATGAGGGTGATAAAGCAGTAGTAGACTGCAACATAAGGTGATTTTCTTTACTGCACAATTACTGTTTATGTTACCATAAAGCTCTTGCCAGGGATGAAAATTTGGGGAGGATTAAAGGAAATGCTATAAAACATATCAAAGTAGATTGAGTAAACAATCACCATGCTCTGGCAAATGACTGATTCATTGACTGAAATGAGACATCTGTAGGATGTAGGCACTATGGGTGTATCAAAGGATCTCAACTGCCTCGATTGTTTTAATAAACGTGGCTTAATTTGTTCCAACAGTACAAAGCGTCCTGTTATACCTGGTTTTGTCATCCTCATTGTTAAGGGGAAGGTCACTACACTTCCAAGTATAACAATCTTCCCACAGCCAGATCTACTTGTGCAGTCCCCAGTGGTAAGAGGAGGGATTTTGTTAGATCTCATAAATTAAGAGAGAAACCAGATTAAACAAATAAAACAAGACTGTGTGTGCATGTTTGGAAAAAATTTTACCTGCTTCTTTGACTTCTGGTTTCTTTTTGACCAGTATCAGGAAAAGAAAACTTATTGTCCTTTAATCTGTCTTCCATGCTTATCCAGGCCTTGTGACAGTAGTGCTTTGCAATCTTCAGCGAACGTTTTCAGCTAGCCACTGGTATTCCATTCCCTGGTAAAAAACTTACACACAGATGAAATGAGGCCCATAACACAAAGGTAAGACAGTGATCTCCTGTGTAAGTGTCCAGCTCTGACTGAAAACCAATCACACTTTAGATGCTCTGACCAGAAAATTATTCATGAAAGAGTTCTTTATACTGTATTTGACATTTTCTTGAAGGCAAATGGTTGATTCTTTCTTCTTAAATCCCAACTATCATGCATATACGTAAGTGTATGTATGTGCATGTGTGTATATAACCTAGGGATCTCTGATTATTTTTCACTGATTAAGCACATAAGTTGTGCAAAATTCAAGGAAGGTAAACCACCACTCTCTTGACTGAAAAAGCTTAATCCAAATCACAGTGACAGGCTAAGTGTTGTTAGGAAAGATGCTGAATCTCCTCTACATTTTCATTTATTTATTTGTGTATAACCAAGAGACAAAGAGAAGGAATTGCACATGGATCTCCTACTATGTTACCATCCCTAGGAGGGATAACAGGATTACTAGGAGAGTTTAAAGTGCAGTAAATATTTCTGTTACTACCCTGTTAAGGAAGGACAATGAAGATAGAAGTGTTTGTAACATTTTCCTGGCTAGCAAATCATCTACATTTACTAGGTTTCTCTGGAATTATTTAAAAAATCATTTTGAACAAAGAAAAGAAAAGAGGAAAATAACTAAACAAGCAGGGAAAAGACTGAGTAACATGAAGTGATTTGTATGCAATTATGGGAAAAGAGTAATTTGCTTACTTTTTCCAAGACCCTACAGATTATTAGGTTTTCACTTAGCTGTGTCCTTAAAACCACAGAAAATTATTAAGATTCTTCTTTGTTAGCCCTTTGTAAAATACCTACATTCAGCACAATGCTGGTTTCATTCACACTTCCCTTCTATCTTCTGGTTTTAAAAACCTTTTAAAAATGCATATATGAATGTATTTACATAGTGTAAGTTGTTGCTAAAATGGCATGACTGAAAATATTTCTAAATATCTCACAAATACAAGTAACTGTGATGAAAATTTAGAACATTAGCAAATGTGACATATTACAAACGATAATCAAGAAACTAAACCACTGACCTACAAAATCGGCTCCTAATGACAGATGCTGGAGTAGTACAGATATTCCAGTAAGAAAAAAAAGCCAACACCATAATGTAGAATTTATTTTACATTTTAGAAATAAGATGTTGTGGTTGCTATAGGCCAGTTTTGACTAGTGCTAAAGAAGAGCTCACAGTGGCTCAAGACATCCACAACTATTTTTTCGACTCTGATTAAATTTCCCCACAGTGCACAAGATGCAGGACTTATATTCCAGATATAACTACGTTAATATATCCATACTGGTTTAGCTGTGGTAGCAGGATCCTTTTCTGTAGAGGTAGAGTGTGTCAACAGAAGGAGTTTTAGTTCCTGCATAGTTGTGTAACTTCCTCAAGCACCCAGAGGTCAGCCCATAAACCTCTTCTTTGTCAGCATAACTGTGTCCACATGGGGGTTTTGGCTCATGTAGCTATTTTGGCAAAGAATATGTAATTTTTTTCACACTCTTCACTGACATAGCTGTGTGGATAAAACATTGTAGAGCAGAATGATCATGTACACACAATATGTCTCTCCCTCTCCAGCATGCCTTTGCTTTTCACCTCATCACAAATTAATAACTTGAGGCATGGTTTGCTGAAGAAAGGAATAAACACATGGGGTTTAAAATATCACATCACTGTTACTCTCAGATAGTACTAGAAGATCATGGGATAGAGGAAATTGACTAACAAGTGGTGCAAGTCAATTCAATATTTCAAGATCCTTTTTGGGGTTTTTGTTATAATTATGTTAGACACTAAGGAAAAAAGTAACATATACTGTCGTCTCGGCACTAAAAATTCTTGAGAATAAGCTCACCATGTCAAATATACATGGATGGGATAATCATCAGGGTACTAAAGTATGTTAGAGAGTACAGTTTTATGAATTGGAAGTCCCGCTACTGGGTTCACTAAGACTGGGGTCGATTTGGGTTTCTCGGCCAGCATTCAGGAAACTCTAACCAAAGGAGAAAAATAAATGTGTAGACTTTGTATACTTTATATCCAGAGTAGCCTGCCAGCCCCAGTTGGCTCCCAATGTCCCACAGCCAGCTTGACACTCAAAGGAGGGATTTTCAAAGCACTGCTTCTTAGGACCAGGCCACTGAAATTTGACACTCATGTAGAGCAAAGCAGGTGTCACAGCATGAGGAAAAATTGCAGTGTCTTGTCTTCAGCTCCCATTTACCCATGAGAAGTGGTAAAAAATGTACTATTCCAACTTTTCTGATCCACACACCAAGGAAGTTTTCATGTGTCACCAAAGTACTATACCCAGTGTTCAGCTGTTAAAAGATCTAGACATTAGATTTATCTTTTTTATGCTTGTTTGCTCCCTTGCATCTCCTGCTGAGAGCCCCTTTTTCCAGTGTATGTGGGCTGAGTCACAGTGAGCAGCTGAAATGATTCTATAGAGTGACAGAAGGTCATAGATACCAGTTTCTAGGACAAGCTATGCTCCTCTAGGAACACTTTATTTTTTCCAGTGTGTTACTAAATAGCAAGTGGTAGGTAGAAATAAAATACCTGCGCTACTTGTATCACTAGAGACATTCTTCTCCTCCCAGTTTTTGTTTCCTTTCTCACCTATTAATGCCATACTTAAACTTCACTGAAGTGGGTCAATGAATAGTAAGAAGTTTCAATATCAGTGTAAGGGGGCTGTATTCCAGATAAGTTTTTACCTGATTCCTTAGCAAGAAAATCCTTCATTTTGTTTCTACAAAAAACTCTAAGAACAGGAATGTTCTGAAATTAATTAAAGAGTGATCTACAGGAATAAGTGTTTTCTGAAGAAGTTGAACAGTAAGTATTTATGTAGTTTACATTTCTGTATAAACGAGGAAGCTAGAAAATAACTCAAATCAATGCCAACCATTCTATGTAAATCTTTTTGCTTGGACTAGCTGACCAGCCTGGGGCAGAGGGAAGCAGGAACATTCATTATCATAATTATTCATTAGAATTAATTCACCTCTCAATAAAGGGTAGTTATAAATATGTGTGTCATGAACAAAATAGGGTAAAGAATAACAACTGAAAGAAAAAAACTGAACATCATAAAACAGGTTTTGCAGTGTTTCATCTTGCATATTATTTTCATCTTTTAGCAAAAATATTATTATGACAAACCTAGAAAGAAAAGCATAGAATTCAAAGATAATCTTTTACCACAATGGGACAACTGCTAAGAGATGAGTGAAGGAAAAGAACAAAAAGAACAACAAAGCAAGTCCACAAATACTGATGTAAAAGAAGATAATTTATTCAAGTTATGACTAATGCATTTCCCTAATAATATTGTGATAACTGAAATCAAATTCCAATGGATTATTGAGGTTATACAGGTCTGCTGCAGTTATTGTGGCTGAAACACTTGACAGACACTTCAGCAATCCTGTAAAAAAAAAAGATGGTTTGAGCTGTTTTCCATTTTACCTCAACAGATCTGGTCAGACCAACGTGATTGAACAAGTAGCAGGATTATTTGTCTTATGGGCCATAGCAAAAAGTGTTTCAATAGTATGGACTGGGGCTTATGGTATTGATCTCCCCATCATGATTGACAGTGATTGCTTTCCAAGCTGGTAGCTTGATGGGAGAGAAAAATAAAGGACAAATTCATCAGTCATCTAGAAAGTGTCAGTTAACAGCCCTGGTGACAAAATTGTTACCTACCTGGATTATTTTACACTGAGACAGTGTAAAATGAGCAAGTAGTGGAGGAACATTTGTTTGCTACCTAAAACCACAGTCAGCCCCTGAAGGTACTATTGCAACTTATTTATTTAAGAATGGCAATCTAATACCTTTCTTAAGGATGAAAAAAAAAGTAATTAATCAGAGTGAGTTATTCAAATGGTAGTGAACTTTGGTCAGTGAGGACTCCAGAAAATATGACATCATCTAGTGCACTAGCACATTTGTGTTTGAAAGTGATAGTTTTCATTTAACTGCAATAGCAGTCATTTTATTATGTACTCTGGCAGACAACCTATAAAATACTTGTTCTCTTGTTCATTCATTTTTAAAAAATGTCTTCAGAAGTTTTGATAATTTAACAAACCTGGTGGCCTTCTATGACAGAATGACTACATCAGTGGAGAAGGCAAGGGGTACAGATACAGTTTATACAGACTTCTGTAAAGCCTTTGACATGATCCCTCATAACATCCTTCTCCTAAAATTGGACTGAGATGGATTTGATGGTTGGATGTCAGAGGGATAAGAAATTGGTTAGACAGTCACATCCAGAGGGTAGTGATCAACGGCTCAGAGTCCCAATGGACATCAGTGACAACTGGTGTCCCTCAGGGGTTTGTATTGGGACCAGTGTTTAATATCTTCATTAAAGACAAAGACAAAAAGATTAAGTGGATCCTCAGTAAATTTGCAGATGACACCAAGCTGTGTGGTGCAGCTGACACACCTGAAGGACATCCAGAAGAATATGGACAAGCTCAAGAAATGAGGTTTAACGAGACCAAGTACAAGGTGCTGCACCTGGGTTGGGGCAACCCCCAGTATAATACAGACTTGGGAATGAACAGATCAAGAGCAGCCCTGCTGAGAAGGACTTGCAGATGCTGCTGGATGAGAGACTGGACATGAACCAGCAATGTATGCTTGCAATGCAGAAAGCCCAGAAAACCTGAAGGGAGCCTAAAAGAAAGCTAGAGGGAGGTTATTTACAAGGGCATGTAGTGATAGGAAAAGGTGGAATGCTTTCAAGCTGAAGGAGAGTAGGTTTAAATTAGGTTTAGGAAGAAATTCTTTCCTGGGAGGATTGTGAGGCACTGAAACAGACTACCCAGAGAAGCTGTGGATGCCTGATCCCTGGAACTGTTCAAGGTCTGGTTGAATGGGGCTCTGAGCAACTTGGTTGGTGAAAGCTGCACATAACCACTGACTTAATTCTGAAACATTATACACCAGCCCACTGCCTGTTCACACAATAGTCCACGCCTTCCTTCACTCCTGGAATTATTACTTTATGCTTCCTTTTCAGTTTCTAAGCCTAGCACTTCATTTAGCATGCAAGATTATTTTATATTTAAGGACTATCCTAACCGTGATCAATATTTCATCACTTGTTTTCCAGGTAGCATTTCCAAATTCTTCCAGTGAAATGATTAAAACCAAGAAATAGGTCACAACCTTGGCAACCATCTGATGTGAGACAGTGTAATCTGCTAGCACAGTGGTTGTCATGGAAACTGACAATATTGGATTTTTCCTTCAATGCAACCTGTGTTTTATGCATAAATTATTAGCATATTATTATCATATTAAATCCAAGGCACTCACACTTCAAAACAGACCTGTGTTCTATATGTGTCCATGAGTAACTTAAACATATTCCTATTGGCATTGAGGAGAGGGTTCAGAAGTTGGCTCTGACATAGGAAAGAGTTTTTAGATTGGACAATATAGACTGGTGCTTTTGAGATGAAGAGACCTCAGGCTGTACCCCTTTTAGCTAGTGACCCATCCAAGTGTGCCGTATTGCAGTTCTCATTTGTTTTGATTGTAAGGTCTGCACTGTCCATCATCTCATAGCTAAAATTTTGTTTGATGTAAAACCAACTTTATGAGGTATATTGAAAATTTATATATAGTTTGTTTTTCTTTCATCCCACCTGGAATGACAATAAGGTCTTCTGGACTCTGACAGAAAGCAAACAATTCTTTCACTCCTTCCCAGCCCTTTATTTCTCACCCAACCCTTCCCCAGACAGCCAGCAGTTAAATTTCCTCTTTTAAGCTCAAGGACTAGTCCTTAGGTCTTTCTCCCATCTTGCTCAATTAGCAAATTGCTAAACTATAGTCTCTCTTTCCATGTTGGCTTCTGTGGCAGTTTGAGAGCCCCAAAAATCCAGTTTCAAGCCTCCCCTCCCAATTTACCTCAACATTGAAGAGAAGTGTTTCAGGCAGGTACAACTCAGTATAGGGGAAGGGAATATATACATTTATTACTATACAAGATAAATACTGTACAAACTAAAAAGTGATTATATACACAATATTAACACAGTCCTACCACCCCTTCGAGCCCCTCCCACAATCAGTTCAGGAGAAGCCCTCAGGCTGATAGTTAAGGAGTCTTTCTCTCATTGGGCTATCAGGGAAAAGAGTTCCTTCTGACCACCCCCCACCAGTCTCAACTCCATGCTAAGGTCTCCTCTTCATCATGAGGTCCAAGGAGATAGCTTTGAGTCCCTCCTCCTTGGTTTCATGAAGGTTTTCTCCCAGGGGTAAGATAGTGTTTTAAGTTCTTACCTGGAACACGCCTGCTGCTAATTGGCTCTCTCACTCTTCTCTAGCAGCTGCAGCTCTCAATTTCGGCAGTCTACCTCCAAAGCCGATGTAGAGCACCTTCGAGCCTGCTTGGCCTGTCTCCAATTTCACCTGGAGTTCTTCTTCTCCTGGCACCAACCTTCTTTCAGCCTGTCCTCCTTGGCTCAGCTTAAAACACTGAACCTTAAAATTTACTCCTTGCAGTGGGGAGGGGGGATGCCCTCTAGCTGGCTACAGGCATTCGGTCCAGTTATGAGCTGTTCCGCGCTCTGCAGTCTGGGTGCAGGGGGAGGTAAGGGCTTGGCCTCCTCGCGAGGCGCTTGCCTCTCACCCTATTACCTCAGCAGTTGTAAGTCTCTCTCTCCCTCACAACACTCCAAGCCATCTCCAGCCCTGGCTTAGCCAGGCCTGTGGGGCCCAGGGCCCCTCTTCCCTGAGTTTGGGCAGGGGGGCCCTGGCACCCCCCGGCCTCTCACACACACTCCTACGCACACAGCCACACACTCACGCACTGCCAACTCACTTCCAACTGTTGCATTATCTAATTTCACAGGAGCAAAAAAAAGGACAGCTCCAATTGGTCCTCCAGTGGGAAACTGAGCTCACACCCTAGTCCCGAGGGCGAGGGGAGATAGTGTGGCCTAACCCATGACATCTTTCTTCATCTGTTCTGTATTAGTCTGCAATACATATTGGTTGCAAAGAAGTAGCATTTCTGAATGACAAAAGAATCACTTGATTGTTTTTTGAGTTTTTTTCCCAGCCAAAAGCTGTGTGTGTAGTAACTTTCAATGTGGTAAAAATTCAACAGCATGAAATAAGACCACTAACCCATTGCCAAAGAACTATTGTCATACTGCTGTATCACCTATGCCGACATCCATGTCTCTTTCTTCTGTAAAGAACATCTTGTCCTTAAAAAAAGTTGAAAAGTTGAGAACAAAGGACTGAACAATGTACTGAATTTAATCTCTAAACCTTTGAAAAGAGACAGGGTGACAGGCCATCACTTTTTCCTTCCTTCTTTGGCATGGCAAATAAAACCTCATGACTTGAAATTAGTTCTCATAGTACTCACAACCCAGTTTGGCCTCCCAATAAGATTTGTCCTTCCCATTCTTCCTAGGATTCAGATTTGAGCTGTAAGAGAAATATACCTTGAAACATATGTCAGGAGACAGAGAACAGGTTAGTCTGTGTCACAAAATGGAACATGAATGTACTTCTTGTGAGCACAAAGCAAAGTTCATCCTAAATTTATAGTGGATTCACAAGTAATGCAAGTTATTTTTCTCAGTGGAAATGGAAAACCAGCAGTTCTTGGGTATCTCGATCATATTTCCATGTTTTCCATTAAAAAATTATGCAGTCAGCACAGAGACCAAAGAATGTCTATCTTCCTCATGTCCCCTGCCTCATTCTGAAGTGTTTATGAAATCCACAAAGTCAGCTGTACTAATTCAGTTCATAAATTATATGCCCTTTGGACATGGCTAATTTATAGAAATTTCATTCAGTATCATTGTTAGATACAATTCCTTACCTTGAAAACGTTACATGCTGTGTCTCTTCATCTCATTCATTTCCTACAGATGATCTCAAGCACTTGCCCTAAGCAGCAGCCATTGGCCTAGTCATACTACTGCTGGTGTCAGAGGAAACATTCTGTATTTGCAAGTTTCATCAAATCTTTCTCTTCCTCCACAGTACTTAGGTATAAAAAATAAATTTGTATTAGTCAAAATAAATGTTTTTACTACAAGAAGTATTATTCTTATTTAAAAAGGAAAACATGGAAGATGTATTCTCTTGCTATTCACCGTAATGATTAAATTAGGTAAATGTATCTGCCTTTTAGCTATGACATTTTAATGGTCACTTTTGTTGATTTCTCTCTATAATATCAAATAATAAGGTTCATATAAATAAGATTCCTCTATGGCAAGTAGAACCTTTGTTGAATGTATCAGATCTATTTTGACTGCATAACAGTCAAACAGATACGGGGGTTTTTTCATTGTTTTTTTCTTTGTCCCTCTCCCCCCAATAAGCTAATGAATAGCTGTTCAAAAGTTCAAGTTGTGGAGGCTAAAGACTGTTCACTTATTTTTCTCCATGAAAACACAAGAATCTGGTTTTCCCATTTTCTATTTTCTCTGAAGTGTTTTGGTCTGTGCAGATAGTACAGGAGCATGCTGCCTTTATCTCTAAAATTTCCAGTGTATTGCTACAGCTCAACAACATGCAGAAAGAGCAATTCTGGATACTGTTAATGAAGTGGAACTGAATTTCTTATAATTTTTTGATATGTCACTATGGACTTTTCTGATATTGATTTTTTTCCAATTAACAAAGGTGAAAAGAGTTCTACTGCAGAATTAACATAATATCCAGATTTATTTCTGATCCAGAAAATTGAGATTTTATTCTCCATAGTTAGGCTTAGAAATAGACAAGAGGGACAAGATTAGTCAGACTTCAAGTTATAGTTCTGTAAGCGTTTCAGGAACTGCTTTTCCTGATCTATCCTGTAAACTACATCATGGGGGAGTTTTTTTTAAATTATAAAGTGGGTCTACGGGCTTTATCATTTCCAGATCTTAGTCTTGGCAAAGCAAGCACAGACATATTAAACAGGCAACTGTATTTTAGTACTTATTGAAATGTCTCTTAGCTAGATTACTCTGTAGCTTCTCAAGTGTAACTCCCTTTAAATCTAATCTCGTAGGAGGTAATCCATCATAAACAAACACACAGAGGCACAGGCCATAGTCATAACAAAAGAATAGTTTTGTTTTATTTTGTTTTCCCACAGGTCTCAAAGTAGCTTTCAAAGCTTTTTTTTTAATTGTCATTTCGCTTTATCGACATTGATCGGAGACCCTGGTGGTAAACCAGACCAAAGAAGATTGATCTCAGGTTCAAGAGAGAATTAGAAATAGGAAAAGCACAATGTATTTACAGGGATTTTGATTAAATCCAATTCCCAAGTTTTTTTCAGTCTACTTAACTGTTTTTAGTATGTTACTGTAAATGGCTTTTTCTATGCATTTTTTGAGGGAAACATTGGTTTCATTTGTTTTTAATAATTTGAGAAGATGGTGTTTAAGAAATTCAACTTGTCTTATTAACAAGTGAAAAAATAACTCTCAAACCTAATCAGTACCTTTGGTCAAGGGTAAAGAGATGAGTTCTTGAATGGCTTTCTGTTCAAGATGTCATCCTTGATGAACTCTTACTATAACTTCAGACCCTGCCACTAAAATATTGTCTTAGGCACCTGTCTCTTTTAATGCTATTATATGCTTTTCCCACCAGATGGTGGGCAATAAAAGCAGGAAACAGAAACTTATCTGTTACTGTATAGTTAAAAAGAATCAAACAAAATTAAATAAAATGCAACTGCAAAACAATTTTCCATATGCTGTTCTACCTTTTATTCTTGCAACTAAAAGACAGCACTGAAAGAGATATGGTCAGTGTTTGCAAGTAGTTGATTAATAGCATAAGTAAGGCTTACATAAGCATATGATACATATGTTATTACATATTGAAAAGATGTTAGTATGTCTCCTATTCTATTGTTCTCTAGTTGTAAACAAAATTAATTATTATCAGGATATGCATTTTCTGTCAATTCCTTTAAGGAAAACCATTTATTCCACTTATCCTGCTGTAACCAGATAAATGAAATTGTCTCCCCAATGTGTAAATTTCTTCTCCTGCCTTGTTAGTGCTGTCTTGTACATGAAGTACTCATTTAGTTGCAAAAACCAATTATCATCCCTGTCTGGATACATTAAGAATTTTCCTACAAGTCTTTTTCTCTCTATCACATTTTAAGCAACACTGTACATGAATTATTCATATTGCCCATCTTGCAGGCAGGTTTTTTTATTATTAAATTCGATCATAATAATAGTTATTACCACAGTCATGGCAGTTTTATGAGTATTCTTCAATGCCATTACCTGGAAAGTTTTCAATCAAGACATATAAAAGATGCAAATCAATTTCCATAATAAAATTAAACTGTACCATCTACTCTTTCATCCTTGCAATAGAGTTGATTGACAGCTTCTCCCTGATAGTTGCAGCTGATAACTTGCAGGCATGGTAATGGAGAATGGCATATTCTTTTACTCTAATATTCTAAGAAATTCAGTATTTTTCTTGCCATGTCAGTATTTAATGCACATGTCTTCATGCAAACACAGGTTCAAGATGCAAACATTCAGTTTACAAATATGCCTCCCAAAGAAGAGAATTATTTCTCTCTGGCAATATAAGATTTGCCTTTTACTAACCAAAGGCAGTGTTGAATAAATTAAATTCTTTAACAAATATTCTCATTTGTTATGTTCTGAATAGTGCTGCTCTCCACAAAGGATCTTTTCCCAAAGAGGATGTTTTCCAGGTGATTCCTCTAACTGCATCCTGCACTTTTACTTTAAATCTTTCTCTCTTCCTTGCTTTAGCACTGCTTTAGCACAGGTTTTAATGACCACCTGATGGTTCTTCTTTGCTCTCTTTCTGTGCAAGCACTTGATAACTTGTTCCTACTTCCTTCTTTACCACTTCTATTTCTCTGTTTGCATCCTATTTATCATTCCTGGTGTGTTAGACTAAGAGTGCTGTTTAAGCAAAACATAAAACATTAGATCCATTGGTGCTGGAATTAACTGCTGTATGGTTTTGCCTTTACTCTGGAGGTAGATTAAGTCTTAATAAAAGTTTCAAATCAGGACCCTTGACTTCAGATCCATTTAGATCAATTGAAAGGCAGAGAAATGCATTCATACTAGGAAGTTAGTTTGGAATGATATTGGAGTAATTAAGATGAGAAAATAAACAGCAATGATAGGGATAAATGTGTATTCTCTCTTCAATTAAGCTTCAAGTAAGGTCAAACAATACATACCATCAATCAACCCTAATACCTTTGGAAACAAGTGATCACCATTTAGAATCAAGAAGAAATTTATTTTCATGATACAGAATTGGACAATCCTATGTATTATGTAATAATATTTCCACTGAAGTTTCTGTGTGGCATCTGCTCAAAGGAGACTCCTGGAGTAGAGAAACTCTTGCTCTATTCTGGTATAAAATCCTCACACTCCTAAGAAATTCCTCTTTTTTGTTCAAAAACACTTAAGAAGATAAATTACATCACACTCCAAGAAACTAAACCATGCAAGACTGAACTCATGTCTGTTATGTAATTCAATTTATTACAGCAAGGCTTCAGAATTAATGAGTGAATTATAATTTTCCCCATAAGCAATTTTTTATTTCTGCTAAGGTCATGTTAGGACTATTATTGTTATTTTCAAAGATGCATGATGAAAAATTAAATAAACTGTATATTTTCCATATAACTTTTCTATTTTCAAATCTATTTAGCAGCTGTCTAGATTACCATTTAAATTATTCACCAGTTTTTAATGTTACCTGCATATCATGGCATCTGTCAAAATCACTTTCTGCTGAGAAATAATTGCTTTCTTCACCTACAACAAATTCTGAAAAGTTTGTTGATGTTTTTCCAACTGGCATATAGATAAGCATTAGCCCTCTGTAATAGAACTTTCATTTCTACATTCATAACTCTCCTCCATGACCATTTTATTAGCTTGAGTAATAGGTTATTCCATCAATTTTTCAAAATTATTCTAACTCTGAATATAATGTTTGGGATTTATGGTAGCACTATAGCCCATGTGTAAAATATGCAGTTCATGTGTACAATGAAACAGAGCAAATATCGTGGCCATGGCTTGGGATAAACTGTACCTTTTACATCACAGATCATTAGAAATTTCAGGAGGTGTTGGATGGTATTTTCCAAAGGGCTAGGAGTCCATATGGATTGTGGTTCTCTTTGTCTTTGAAAGAAACAAGTGCCTAGCAAATGACAGAACAAGATTGCAATCGATCTACTAGCAGCTTATTTTTCTTACGTTTAGATTTTGAAACTATTCTATGTTGCCTGGATGCAATATATAACAAGAAGATTCAAGAGACACCTTTTCAGTCTGTCCACCCCAACTGATATGCTCAAAGCTCTTTTTCAAACTTTAGTACAGTACATCCATTCTTCATTGCCTCATCTGAAACATACAAACTTTCCTGGTTGTGTCATATTCCACTTAAAAGAATGTTATCAATTGTAGCTATTCACAGCTCAGCCAAATTATTCTCTGTTCTTATCCACATTATTGCAACTCCATCAGAAATCTGTCAAGTCCAGATTTGTTACTGAGAGCTTTACAAAAATATCACTCAGAAAGTCAGAAATCATTGGTAATTTACTTTTCTTCTTAAATGAATTTGTTCATTTCCTGCCAGGAAACTTAAATTTAAATAAAATCAATGATTTTTCCAGCACTCATTTTTAACTCTGTTGTCAGAGAAGGAAAAACTCTGTCTGAAGTCTGCATGGGAGGTGGTGTTCTTATAAGAAGCAGTGACCTTAACATCTGTGTTGTTACCACACATCCTTACATAAATTCAACAGGTACAATGCATTGCCCTGCTGCATTTTGGTTCTCATGAGGCCTTGTGATGTTCACTTTAATCACACTGTGTGTCAGAGACCCATCCATATCTATCTATCTATCTATCTATCTATGTATCTATCTATCTATCTATCTGTCTGTCTATCTGACTATCTCTGTACCTATCTGAAGCCTGATAGATGCCTAAAAACAAGGTAAGGTTTTTCCACAATCTGAAAATTCAACATCAGCAAAATAATTTAATTCTTTATAAATTTATTTCTTTGAAAAAATAAAAAGTAGAAAGAAGTTAACTGTATTTCTGACACTGGATTCTAATGAAATAGTTCAACTACCATCCTAAATTGTGCTGGCTTTGTTAAAACACTATAATCACAGAAAGAATGTTCTTCTAAATGGAATTGCCTTGAGTTCAAAATTGGATTTTAAATTGTATTATTCTAATGTAATATTTTATTCATTGTTTCGTAAAAGATAACTTGAGAACACGTTTTCTGAGGCTTTGCCTTATTCTTTAAACCAGCAACTGATTTCCATGACCCAGTTTCTAACTACTGCCCTACAAATTCTTAGATGCCAGCTAGGGAAAAAATGTAAGGAGGAGACTAGATAGTCTGCTCAGGAGTTCATGACTAAATTGTGGTTTACCTATATGGGGGTTTTCTCCCATATGTCATTGAATACATTCATATTAAGTTTTATATTTGCAGCTGAACTCCCTTTGCCTGACCTACTGTAATTGAGATTCTAAGCAGACAAAGACCTTCTGTGCTTGCATGCCTGAACCATTCCTTCTGATCCTGGTTCCCCCTATTTCCAAATCATTATTTCACTTTTTCTATTAAAACTTGACATGGCTAACAATATAGTTTTCAGAACTAGACTCATTTCTCATGAATGACAGATATCTCTTTATTTCTGCTCTGAATATTGTAAAAGAGGGGGAAAATTGGAGATCTTGAAGTAGTTTCATGGTATCAAAAATTGCACTTTACTTTATAATAGTAATGCTTTGTAGTTATCCATCAGTCTTCAAACACTAATCAATTTTAAGTTATTACAAGGTTTATAATGGAATATATCATTTGTACTTCTCTTATCTTTGCTGAAATTCATTCAAGTAGATTTTTTTTTAATTTAAACTCTCTAACAGCTATTCTTTTGCTCTGACTTAATAATCAGAAAGGTCTGCCCTAATCTTAAAATAGAGTGACAATGGTTATGTCTTCCTGCTCTTACCATCCATTTCACTGTTCCATTTTTTAAGTGGAATAGGCCACACCTTTTGATAGATATCAAAGGAAAGCCTCAGAGAAATATTTTTTGAAGATTAAAGGGGTGGAATTACAAATGAGTAAATGTAGTTTGATTTAATAAACCTGGTCTGCTGGAACAGTCTGAGTCCCAAGCAGTACAATATCCTAAGAAAGCCATTTACAACTAGCTGCAACAAAGCAAAAAAAAATGCTGAATTTGAGCTTTTGAATATAAACGTTCAGCTTTGAGGCTGCAACTCAAACCAGTCCCACATTAGATCTTATATGAATCTTACATTACCTTTTCGACGTGAAGGGTGTTCATACATGGAGAAAGGCTGGCATTACATTGTTGACTGTGCTTTTTGAATGTGGAGGTAGAAGCCAGAAGAAAATGGAAAGAGTAAAGGTCTGGGTAAAACAGCAAAACAGGGTGTCTCAGTCTGCACATTGTGCTATGAAATGCATGCCAGCTATGTGAGGAACCGATTGCATTTTATTGCTGTGAATTAGGGTTCTAATGTAATTAGAAGGAATAATATGATTAATTACTCTAACAAGATGGATTGTATATGTTTAGGAAAATAAATCTCAGATATAGGATAAATATCGCAAATCTCAGATGATCAGTTATAGTTAGAGCCACCCAGAGACTTCCATATCTTGGTACTGCATTGGATTACTTCAGTCACCACTGCTTAAATGCAGATCTTTGAATTCTACACTTCTATCTGATCCTAAAACTAAAGATGCCAGTGTTTCTGCTTTATAGAGTTGCTAAAGGCAACTTCTAAGACTAAGTTAGTTGGCACCTGAGTCTTAACAGGTATCTAACCCTCACTTGGACGTCATTCAGCTACCTAAATTGAAATACAAGTGTCCTGGTGGGAGGAAATAGCAATGATAATGAAATTCTGCATGGCAGGTTTGCTAGGACCTTTTTCTCCTTTATAAAAGACAGGGAGGTGTGTGAAAATTTTCACCTTTCACTCCAAAATAGGCATGTTTGAAAATATTTCCCCCATCTCTGGTAGAAAAATTCTCTTTTGTAATTATTAGACGAAGATGTTTTTATAACTTTTGTTCTTCTTTTACTGGAGGGAAGAAAAAAAAAAACCAGATAGGAAATCTTAAAAGTTCTATTTTATCAATAGTTCTTTACTTATTGCCTTCATCCTCAATTTAAGGCAAATTCCCACCTGAATCAGTGAATCTGTGGCAATGACTTCTGAGCAAATCCAACTGGCAATCGTTTTTGCAAATATATATATTTTCATTTTGTCAACCTTTCTCGAAGAAGGAAAGCTATTACTTTTTATTTCTTTGTTCATTTACTAGGAAAACTGGGTCATTTTGTGTGTATGGGTGTCTGCGTGTGAGCAGAACACTTGGTTTCTAGGTTAAGTTCAGTTAATAATAAAATCAGTCTTTTTTTAACCTTTAAATACTGAAACTTTGAAGTTTTTTTGGCTTTCAAATGTTTTACAGCTATGTTGACTTGGTCTTGGACTTAATCTTCTCACATGAAAGCATATGATGAACCTAGGGTTGGTATGGGAGATCTATGTTAAAAATAATAAGACCCTATTCTAAACAGAATGAAAACATCATGAAAAATAGGGTTAAAAATGCTAAATTAATAAGATCCTACTCTAAATAGAATAATTAACATTATGAAAAATACAGTTGAAAAATAGGGTTAAAAAATGCTAAATTGTCAGTGTAAAAATACGTGAATCTTCCGTGGTTGTTCAAATACTCTTGTACAGTAGCAGAATATTCTTCTTCAAATAAGAAAATAAGAGGGTTTTGTTTCTTTTTATTACTTTAAGGCAAAGGTAAAACCATAAAACAGGTTAAAGAGAGAGAGATAAAGAAGAAATCTTGAAAGAATAAGCTGGCAGCAGTCATTAATAAGAAGACCTTTTGTAAATGCTTTCTGCATTTTTGCTTAATTGGCTTATAGAATAAGTGGAATAGGTTTTACTGGGCAAGATTTAATAACAGAGACTAAACTAGTTATATGAGACTTTTCAGAATACCCCTTAGAACATTTCTCCATTTGATGATGTGCTTATTTGTTCCATTTATACTGGAAGGAAGACATTTTCAACTATTTTTTCCTCCTTGAGAGGTGTCATTCTCTGTGGGAATTCACAGTTTATGCTTCCATAAAGAAATGTGGTGCTGCTTTTCTATCAGCCCCCTCACAGTGAGAAGATGTGTGGTTTTATAGGGGCTTCAGTTCTGCTAGCCCAGTCAAATGCTGCAGGACCTTAAAGCTCAACATTTTAGAAACCACTGCAGTTACTCTGTTCCCTTTCCGCTCACCTAAAAGAGATGTGAGAGGTTCTGTTGCTCTCACCAGCAATCAAAAGAATGATGAAATTCCTACAACTCTCAAATAGTTCCAGAACACATCATTTTCTTTATTAATAAGAGGATAAGGGGTGACTAAGAGAATGACTAATGGTTACTGAGAGGCAGACACTGTGCTGTGAATTTCCATGTACTTTCTTGGAGGAAGGGATTGTGCATGTCTTAGGTTGTATTTCTATAGTTACCTCTCTCCTAAACCTATATTAAACCCTTTTTGTCCCAAAAAATGCTGGTAGCATTCAGCAACTTTTCAGTTTACTGAGAGTTTATTTCCTGTTTTAGTCAAGTCCTACAAGAAATGCTTGAGTTTTGTGGTTTGGTTTTGTTTGGTTGGTTTTAAATATTGAGTTTTTACTAGAAAAGTCAGCTGTGCTACAAACCTTGTAAGAGAGTGTATTCTCAAGAGAACCCTAGCCCACTTCTGTAAAATTCAGATTTGTACAGTGTGAATATAAAATCCCATATGTGTTCTCTGAAATAGAATAAACCTGTGGTACTCATACTTTGTACTTTTTCAGTGAGGTTTCCAATGACTGTGTTACATGGTAACCCAGAAATGATCAGTTATTTTGGACATTTTTGCTTACCTGGCATGACTGGTGGACATTAAGATGTTTTATTAAACACTGCTTAATGACAAATCTGGACTACAAATATAAACAAACATAAACAACAACATTTTCACTTCAGTTATTTTTAGACATCAGATTTGGTGAATCTTGAGTAAGACTCATAAAATATCTGTTATGCTGAGACATCATGAGAAACTTTGAAATTAAAATTATTTTATTTTGGTTATCCCATTGAATACATTTCACAGTTCAGTCCATTATTAATTCAGTTGTAAAATTTGTGTGTCGCACCAGTGAACAAAAAGATTGATGTTCTACCATGTATTCACAAGGTAAAAAAATTCTGAAGAATTTACTGAGCTTCCATCTCAAGCTGGTTTTGGAACTCAGGATGCCTTTTTGTTTTCATGAGGCTGCAAATTAAGCTGCAAATTTCTTGCGCTTACTTGGAATTCAGTGTTGTAAAAGTTTTCTTGAGGTATTTTTGGACTTGTCCCTCTAGAAAGGAGCACTGGAAACTTCACAATTCAAAACGGAAAAAAAAAAGCACGGAAAACTACATAAAAGTTCTTTGGTCCTGTGGTAAAGAGGGGTTGTCTGGTTTCTGTTCTGTTGCGTTCACTATCACCTCTCTTTTGAGGTCCGGTTTAAGATGTAGCAAGTTTTGCATTTCGCATTTCTTTTGGCTGTTACCCAGCTGTTTAGAATTGGCTCGGGACTACTGAGACAACCAACCGCTTGGTGAAGCCGCGGTGCCAACGGGAGAGAAGGAGTGAAAGGCCGCAGCCGCTCCAGGCCCTGCCGAGGCAGAGCGGCCGAGCCGAGGCTGGCGGGCGGTACCGCGGCCCGAGCGCGCCCCCTGCAGGGAGCTCGGGCACATCCCGCCGCTCTGCCCATCCCTCACCTCCACCAGAGCATCCTCGTCTTAAGAGTAGCAAAATTACTCTATCCATTATCAAATTGATTATTGAACCTTATAATTTAGGTAATAATGAAGCAAAAACATTTTCTGCCCAGCTGCAGAAACATCCATAAAGAAAACGATCATTCTTTGTCTAACCCTGTGTTTTTATTGCTATATTGATCTTAAACTTTCATAGATTTCATTGTTCTTTTTCTCTAGTCAATTTAATTTGTTCTGCATTAGTTTTACATCTGCAGTAAAATATTACTGAAACGTTCTATAAATTTTTATGAAGTGAGGATTTTCTTCATATGTTATATTAGGTAATTTTAGGGAAATATGTTCTGCACCATCTGTGTCTTTAACTGCACTCTGGTCATTTCACTGGAGTCATAAGTGTCCTCTTATGCATTTTGTAAAGTATGATCTTGAGAACTGTGGATTTGTTAAAAGAGGGTTTTTTAATTTTTTTACCCCTCTTCTTGTGCTTCAACCTCACTTTCAGCATTTTATTTTAATCTGTGAAGGATAGATTAAACTATGAAGTAAAAGCAGAGTGCTTGGCTATTTTTTTAACAGAGGAAAAGGCAACTAACTGTCTATTAGCACATGAAGTATTCCAGCTGTATGCAAATACACATCTATCAAAACCAGTCATTCAGTGTCACATTTGAACATGTTCTTAGATTCTGTCTTCTAAATCCTTTTTTAATCACAAAAGAAAGCTGTAACTAATTTTGATTTCCAACTGTTTTTTTTCTGAAATTAATTACTACACTTGCTTTCTACACTTATAAAACATATTATAGAAACTCGAATAACTGTAAAAGAGTAAGTTGTTGGCTCCTCTGAAGCAGTGATGAGTTATTTGACTTAACTGTAGGAATGGACTCTGTCTGATTTGCTCGTGAAGCCCTCCAAACCAATGTAGTTGCAAAAACGCACAGACTCAGATGTGATAGCAAATCATAGCATTGCAGCATCATTAAGGTTGGAAGAGACCTTAAAGATCATCTATTCCAACAATCAACCTAGCACCAGCATAATCACCCCTAAACCATATCCTCACATACCACATCCAAATACCTCTTCAGCACTTCCAGAGACAGTGACTCTGTCACTTCCCTGGGCAATTTATTTCCACTTTTTCACTGAGTTTTTTTTTCTGGTATTTAATCTGAACCTCTCCTGATACAACTTAAGGCAGTTTCTCTCAAACTTTCACGAGACATGGCAAAAGAGACCAACTTTCCCAAGGTAGTTGCAGAGAGCAGTGAGGTCCCCCCTGAGCTTAGTCTTCTCCAGACTTCTCCAGCTCCTTCAGCCACTCCTCGTAAGACTTGTTTTCTAGACCCTTCACCAGCTCTGTTGCTCTTCTCTGGACATGCTTGAGCATATAAACGTCTTTCTTGCAGTGAGGGGCCTGGAACTGAACATGATACCTGAGATGTGGCCTCACTAGTGCTGAATCTGGTCCTGCTGGACACACTATTCTTGATACACACCAGAATGCCACTGGCCTTCATGGACACCTGGGCTCATGTTCAGCCAGCTGTGAAACAGCACTCCCAAGTCCCTTTATGCTGAGCAGTTCTCAAGCCACTCTTCCCCAGCCTGTAGCACTGCATTGTAGGACCCACCACATTGCCTTACTGAATCTCATGCAGTTGTCCTCAGCCCATCAATCCAGTCTGACGAGTTCCTACTGTAGGGCCTTCCTACTCTCCAGCAGATCAACACTCCCACCTAACTTGGTGTCATCTGTGAGCTTACAACTCATGCACTCTGGTCTCCTTGACCAGATTGTTGATAAAGATATCAAAGAGGACCAGGTCCAATACTGAACCCTGAAGAACAACACTCACGGCCAGCCACCAGCTGGCTGTAACTCCATTCATCACCAGTCTCTGGGCCCCATCATCCAGTCTGTTTTTAACCCAGTGGACAGTGCATCTGGCGAAGCCATGAGCAGCCAGTTTCTCTTGGAGAATTCTGTGGGAGATGTTGTCAAACACTTTACTGAAGTCTAGACAGATGGCATCCGCAGTCTTTTCCTCATCTACTAAGCAAATCACCTTGTTATAGAAGGAGATCAGGTTGGTCAAACAGGGCATGCCTTTCAAAAATTCATGTCGGCTGGGCCTGATCCACCAGTTGTTCTGCACATGCTGTGTGATGGCACTCAGGATGACCTGTTCCACAACCTTCCCCACTACTGAGGAACTGTGTGGTTCCTCAGATCATCCTTCCAACCCTCCTTGTCTATAGGTACTACATTTGCTAATTTCCAATCAGCTGGAAATTTTCTTGTTAACCAGGACTTCTAGCAAATGATGGAAGTTCTGGAAACTCGTTTGGCAAGCTCTTTTGACAGCTCCCTCAATATTCTCAGGTGCATCCCATCTGGGTCAATAGATGTAGGTGTCTTCTGGGTGTCTAATTGGCATAGCAGGTCACTAACCATTTCCTCCTCGATTATGGGGGCTTCACTGAGCTACTATACCTGTCACTAACTTTCAGCTCTGGGAGCAGAGTATCTTGAGGACAACTGGTTTTGGTATAAAAGAATGAGGCAAGAAAGGCATTAGGTACCTCAGTTTTTTCTTCATCTTCTGACATTATGCTACCCTCTGCATCCAGAGAAGGATGATTCTCCTTAGCCATTCTTTTGCTGCCAAAGTATTTATAGAAATCTCTTTTGTTGTTTACCTGGACTACTGGGAGGTGTCCCTGCCAATGGCAGGGTGGTTGAACTGGATCTTTAAGGTCCCTTCCAACCCAAACTATTCTATGATTCTATGATTTTTGTCTTAATGGCTCCACGTCACACAGTTGAACATTTTCTCGCTCTTCCTAATAGAGTCTACCTAGAAAATAACAGAACTTAACATCACTATGGCCATAATAACAAATGCACATGAAGAAGAACTAATATTTACATTAAAATATGATTACCAAACTCTGCTCATCAGAGTCTGTATACGTTTAAGGCACTCCAGCTTTTGTTCTCATGCCTGGAAAAATACTGTTTTATTAACATGTATTTTCACTATGGAAGAAATGTGCAGCCTCATTTGCAATATACTATATTAGTCTCTTTATTGATACTGAAGTACTCATAGTTACTTATTTTACATTAAAGAATAATAATTTCCTCTCTCAAATTTACACATTATTTTATATTTATATGTATCATATATAATATGTCTCTTTTATACTCCAAGAAACTTCTTGTTTTAACATCCAAGAATACAAGATAGTAATTCTTGTTAATGTAGCATTGGATAGCACTGGACAGACACTTTCCCATCACATTAGCTAAGTGTGTATTTAAGAGTACATTACAATTATTAACCACAAGATGGCTCAATAGGAGAGGGAAATGAAGCTTTTTTACATCAAAAAAAAAAAAATTCTGTATTTTAAAACTGAACTGGAATCTTGGCTCCTGATGCACTAGGATTAAATGCATCCAGTTCAATCCATTATTAAAACACAGAAACACTGTAATGCTAACCCAGTTTAGATAAAAGGCAATTATGACTTTTAGTTTCCTTCACTATAAAATTTAAAAGTATAGGATTTTTTCAGATCTGAGCAAAGACAGAACAAGAATGATGGAAGGAATCAAACTTTTAATGGCAAAACTTCATGAAGAAGTGCTGCATGTCGCACAGACCAAATAAGTCCTCAGTTTTCATTAATGAAATATTTTTTATTACTCTATGTGAATCAAGTTTATACTTAATTGGTAGGACATAAATTGCTAATACATAAAGGCCCAATAATTTAGTTGCCAACATTAAGATGTAAGCAATGCTTATCTCACTCTCTCTTTTTACTTTACTACTACATTTCCAGTTACCCATGATTTTACTGCAGATGCAGTTACATGTAGAATGCAAGAATCCTTTCTTCACTTATAGAATAGATGCTTAGAAACTCTTATTTTGGTTGAAAAGAGACTTTAACTCTTATTTTGGTTGAAAAGTGACTTCTTGAAATTCGTGCATATTACTAGTAAGGTTTCTGCACATTTCTTAATGACTGAAGCAAAACCATCACAAAGAAAATAAAACCACCTTATTTAAAGCAATACATTTCTCTAAAACTGAGCGATCCACAAGTATCAGCTCCTGCATTTTACTCTGTAGTAAGATTTATTGGAGCCTCAGTATTTTCTCTTAAGAAGAAATAGGCCAATTCAATGTGAAGATGTTTGTGGATAACCTGGGAGATGCATACTCCTGCATGCCTAACCCCACACTGGTGGGTCATAAGACTATTAACATATGGCCACACTTATCTTAACCATGTTCTTTGCCCACGAAAAGTGGAGGTGGAAAGCACATTGCCAGACAGCATGCCACACAAGTACATTTAACATTAATGCGCTGTTCCTGTGAAAACACTGCAAGCTCTCTGGAGAGCCTCTCAATCCGCATTGAATTATTTCTATCAGGTAGCCCTCCACAACAAGCTCTGTAAGAATGTGGATCACTTGAAAGTATGTTCTTGAAGCAAGAATAATTTTTGCTCCCTGGTTATTGAAGACTATGCATATGTATCTAGGAGTGAACTGAGTATGTCAGAAGGAATATGCTTAAATATCAATGCCTTTTCTAGAAGTGAAGTAGTAACGGCAACGAAAAATTGAGAAAGAATAGCTTCCCAAGGAAAAAAGAGAAAAGAGTGAGACTGAAGGATTGATGTCATACTCTCCTCTTTAAGGTTTGCCTTCTTTCTCCCTCTCACTTTTACACCAAAGTCCTTTCAAGGCAGGTGTGATTACTCTTATCATGTCTCCTCAGACTTTCAAAGCTCTTTTTGACCTTTCCTGTATACTAGCTGACTGCTTTGGCTGCTACCTGCACAGCTTTTGGGAAACAGCCCTTCTCCTCTAGTATGTATGCTGTTCTTGCACCTTGGCAGAAAGCAGGTAATTGGTGCTACATTCAGCTCATGATGAAGGGGAGGAGAAAGTGAGTAGAATGTATTTGCTTCTTGCTCATTGAAGAGCTACCTGGGAGTAAGTGAAAGGGAAGGAAACTTCACGGGGACTTTGTGAGCAGCAGCTGCAGCTCAAAAGGGGGGAAAAATTATAAAGGTTAGGGAAGCAGCAGGCAGAGGCAGAGCTGGTTGATTAGACCCTGGAGTTATGCAAATCAACCCCTTCATCATCTGTCTGAGTTTCTTCTTCCTCCCACATCTGGCTCACCAGCTGCTGCCTGAGAGCACAGTTCTGCAGCACTGAAGAGGCAGAAGTCTCCAGAAAGCACTTTAGCAGCTCCGACCTCCACCTCCCCAGAGCATCCTGTGCCTCTGTCAGTCTGCCTTCCAGACACTCAAATTCCTGTCAGCCTTCAAGGTGCTGCCATCTCCACAGACAGACCCATTCAGTTTCCCCCCCACCCTTTTTTTTTTACAGGGCCATTTGACCGGACACTGATCAGAACAATTGTCTGACCAAGCCCTGCACCCAGTCAACTCTATTTTTCTGTGCGATTGTCCTCATCACTCTGTGTCTGACATTTGCAATGCTTCAGCCAGACTAGATGGAGAGTAGGACAAGATTTGTGGACCAGCTACTGGAGACGCTTTTTATGTGTGAAACACTAACAAACTTCAGGTTGAACTAGCTGAAGTTTTAGGCTTAGAGGTTTAGGGGCTGGCATAAACTGAGACAGCTACCAGAGAGACTCATCTGTAAAACCTCCCAGTGAGCCCTGAATTTGATCAGCCTCCAAGAAAGAGTAGGATGGGGTCATTTGTATTGTTCATTCTTATGTGAGTGCTATTTTTGCATGTGTGGTGCCTGTACAAGAACCTGTCTGTGTTAATCTCTGAATGGTTGATCGTGCATATGCCACTGCATATAGCAGAGGACACTGAAAGAAGACTGCTGGTGCAGGCCATCACAGGAATGGGTGCAATGAGGTTTTGCAGGTGTCTTTTGCAGAGATAGGGCTGTGTGCTCCTCTGTTTTCTCATGTTTTGCAGTCCTGGCAAGTCAGCTCAGGAGCATGAATGAAGTGCTCTCTCTGAGTTATGCTTCCAGCCAAAGACCTCTAAAGTGCTCTTTAAGGAACAAGTGCATACCTTCAAAGAATGACTTCAAGGATGCTGCCATTATTGTACTGAGTTCTGTGCTGTGTGCCTTGAAGCAGTCATCTTTCACACACAGTAGTAGTAATAAGGTTAATATGCCCTGATGTAACCAAAACCTGCTTCTCCTTGATTTTTTCTGAGTAACGAAGTGAACAGAGTCAACATGGCAGAAACATAAAGAAAAAAAATTAATCATTTTAAATATCATAAAAAGTTCATCTGAACTATAAGAGGTTCAGTGAGATCAAAGCAAAATAAAGGAGTTCAGATGGCAGCAGAAATAAGATCCTAAAAAAGAGTGAGAGATAAATGAGAGAGGGCCAACAGAGTCAGAAGAATGAGCTGAGGCCTGGTAGCAGAGGGCAAGCAGAAAGACTTTCACAGCACCTGTCTCACTGTACTGCTTTAGAAACCTTCCAGATTGTCGCAAGACCCCTAGATCAAGCAGGAACCTTTGCTGCACACTTCAGAGGGTCTTTGGGGACCATGAGTCACAGTGGTTCAGAGTTTTTTGGAGCACAACTCCCAGTTTGGTTTCCCATGGAGAGAATCTAGTTCTGCATTAAAACCAGCTTGAAGACTCAGCCTCATCCTCAGTAAACATAGACTTGTCAGGGCTTCAAACCAATCTGCAGTTCTGAGCCAAGTTGCTACTGTAGGCACAACCCGCATTATTCTTTTATTATTTTATTCTGTTTATTCTTTCCCTCTAAAAGTAGTTGTGCCAGTGTCTGTCAACCACAACGAATCAACACATCAACTGATAAAAAAACCTGATAAAATAAAAGTGTGCAAGGGCAAGAAGCTGCATTTATATTCCTTCTGTCAGCGATGACTCACATCAGTGCCCCAAGCGAGTGGTGCATGGGCAGCTCCCATTCTGACACACAAAACAGAGATATTCAGGAGACAGACTTTCTCAATGAGTTTCAAGCCTCCTTACCTTTGTCATCTGTGGATGGCTCCATACATATTTTATCAGCTTGGATGTTATCTTTTCTAGCTAAGTAAAAATAACTTGCAAACTTCAGCAAGACAATGAAAAAGAAAAAGTGAAATCAATCCCTTTTAAATACATTTTCTTGCAGTCATTACTTGAATATTGATTTTTAGTGAGAGCTTGCAGAACAGTACATTTTGACCTACATATGCTTAACTGCCATGACTTAGAAAGGAGCAGTTGTAACTGAGGTACAGTATGTTTAAAACCCAGATTCATCTAATTAAATGTGGCATATATGGTTTATAGGATATGATCTCTTGAAGTTTCATTGAAAGAGGTCATACATTAAGGAAAAATGAAAGGAACTTATTTAAATGAGGCTATGTCTAGATAACAGATATTACAACTTAATAACATAAATAAGTTAAATTTATATAAGAATATTTAACATAAAGCTATTTGATATTTCAAACAGCTTCAGAAAGTCTTTTAAAGAGTCATCATTTTCTAATCTGGATGCTTGTAAATAATTTTCAACTGGATATTAGGAGGCATTTCTTTACCAAGGAGGGGGTGAAATACTGGAACAGGCTTCCTAGAGAGAGAGTTGATGCCCCAAACCTGTCAAGTGCTTGCACAATGGCCTTAATTAAATGCTTTAGCTTCTGGTCAGCTTTGAAGTGGTCAGGCAGTTGGACTAGATGACCCCTATAAGTTCCTTCCAATTGAAACATTTTATTGTATTCTATTATTCTACTCTATTCTATTCTACAGCACATCCCTTTAAACACAACTAAGCAAAACACTCTCAACTTTATGAGTTTCCTCTGCTACTGAGAATAATCAGAATAATCTACCAAAAAATGGACCGTTGAGTATTGATTAGACCAGAAGAGATAAAACACCTAGAAATGTTCTATCACGTGAAGCATACAGAGGGAAACAAGTAAAAGAATGCAGACTAATTTTGATGTCTTCTGGTCGTTAGGGAACTCAGTATCTTTCTACATTTTTGTACTCGAACACTTCTAAATGCTATATGTAAAAAAAAGATCATCTGCTGACACTCAGGACTGTTTTGTGTGGGTTTTATTTTTATTTATTTACACTGCAAAAAAGAAAAAAAGAGTTTATCAAGCAGGTATTACTACTGTAAAAAATTATGTTCTGTATTTGTTACATTTATAATATGATTGAATATTTCATTTATAAATTTCATTTCTATTGGAATACAGATATTCAAACTCAGTTGGCAAGAATAGAGCTTGGAAGAATGACTATAACTGAAGGTAATTCAAGTGAAAAAGTTATGAAATGGCTAATATAACTAAAAAAGAGACTCTCCAGACCTTCTCCAGGCTGTCCACATCTTTTTTGTATAGTGAGGACCAAAACTGAACATAATATTCCATGTGTGGCCTAACAAGCACTGAACAGAGTAGGATAATGGCTTCTTCATCTCTGCTGGTGACACCTTTGTTGATGCAACCCTGTTGGGGTGTGGCAATGGATTTGCCATATGCAGGATGGAAGAAGTCCTGTCAGAGATGGATTAGTGAAGAAAATGAAAACAGTTCAAATGTTACAGAAACTGAAGTTTTTAAGGTGGTTTAAACAGGTTTTAAAATGGCTTTTACCTTTTTGCAGAGTCACTGATCTTCTTCCCAACATCCCCTGTGCTCCCACACAAGGTGTCCTGGGAAGGTGTCCTGAGATGTTTCCCATTGGCCTTTGTTAACCCCTTTCTATTGGCTGTTGACCCTTCACCTGATGGTTTTTTCTATGTGACCCTGAACTTGTGATTGGTCCCCTTTTGACCCTCCTGAAAGCCTTATAAACCCCTACCCCACAATAAACTTCCTCTTTCGTCCGTCCCTCCCTGGTGGTCTGTGTGCTCCTTGCGGGGTCGCAGGGCCACGTGCTGGGGCGGGGGGAAGGGCATTTACCTCGCAGGTAATGGGCTAGCAGCCTAAAGCCTGGAGGTCTCCCCCATTCCCACTAATCCGTCGGATTGGGGTTCTTTGCTGAAGCAGCACACTGTTCCCTCAAATTGATCTTGTAGTTCTTCAGGACCCCCAGACCTGTTTCCACAGAACTGTTCCCCAGCTGGGTAGATCCCAGACTGTGCTGCAGTCCTGGATTATGTTGTCCCAGGTGCAAGACCTTACATTTGTCTTTGTTGAACTTTATAAGGTTCTTGTTAGCCCACTCTGCCAGCCTGTCTAACTCTTCCTGCAGGGTAGCTGTCCCTTCCGGTGTCCACTTCAACAGTGCTATCACCAAACTTCTTCAGGGAACACTTGATTCTGTCATCCAGACCACTTATGAAGATATTAAACAGTGTCGGGCCTAATATCAATCCCGGTGGCCCCCACTAGTGACAGGTTGCCAGTTTGAAAAGGTGCTATTTACTACCATTCTCTGCATATGGCTGTCAGCCAGTGCTCCACCTACTGCATGGACCACTTGTCTAGACAGTAACATATCAGTTGCTCTAGGAGCAGGCTATAGGAAACCACATCAAAAGCCTTGGAGAAATCGAGGTAGACAATGCCCACTTCTCCCCCCACATCAACTAAGCAGGTTACTTTGTTGTAGAAGGCAATCAGGTTTATCAAGCATAATTACCCTTGGTGAATCTGTGCTGGCTTTTCCTAACCACATGCTTCATTTAACTTGTGATAACACCCAGAAGGATTCATTCCATGACTTTCCCAGGACTGAAATAAGACTGACGGGCCTAAAATTCGCAGGCTCCTCATTTAAGATTTTTTGTACATGAGAGTGACATTATTTTTCTTCCATTCCTCTGGGACATCCCTCAGTCTCCACAACTTCTCAAAGATTGTGGAGAGTGGTTTCTCAACAATGTCAGCCAGCTCTTGTATCACCTTTGGGTGGATATTATCAGGTTCCATCTATTTGCAGGGGTCATACTCCTATAATCATTCACACATCAACTCTTCCTTCACTGATAGTGGGGCTGTGTTTGCATCAACCGAGGTTTTGGTTCCCAAGACCAGGGGCCCAACACTGCTGGTGAAGACAGAGATGAAGAAAGTATTGAAAATCTCTGCCTTTTCAGTGTTGGTGACTAATTCACCTCTCCTGTTTAACTGCGGGCCAGTATTTCCCTTCTGTTGCTACTTGTTTATGTATATGAAGGGGTCACTTGCTCTGGCTACTTTCCCTATCTTTAGTGGGCATGAACTGCTTCTGTACTTTCAGGAGTTTATTCTTGAAAAACTCCTAGTACTCACTGGCTCTTTTATTTTCCATGGAAGTTTCCCATGGAATCCCTCCCGGAGCTGAAGTCTGTTTTTCTGAAATCTAAAACCTTTGCCTTATTACTAACCTTCAACATGCTCATCAGGATCCCAAACTCCACAATATTTTGATCACTTTATCCAAGGCTATGGAGCTATTAAGAACTTTAAATATTCCAAAATTTTAAATTCTCTGCTTCCTTTGGTTTATGTCTTTGTTTTTATTTATGGGCTGCATTAGGAATAACCTTTTCTACTGGTCAAAGAAGCTAATCCTTCCTTTCTACTTGGCACTGGTGAGATATATCTGGAACGTCAGGCCCAGTTCTGGGATCCCCAGTACAGAAGAGACATATACATGCTGAAGAGTCCTCAGAAGGGCCACAAAAATGGGGACCTGGAACATCTGGTACCTAAGGAGAGGTTGCAAAACTGGGGTCTGTTTGGCCTGAAGAAGAGAAAGCTCGGGGGGGTAACATCAGTGGTTATAAATACTTGATGGAAGAGAATGAAGGAAGGAAAGAATCAGGGTCATCTCAGCGGTGTCCAGTGACAGGAAAAGAGGTAACTGGCACAAATTAAAACACATGAAAATTCATCTGAACACAACAGAACACTGTTTTATTGTAAGACTGTCAAACCTGGGAACAGGCTGCCTGACTGTACATGATGTTGGGTGTTCTGCTCTAGCTGTCTCTGACTGACCCTGGAGGATTGGACTAGATGTTAGATACAGAGGGTTCTCTGATGCTATCATATATTTCTTTCCATCTCCGAGAATTTGCTAGCATATTCTTTGAAACAAGTTCTCTAGTGTTTTGGTTTGGGCTGGGGTAGAATTAATTTTCTTCACAGTGACTAATATTGGGCTAGTTTTGTATAGTCTTGGCTAGGAAGTTTTAAAAAAGAATTTTCAAATTTTTCGTGAAGTCAGTGAGAACAGTTCAGCCAATTATAAGCACTTTAGCAGAAATCAAATTTTTTGTATAAACAGCTAAGGAATTCTGAGCTGGATTTTAGTGAAAACATAAACAGATTTACAATGATCAAAAGACAATAATTAATTTCTTCTGTAATTCAACTAGATGTCAGTTCAAGGTTAGTTTATTTTGTAGAGGAAAGCTATAGTATATTAGTCAGAAAAAATTTAATATCTGTCAGGGTTTACTTTGTACATATTCACCGTCAAATTTCTAGTGTTTGAATGGTTAGTAATTGTAAATGTTCAGAAGGACATTTAAGTAGAAAATGTAAGGCCTCACAGGTGTTTAGCTGTTGGTAGTTTTGTCTTTTAGTTTGGGGTTGGTTTTTTTTTCCTTTTTTGTTTTGTCTAAATACTTCAGTTTTATTCCTTATTTCCTGAGTTAGTATAATTCCTATGCATGGTGTATGGAGAATATTGTTCGGTTAAAATTTACTTTTACAGCTTAGAGTTAAACGAATTCCAAAGAATGTAAACCAGTTTTTCTATGATTCCACAGAAACTAATTTTATTTTTCTATTACAATACTTGATATAATACCAGCAACATGATTAGTATATTCCCAACTGAAATATTTTTATCAGCTAGAAGTGAATTGTATATATTCGAGCCTAGTTTAACACAGTTACTGATTTTCAAGGACTATGAGCTAATCTCTAACTCATTAAAATATTGTAAAGCATGAGGAATAAATGAAAGTCATTTGAAGTATTCATCCATGAATTCTTAATTGCTTTAGCTTGACTAAAGCATGGCTAGTGACTAAATGAGCTTAAGAACAGGCTTTTAACAAGATCTATCAGTCAGAGTTAATTTTTGGCTGCCTTTGTGCTACAGATCTGGAAATTTTGCTGGGAGATGCTTGACTCCCTGTACAACAACTGATCAGCTGGGTCATGAACCAGGTTGATGTTGTCATAAATAGGTGAAAGAGAATTAGCATCATATGAGTGGTAGAAGCATACAGCCAAGTAGAGTCTTTCAACAGTAGAGCCTGTTATCTTGAGAAGCTAACTTCAGGCCCAAGATACGGAAGGTGCAGGAAGGTCCAGTGGCTTGGAATGCTCTTGTTTCTGAATTTTGAATGGGAAAATGCAGATTTCTCTTGTCAGCTGGAGAGCTTCTACCATTATGCATTGTCAATATGCAAGAAGAAAAAAAAGGTGATATAAAAAATCACTTTGGCATTTTATGATTTTCATAGAATATGTGCTTTATTACAGTTCAGAGCAGAAAGCTAAAATAAAATTAACTCGTTAAATAGTGAACTAGGTGTGAACAGCAGTCTCTGGGTCTTCGAGATTGTGAGGAAAAAAAAGGTTGAAATTGACCAGAAATTATAGTTATTGTTAAAATTTAAAACCAAAAAATAATCTTTGCACCTTCACTACTCTACCCCTTCTCCTTGTTTCTCATAGCTTTTATTGCTAATCATGTTGTCATATGGTATGGAATATCTCTTTCATCAGTAAGACGTCCTGGTTATGTCCCCTCCCATCCTCTTGTTCACCCACAATCTACTGACCTTTGAGAAGGAGTGTGGCACGCTTCTCAGCAGTAGGCAAAAAAATGATGTGTTATCAACATCATTCTAACTACAAATACAAAGCACAGCACTATGAGAACTGCTGTGGTGAAAGCTAACTCCAGACCCAACACACTCACATTGCTTCTACTCATTCTTGCAAATACTGGGTTTTTTAAATGCATTTTGTCTCTTTTTAGTTTCCTTATTTCCTGCTATGCTATGGTGGATCTAGAAAATCAGAAAAATCAACTCTCTGAAAAAACTGAAATATTTATCTATTTCCTTTGTTGAGATACTGCTCCCATAGGAAACAGGAGAGGGGATTTTTTCAGAAATCAGTATTGTACTCAATCATTATACGTCAAAGACAAAATTGCGGGGTATTGGGAAAGGTGACAGGAGAACTAAGAGACCTGCAGTCTGCACACAAAATGTTCTGCAAATATCCTGAATCCTCTAGAGCCTCTGAAATCACGTAAAATGATGGTAGCTAAGAGCTGAATTTACTCACTTTTGGAAAGAAGACTCTTCTGATATTTTTTCCAGCTTATCGCATGTGAGACTTCTGGTAGGACTTGTCATGTTTAAGTGTTGTTGTTGCTATTGTTTTCTCATTATTTAGTATGTCCATTTTAACTTCTGTTAAAGTTACTGAAAGCAACTGTCATCACATTGTATTTTGGTCAACATAGAATATTATTTAACACCATTTGTCATCAACTCTGAAACAGGTAATCCCTGAAATATGACTTTATCACATTTTTGGATGAGTTTCTGCTGTGCATAATAAATGAATATTATTCAGAATGAATGAGAATAAATATTATATAGACTGAAATATTAGTTACTCATACCCTGAGACCTCTTGCACTCGGTGTCCTGTACAAATGTAAAATGCTTTTTCTTCAAATTCCTAATACTTTTGTTTGGTCTTGTATTTAGTAGATATAAGTACTGCAATAACTTTTTGGTCACTCAGACAACCGTCAGTGCAGTCAAGAGGCTAGGCAGAGCAGACAGCACATAAGATTACTCTGTATCTTTGCTCATTGTTGAGTTCATTAATTTGGATCTGCCATTTCTTATAGTTTTTCTTATATAGTATTCTTAAGAATTTAGGATATCTTTTTAAGATTATGATCTACCTGTCAAATTAGATTGAAATTGTACAGTGGACTAAAAAGTACACAGGGAGAGGCTGGAAAAAATGTGGTTACCAAACTGTAGAAAAACAGGCAAAAAATTGAACAACACTATGAATCTCTACCTTGTAGAGAATCAGGGGATGAAGAACAGTAGAGGTTTTCCTATGGCAGATCTTTCTCCTACATGGGCTGCTCCTTTTCAAAATATGAGGGAGATTACTGGAAAGTTATAATGTTAATTCGATTGGCACAACTTTTAACCTATTTCATGTCCCATCTTATTTCTGAACTTGATTCTTTCCTGAGCAAGAAAGCAACAGAAAAGAAAGAAAGGCAGAAAATTTGACAGACACTGCAATTTTAATATATTCAGACAAGGATATCTTTATATTCTCTTTATCTCCATAAACACAATGAGACCCCATCAAAGTCTTTCATATTTTATCTTCTGCACTTCCTCAAAAAAGTCTTCAGTGGTGACAATAAATTAATAATGTGTTGGTGGAAATCAAACTATGAACCAAGCTGTAACCACCTCCCTGATAGAGCTATTTTCTTCATTTTACTACACTTCATGGCTTTTTCACTGTAGCTTTTTGAGCTGTTCCTTTGAATAATGGAAGAATACAGAGAAAAAAATCAAAATAAATTGACTTTACATCAGTAAATATCTTTTTATCTGGTTTTATAAAAATGTGATTTCAGACAGCATGGAAAGTCCTTTGCAGGTCTTTCATTTTGTTCATTCCATGTTCCAGGTTCTCCTTAGGAAGCCAGGATTTGTTTTTTTAGCACTTGACCATTAATTGGGAAAAATACTCAGTTAGTGAAAATATAATAAAGGGAGAAATATCAGAGAAGTTCAATTTCCTGTTTAAAAATTGATCACTGTCTATTTCCTATTCTATTTACATGAAATAATTTCCCTCAATAAAAAGGGAAATTTTTATTTAGCATTCTATGGTTTTTGTTCAAGCATTGATATTGGAACCATTTCCTACTCCTTAAACTTTCATTTAGTATATCTGTACTGACTATCTGAAAGCTAACATGGATAACAGGACTCAGAGAAATAACAGCAAGGAGTGAAATGAGGGAAATTTATATTTAAATTTTTACTTTCAGAATTTTGTTAAGATTTGCTTTTTCCTTAAAATAACTGAAAAATTAAGTGGTGGGAAAAAATAAACAGTCTTAAAATTTTAGTAGAAAGACTAATTAATTTCTTCAAAATCCTGTCATCCTCATATAGTCAATTCTGTTTCCTGCAAAGCCAATGAGAAACACTGTAAAATTCAACAGTAGTGTAGTTAGTGTCTGTTCATTTTCTGGTTTTCCTTCACCTTTCAGTTTACTTGCAATCTTTGCAAAAGAAATTATTAAGTCAAGGAAAAAATTCTGATGCTCCTGAACTTGGTAAGATTTTTTTAATTATAAGATTTGCTGTACCTTCTTACTGAACAAAAGTATACTTCATCTAAATAATTTTGTTATGAATTTATTACTATCACTAAATATGTTGAATACCTCATGTTTCAAAAAATTTATTGTGATAAAATACTTATAGACTATCTAAAATTGGATAAGTATCGAGTGATGGAAATTACTAGCAAACTCATTAGAAGACAATAGATATAAGAGAGATGTTAAGACTATAGAAGGTCTGTGGTATTGACTGGGAGATCAGCAACGTTTCTTTTATCTTTTTCTTTTCAAATATGTGTGAGTTCTTGAATTTCCTCTGTGTTTTTACACACTTATTGTCCAATTGCTATGATAGTTTGATAGGGTCTTTTAGTACTTGAATTATTTCTATCATGAAGAGGCAGTACAAGTGACAGGGAAATGGAGTAAGTATTTGCACAGCAGGAGCGGAAAATTGCCCAAAGTTCTGCCAGCTCCAGCTGTGAGGAGATGTATCTGCTCGGCTAAGTAGAGTCAGATCAGTATTTAGATTCCATTTCTTTAAAGAACAAGACTTGAAAATTTGTATTTGGGATAAGCACCAACGGAGCTTGATGATGAGGAATATGTGGTGTTCTCACTTTGGAGCTGGCTAACTCTTTTGAAGGATAACAAAAAAAGTATCAGTCTCTCTCTGACCTGTTGTGTGCATTTTGGTCTTTTCTGTCTACAGTTTATGCCACAGAAACTTAGTTTTTGACACCTCTTTGTTTTTAGAAAACAACTCTGAAGATATCTGACCCATTTTTTAAATCTCTGAACATAAGAAATATTCACAAACTGGTAGTAATACAAAGCAAAATAACAGGGAAATTAAACAATTTGTACTGTCAATTGATGGTTCACAATTCTTAAACCATATAATACTGATGTATTAAACAGAGCTGCTTCTTGAACACATTTCCTATCTGCATGTGGAACATAATTAATCCAGCTCAGGAGTTTCAATCAGTGTAGAAATCCATGCAAAATACCTCCTAGTCTGACACCTGCTAGGGTCATACATGGTAAGAAAATATACATAAATGTACAGCCTTATGAGGGAAAGAGCAGCTAACTTCAGAATGGCACGAATGATTGCTTTGTTAGAGAGGACACTCAAACATAATGATGGCCCACTGAGGATGGCACTTGTTTCATTCTGGGTTTGAAAGTGGAAAGTCCAGGTGGAGCAGATAATTGGTGTGAATGCAGGAATCCGGAAGATTATGCTGGCACATAGAATGATGGTTGCTGCCACATGCCTGCCCAAAATTCACTTTCAGTGTGGGAGGGAAAACAAATACAGAAGCAACTAGAAAAATCTTTGGTATTTTGAGAAGCACAAAGCATGATTATACAAAGGTTGCACTGGTTTACTCTGCCTGCCACTGAGGCAGAAAAGGTGAGGACTTCTGAGTAAGCTTCCTGACATGTCTGAATTCACTAACAACCCTAATTCATTTATCCTTCAAGATTAATATGGAAGACATTTAAAATTAGATGCTTGTAAACTGACTTTGAGATACACTGGCAATTTTATTACTCTTTATACTGTCACAAGGGATACAATTTTTACTACTAGAGCTGGTGCCACATTTCAGTAGTAAACGGAGCTATTTTTTCAAGTATGTTCTCTTTATTTCCATTCTACCTCAACATTGCACATATTATTTTCTTTGAACACTCTAAAAACAGCATATCACAAAGAAAAGAAATCCAGCTAAACAGTTGCAGCCATTTTACTATGAGACACCACAATTCGACAAGAAGAAAATATGATCAACCTTTGATATGCAGACCAGATTGGTGAAGCACTTATGTTTCCTGATCCACAGTATCAGCTGGATACTATTGGATACCATTGGTATTACCTGGACTATCTTGAATATCAGCCAAGCACACACAGATGAAGAATGATTGCTTAGAATTTTAAGAGGTGATCTAAGCAGTTTAAGTGAAGTACTCTCCTTACCCATCATTTCCCTTAAAGTAATGCCTCTGTCTTCCCTCTATAGAACCAAACCAAAACAAAAACAAAAAAACACCCTCATAGCGTCAAATAGATTATATTTTTGAGTTAGCAATAAGATATTTTAAACTTTGAAGTACTGAATCCTAAATAGCCATCTCTAGGACATTTTACATTGTAGCAGTTGGGTTTTAGGAAGGATGCTGGTTGAGGCATCCTGGGAAATGAAGCCCCGAAGTACTCCCACACATGGGTAGTAAGGTACCCATGGTGATTGGTTGTTAAGGTCACACGGTGTGACGTGTTAACCCATATATAAGCTGTTGTCTCATTTGAATAAAGGGATTTGGCTGTGAAACCTCAAGCTAGCCAGGTCCATGTATGATTTATTTACTTATTATATTAATAATACTATATTACATGATATTGCATGTCCTGAATGGAAACTTTGTTAGATGATCTAGTTGGTATTTATTTGTAGTGCTTCTTATATTTTCTTCTGGAGATTGAAAACAACTCAGAATTACTTATACTAAATATTTAATTTTTTTTCCTAGCTAGAAACATGTTACTTCAAATATATACATCCTTCTAAAGCTTGTGTGAATGTATGAAGGGAATGTCAACTGATTTTCTATAGGAACAGTGTGTCAAAAACAGAGCAGTAAAGACACATTTAAAGCTTCAGCACAAACACAAGAGATTGTATGAACACAGAGACTGATCTATTCTATTTTCTTTCATTAAACATGTTCCTCCAGGTCCCTTCTAGGAAAAATAATGTGGAGACACCTTTTGATGTTTCTGATACTGGGACTGTAAAGTGAATAAAATGAGAATTTTAGGCTTCACAGCCATAAATCAGGTATGTCTGAAGAGACTATAATCAATTTTAAAACTTAAAGAAAAATATACTCCCATAATTCTTCAGTCAAAGTGTATTGTTATAGCAGGATTGAATAAAAAAAAAGAGCAAGCTTCAACAACTTTGATACAGATTTATTCTATGTCAGTTCTTTGAGAAATTTAGAAGAAAAAAACCAGTGAGAAGTACACCATCATTTTATCTTCAGTAACAGATTACAGTTAGTTTTCTTAATCTAGGAGTCAAACCAAAACATACTTTCTCATTACCCAAAGTAAGCTTATAAGACCTACAATAGCCAGTGAAAAAATGTCGGGGGGTTTTTTTCTCACCTGCCATCCTACAAGGAAAATAAGGTGTCTGGTCCCATAGGCAGGCAAAGTGGATATATATTCTGAATTTGCCTCCTGACAAATACATTGCATTTTCCTCCAGATGTACTAAAAAATCCTTCTATACCTCCCTTTCCCACTCAGCCTGCTGGTATGATACATAAGGCTAAGAGAAACCATTTTATTTTTTTAGCGTCTTTCCCTCCTTTAATGCTGTTATTTAAAAGAAATACTCTGATTGAAGTGCAATAGCCTCACAATCTTCCCTAACAACTTTATCACTCCATATTGTAAACAATATGCCAAAAAAAAATTAACTTTACAAAGTTGTTCAGTTTACATTCTCTGTAATTCAGTTGTAACTGAAATGAAAACTACTACATAACCAAATTCAGACTGCTGTTGCCAGAATCACTGACTTTATCATAGATTTATGCTTTATCTCCTGCAGTAGAATAAATTAAAAAGTAATGTAAATTAATTTTGATTTCAAAATAAAATTACCACTAGACCTAACTGTAGCACCAGACAGAACTGTAGCATAATTTTCTATGTTATTGTCCTCCTTTTGAATCTCAAGAACTTTATTTCACCTGGGTGAAAAAAAATCCCCTTCTGTCTCATTCATGAACACTGAATTTGGGTTTCAGTTTAGTAGTTTGATAATCACAATCTACCTAAGGTAGATAGGCATGCTACTGTCATATTTCATACCAGTTTAAATATGCCTCTGCAACTAAAAATATAGATAAAAATATGTAAATCCCTTCAGCTGCTGGCTTTTACTATAAGCCTATTCAGGCAGTTTAATATTCTCTTGAATTCCATGGAAGGGTCTGTGTCTGCACATAAAATCTCTAACTTTAAAAAACCCCTGAGATTAGTGCCAAAATAATATAGTCTAGTAAAAACTGGTGAAATTAACTTTCTGTGTGAGGTTGTGGCAGAATCCACTCCCATTTGGAATGGTTCAACCTGAGCATAGATGGTCCTTTAACCTAGAACACTTTTACTTCCTTGCATTGCTTGGAAAGAAAAATATCCTTTTGTTGGACAATGCTACCTGCACAGACACTCTCTACTACCTTATATCTTTGCTTCTCTCCTATACATGGGCAAAAATAAAGGATGTCCAGACATATTTTAATGAGTCTGGATAAATCTTGTCCCAGAAGCTGGCAGACAACAGAAAGTTACTCAGTGCACTTTCAGTAACAAACTGTCTCCAGCATTTTTTAATTCTGAACAGCTCAACCTCATTTAAATGTTATTTTAATCCAAACTATTTTGCTTAGTCTCATTGAATCATTTGCCAGATGTTTCTTGCTCATACAACCAACTAATTACTTGCAGACAACAAAGAGCCAAATTCAGAAATAATCAATGTGCATGTGTAAAAAGCCAGTTCTTGCCACTTTCCATCACCATGATGAAGTTTACATTTAGAGTTGTGTACATACTTAGAAGAATACATTCCAAGATCAATATTTTCTTAAACAGTATTTATATGCCTAAGGTTTTTCTGGCTGAAAAATTATTAGTTGAGTGGGTCATTCTTTTTCCCAGAAGTCAACTGCAGATAAATTTACAAAGACATGCACTCTTATGAGATATATCCCGTGTTGATGGTCCATAATTCAAAGTTATTGAATCATGATGATTCAAATGACACAGTGTTGATACCAATAACAGCAGAATAAGATAAAAATCCCTGTCATAGGAAATAGAATTTTAATCTGGTTTCGGCCTGGTTTCATAAGGGAAATATGTTTGTACTATCATACTGGTTTGTCAGCAAAATAGTCATAACAGTTCAAGTAATTTTGGTCTTATTCAACCGAATTATTCTTTCAAAGATTAACACTTAGGTAGAGCAAAGTTGTTAAATTATGTGAGGCAAGGCTGGCAGAGCTCAGTCATGACATGTTCCACCTGATAACAGCTGGCCAGAAAACCACCATGGACATGCTGGTGACAGAGCTCTAGGGCAGTAAAACTGAGCTCCATGTTATAGAGTTAGGGCACCTCAGAAGATCTGTGCAAAAAAGAAACTTGGAAAAATGGGGCACACTGGACACATATCTTAAAGAAATGAAGCTTTCCCTGATCCAGATGTGTCTTAATGTTATTTATTTTTTATAGCAAATGATTCCTTAAGTGTTTGTTTTTCCCTTCAAACATACCTATTTAATAGTTTGGTGACTCTACTAATGTCACAATTGTCTCTCACACGATGACACTGATTGCCTCTTCTCTGCTCTAAACATGGGACTTTTAAAAATTATTCCAAAGATAACTCAGGTTTTCAAAAATCTTAAAATTGAATGTTTCTCCGTATCTTGCAGTAGATATTCCAGCAAATCTGACTCAGGATTTATAGCAAGGATGTACATGATGCCCTGATTTTCTTCCCACTAATGAAACCAAACTTTCCATGATACTGTGCACTTGTTAATCTTAGTTGCATACAGGGGGTCAGGTCCCCACTGTATCAGCCCAAGTATGGAAAAGTCTTTGAAGTACAATGTATGGAAGTGACATTAAATCTGTGAAAGGTCAGAACAAATAAGCAAAACACTCTGTTTTAGTTTAGGAAAGGTGATTCCTGGTGGCATTTCTGGTCTGAGGAAAAAAAAAGTCCTTTTGTTTTAAGAAAAATTCCTATATACTTTCTCAAGTTGATTTAGACTTCTCAAACATTCGAAGAATAATCAAGACTTGGAACTGTTTCAACTGTCTCATAAAGATTTTTGCTATCCATTTTATATCATGGAAACTCCCTAGCTAGAGAAAAGAGCCTTAATGAGTGTGTGTGCTTGTTGTCTTTCGATTTTATAGCTATTGAACCCAGAAGGATTCCATTTCTCTAATGCTGCATTCACTAGGCATTTGCAACTACCCATTGTGTCCCTGTTTACATCTTTCAGCTGGTAATATAATCCTGAGCTGATGCTAAATTCTTGCATGCCTATACCCACAGTGCAAAGTCAATTACTTTCTTGGATTCTCATAGGGCACATATGCTCTATTACAGTTTTGTGAGTTTACTTGCTCACATGAAGCTTAATATGGCAAGTTCTGTCTTAAAAAGAAGTTATGTATAAAATATCCCTTAAGAGGGACATTTCTGTTGAGTATGTGGGTGCTAGTACTAGATAGCTCTTGATGAGTATGTGTTTAATGTCAGATGACTTTTAAAGGTCCCTTACAACCCAATCCATTCTACAATTCAATGATTCTCTGATATTTGTCAGAAAGTTATAAGACAGTTATAAGTCAGAAAGTTATAAGACAGTGTCTCAAATGCTTTGTCAAGACTGAATCAGACCTGCTGTCAGTTATGCGTCTGGACAGAGACAAAATTGGTTTGAAGCACACATAGAAGCCTGTTAACCACCAAGCGCAGACCCTAGAAGCAGCACCAAAGAAGAGACACAATTAACAGTTTTGCAGAATGACCTTTTCTTTAAAAGTGAAACACACTCAGAGCAAGGTTGCAATTCTACCTAAAATTTGTGATCAAATAATATAATAATTTAGATTTCTTGGGATTTCTAAAAGTTATTGGGTCCAACATCCAAGGTCCATTTTCTAAGATCCCATTTTGCCCTAAGGCCAGATGTGATGATTCAACTGCAGCATCAGGGCCTGGAGTTTTGAAAATGTACCAGGATGTGGATTCTACAACTTCTCTGGGTACTTATTCCAACATTTTTCTACCTCAGAGTGGAAAGCAAAATTAAGAAATTCATCTTCTGCAAGCAGAGATTAAGGTCTTAAATTAGGTCACTGTACAAGAGCTCTGTAATTTTCTTGTATGTGGCTTTATACATAGAGGGTATTAATTTCAAGGTAGAAATCTGTGCCCACATTTTACTGGAAAGTCCTCTTTTTTTTATAAAACCTAATCTCCTATATAGATACAAATTAGAAAGCATTTTTTATGAAAAGATTTTCTGAAGGAATAAACAGCAATATACAAATTTCTGTTCTATGTAATGGAAAGAATATTTCTTTCAGTGGATCCTTAAAGAATTGTTTAAAAACCTCCACTGCGTCTGGAAAATAATTGCACAGTAATACTCGATAAAATTTTCTAGGACCTTTCTGAAACTTGATCTACAGTATAAACAGTGGAAAGAATTTCTCCTAAATTGCGTTTTGCTTTTATAATAATAATTATTTAGCAAAAATATTACTCATTTGTTACCAGAAAACAGGATAAAAAACCTCAGACACACTGAATAAGGATTTCTTCAATTGTTTACAGCCTTCAGAAAAATTGTGTGTGCCTTTTAGTAAGAATTGCTAATGTATGCATTCCATATTGCCCTCAAAAATATCAACAATAAATTCTTAGATATACACTAATGATTCTGGTGTCTGTTACTTCAAAGATTAAATAAATAGTGGTAAGTTCCTCTGACATTAATTAGATTTGGTTTTTTGTTTGTTTATAAACAGCATAGAAACTTTGGGTACTCCTTAGTCCATTTTTATTGCAAGGTGAGTGACATTAAAGTATTTAATTTAATATTCAGCTATTATTTCTCTTTCTACCAAGCTGCCCAGGGAAAATCTGTAGGCTGAAGAACCATTCATAATATGAGAAGAAACAAAGTTTCCTCACGATATAACTATAACCCTTGCTTAGATTAGCTGACACATGAAAATGACTTAAGGACTGAATTACTTCAGATTAACCTATGAATTAGAGTAACTTTAGATACTGTCATTAACAATTTATGTTGTCAGTGTGATAAGAAAGATATTGTACATCACATAATACCTCTATACTGAAATCTGTTCCTCAACTCCTTTAGAAATTTTGATTTTTACCAAGCAGCTAAATGCATTTTATCTCCAATTTTAAAACAAACTTAAAGTACATATTTTGATGGTATTCTGGGTATAATTTCAGAAACTGATTTAATGAAGAGAAGATTAAAGCAGGGGTGATATCCTTATGCACTTGTTTTGTATTCACAGAAAAATAAATTTGTGGTCCAATTTCTAAAGACATTGAGTGCTGATGACACTGTCAAACAGCAGGGCATCTTCTGCTGTTTCTTAAAGATCGTGGGGTTTTCAGTAGGGCAGTTTCAAATTTTCATATTTGTAAGTGGCAATGAAATCTTGTCTAAGTGGGAAAATTCTATCACTATTTCATATTCCATCAGTATTCTTAGTAGTTTCAATTTATAGTTTAAATTGCAAGCCTTTCCAGAACTTGGCTGCTTTGTAACTGAAAATATAGTCATAACTATGAAAGATGGAGTTTCGATTTGTAATGAGGTCAAGTTTATATTCACTTGAACATAAGTTCATTTTTTCTTTTTTTCAAATCTGCTCGTCCTCAAGCTTTCATAGTACAATATACAATTATGCAAATACGTTATAATCAAGTCCCAAATCCATCAATTTAAGCAGCTTTATTCCTTCTACCATTTTTGGCTGTGAAGGTACCGTAAAACAAAATATAATCTCTAAAGACATATCTTAAGACAGGTCCATAACTGAATATGACTATAAAATCTGTCTTTTTTCATTCCTTCTTTTCCAAAGTACACTTTGCAGTTGGTGCACAAGTAGGTGCAGAAATAGGATTGATAAAATCACTTACAAAAATACCAGGGAATTCAAAATATGCAAAATTCTATCAGATATTTTTCTATATATTCTTTGTCTTCTATATATTTTTTGTTTTTCAAAGAATCCTACATTTGTACAAGTTGAAATGAAACTCTCTTCAGCTGAGATAATTTTGTGGATTTCTCATCTGACTTTTAGAAATCAGAGTAAAGGTGTCTTTTCAGAGGACAGTGTAGGTTATGATGGGTCAGATTTTTGACGGCTAGGATGTTTATGAGTTCAGGCATTTAGCTTTGGGTGTTTGGGATTGGAAAGTATGATTTTGACAAACATAGAAGTAAAAAAATCAATGCTTCCAATTCCTTTGTTACCAGGACAACTATATTACTAGCAACTGTGAACTGTAACATCAAGAAGTATTTTAATTGGCAGAGTTGTTTCTAAATTATATACAAGCCATTAAGCAGCAAGACAGAGGAGAAGGGGTCTTGATTCCAGGACCTTAGAAGAGGCAATGAGGCAGGCTTGACAAGGGCAAAACAATAAAATCTGCTGTTCAGATGCTCCCTCTGAATGATCATGCTGATAGCACTAGCCGGAAAGAAGGAAAAGCCTGAGCTCAGATGCTGTGTGAGCATATGGCAGCTGAGGGATCTGAAAGGGGAAAGCTAGGTCACTGTGACCACTGTCACAGGAAAGGTTTGTAGCCTGGGCACAAAACGTTCTGCCTGCCAGAGAAGATCAGCAATCATAGAGTCATAGAATGGTTTGGGTTAGAAGGGACCTTAAAGACCACCTAGTTCCAATCCCCCTACCATGAGCAGAGACCTTCACTAGACCAAGTTGCTCAAAGCCCTATCCAACCTGGCCTCAACCAATTCAAGGGAATAAAGAAGGGTAAGTTGTCTAACTTCAGAACTGACTGTTTATCTTACTATAATTAAAAATATTTTCTAAAAAAATAAAATGATTGCTATATGCTAGGCAAGATTTTGTCACAGCCACTAGCCACAAAAAAACCCCTTCAGTTGTATGACTTTATATCTATCTTCTCCTATAACCTCTTGTGTTTCTGGCTTGGCACTACTTGTGATCTCACTTCAGATCTGTATTCTCTATCTGTTCAAGATTTAGTTTCCAAAGGACTCACTGAATATCAGTGAATTTCCCTCTTATGGGAAATTAAGTGAACATGATTTTGTTTGATTTTGAGCAGGAAAAAAAGGAAAAAGGTTCAAAATTACAATATGAAACAAAGAAAATGAAAGAAGTCCTGAACACTTGGTGTAGTAACTTTTGCATTTGTAGTTTTGTATACAACAAGAAGAAATAATAATTGAAATTTTACTAAAACTAAACCCCCAAATATTTCCTTTTAAATAAAGTCATTATCAAATATTTAAGTCTTGTTGAAGTGCATATTAAAAGAAAAAAATTTTAGCTATTTTCAGCTAATGAATCAAAAAAATCCCCAAAATTTCCAAATAACTGTAACTTAAATCTCACACTTCTGTTTTCTATCTCCTGAAATAAATCAACTCTGTCTAAAGTAGTATCATGATGTGCTCATTCTTATCTATGTTTTGATAGAGAAGTCTCAGAGCAAAGAATAAGAGCATATTTGGTTTTGATTCCTTGAAAAGAAAATGAGAAAGAGGGAGCATCTAGAAGAGTAATGTGTTTTAAGAAGAGCTGAAAATTCATATTTCTGAGAGAAACCAGTGGTCTCTTCTTTACTGAAAAGAAGGGATTCTGTTGGGTTGACATACAATATCAGTGTGACATAAAAAAATAATCACATTTTCCTTCATTAGAAAACTTTGTTATGCTTTTTTGTCTTGAGTGGAAGAGCATAAAAATGTTGAATTGACTTAGTTTAGCAAAACCAATACAACATTAAGGAAAACTAGATTTACATCTATTTGTGCCAAAAAGTTCTCTTCTGACAATAGTTAGTTCTGTTCCCTTATAATGCAGTAGTTCACAGTCTCTATCCAATATTTCACCCTGTCCTGAAAGATACAGGAGCTACACAATGCTGAAAAATTATCTGGATTTCACTCTATACCCATGGTTTGTGCAGTGCCTCTGTTCAAGAAGCAAGTCTGGGAGCGTGCTTTATCCTTGTGTGTGCATATCTTGAGTCCAGACGGCCATTATTAGTGATGGAGGAGAGTCCTAAAATGTTATTCTAGTAATCTGAACCACAAATGCATCTTGATTTATGCTACAGAAACATGAGGGCATGCCAAAGCATTTTAGAATTATTTTACTCCTAGATTTTATTGTAACAACCACCATTCATAAAAGTCATGTTGTCTTTGAAAAAATCTGATAATAATTCTCATTTAAAAAATGTTGGTGTGACATTATCAAACAAATCGCTCAGAACTTTCCTTAATCTTCTGCTAATAAGATCTTTTTCACCATAAACAAACCTATTTCAATAATGAGCATAATCTGTTCTTTGAGACTGCTGTATATAAAAGGTGTAAATCTTTGTATGCTCTTTTCAGCAGGTAATCAACTTTTGTTTGTAGGAGCACTAAATGGAATGTTTTTCTGATGGAATGATTTTCTGATCCTTGAAGATGCTTCCAGTACCATGAAAACAAGCTTTCATTCTCCTCTCAACACGATCTTGGACAAAATTTCATACAACAACAATGGGAAAACTCCTGATTAGTGCACCATAATATCCAACATTCATGGAGGGGCAGTCTACATTTGACAAACAGAAAATCAATGATGAATTTATTATCAGAGATGCAGAACCTATTTTGAATTGTCTGTAGAAAAGAAGTCAGGCAAGTAGTGCTGTGAATATTGAGGTAAATGATAAGGAATTTGATGCAAAGAAGTTAAGGGCTACCCTGGTCTGCTTTAGGCAACGTATTGCCAGCAGATAGAGGGAGGTGATCCTTTTTTTTTTTTTTTTTAGTGCTGGCGAGTTATACCTGGAGAACTGTGGCCAGTTCTGAGCCCCTCAGTATAAGACAGACATGGGCATACTGAATAAAGTCCAGAGAACGGCCACAAAGATGGTTAAGGGACTGGAGCATCTGACACATGAGAAAAGGCTAAGTGAGCTGAGACCGTTCAGCCTGTAGAAGAGAAAGCTCAGGGGGATCTTGTTAATGTGTATAAATTCCTGATGGGAGGGAATGAAGAAGGGGAAGCCAGGCTCTTTTCAGTGATCCCTAAGGAAAAGACCAGGCATAATTGGTTCAAAATGAAACAAAAGTGAAGCACTGACACAGGTTGCCCAGAGAGATTGTGGAGTCTCCATCCTTAGAGAGAGTAAAAATTCACCTGGACATGGTCCCGGGCTGTGCTTGAACAGGAGTCCTGTTTGAGTAGGGAGATTTGAGCAGGTAACCTCAGAAGTCCCTTCCAACCTCAGCCTTTCTGTGATTCTTTGATTCAATGAAAGATCTGGCAAACTGTCTAGAAACCTTCACTGAAGTAAGTGTCCCAGTAATGAAGTCTGAATCCACTATTCGAAACTTAATTGTTTTGTCTGTGCTCTCTAATCCGATTTATGATATGGAATAGTTTTGCTTTTTCTCCTACACTTTAGTATCTTCGGTAACTCCAGAAATTCACACAATGAATAAATAGTCCATGTTGACCAAATAGCCTTTATGAATATTTATCCAGGCAACTGCTACTGCCACAGATTATCATACTTTACTATGAAGTCATTCTGGCATAACGCTATAAGAACATTTCATCAATGTGAGATGTAAAATGTAATAGCTCGCTCACTCAACCGTATTTTATTACATCTCCACTATGTGGTTTGTAGTAGTTTCAATTTGTTTTAATGGTAGACTGAAAACCTTGGCTTTCATCTCCTAGGACAATTTCCATTCACTTCCAATAGGATGTTTCCTCTCAAAATATATTTAGTCTTTTTTAAAACTTATTCTTCAGCAGTAGACTTTCCCTGTTTTGACAAAATACCCAGGAGATAGGAAACAAAGGCTTTTTGATCTAGCACTGCCTCTTGCATGTCATTACCTGATGAGGTCATGTCCTTGCTGGGTTGAAATAAATATAAGTAAAATGTATTTTGCTCAGCTTATTGAATCTCCTAGAGGATTAGTCTTTTTCCTGTTTGACTTTTTTTGTTTATTTGGTTGGTTGGATTTTGTTTCTGTTTCTTCAAGAAATCTGAGAAAGTAGGAGAAGGGACAGGAAATTCCTACTGGAGAACTAAATAAGGGAGATACTCCAAGGTATTAATTGATGCAGCCCATGTACTTTTGCATAAATTGTTTGTTGATGTACCAGGAACACTATATAGACACATCAGACAAAACTGAAATAAAGATAACAATGGGAATGCAAGCAAATATGAGAAAATTCCACAGAGAATTTGATTAAAATCAAAATTATCCAATCAATAATCATCCATCTTGTAGAGCTCTCCAACTGTTTTACACACTAAATATAGAACTTAGTGGTAATTTTTATCTCAGCATTGCGTTAAAGTGCTGTTTCTCCTCCATCACTGCCTCCTTTTGCCGGTAAATTAAGTTATTCACATAGTCATGTGCCTTCTCTGAAAGACTAAGAACATTCTTCAAGTTGACTACACAATATTAATTATATTTAAGATTTATGCATTGTGGTTTGTGTTGTGTTGCCTTTTTTTTTTAATTTATAAAATGCTTTATCAATATAAACATGAATTCAGAGCAGACTAGAGATAACTGAGGCTGAAGATTAACCATTCACAATTATGTCTGGGGACTGGAATGACTTCTGAGGAAAGATTAGTCACTTAAAGAGGTTGTTTTTTATTTTAACCACTGGCACTTCAGTTCATTTCAAGCCATAAAAATGCAATTTTTCCTTATTTTTAAGCTTTGAGACCATTGTTAGTAAAAGATCAGTATTAATACAGATGCACATTAGCTCAAGGTTGCAAGACAGTTCTTAAATATCTGCAGTGAGGGAGGCTCCACAACCTCTCTGGGCAATCTATTGCAGTGCTCGGTCACCTGCACAGTAAAGTTCTTCCTCATGCTCAGCTGGAACTTCCTGTGCATCGGTTTGTGCCCATTGCATCTTGTGCTATTGCTTTACACCACTGAGAAGAGCCTGGCTCCATCGTCTAGACAGCTGCCCTTCAGTTACTTGCAGACATTAATGAGGTCCCCTCTCAGTCATCTCTTCTCAAGACTAAACAGGCCAAGCTCCCTCAACCTTTCTTCATAAGAGAGATGCTCTAGTCCCTTAATCATCTTTGTAGCCCTCCTCTGGACTGACTCCAGGAACTCCATGTCTCTCTCATACTGAGGAGCCCACAACTGGACACAGCACTCCAGATGTGGCCTCACCAGGGCTGAGTAAAGGGGCAGGATCACTTCCTTCAACTTGCTAGCAATGTTCTTCCAAATGCACCCCAGGATACCATTGGCCCTCTTGACCACAAGGGCACACTGCTGGCTCATGGACAGCTTATTGTCCACCGGGACGCCCAGATCCTCCTCCACAAAGCTGCTTTCCAGCAGATCAGCCCCCAGCCTGTACTGGTACATGAGGTTATCCTTCACAGGCCCAGGACCCTGCATTTGCCTTTGTTGAATTTCAGACAGTTCCTCTCTATTCATCTCTCCAGCCTATCCGAAGGGCTGCACAGCCCTCTGGGATATCAGCCACTCCTCCCAGCTTTGTGTCACCAGTAAACTTGCTGAGGAGTAACTCTGTCCCTTGATCCGAGCTATTGATAAGTGAGTTAAATAATGCTGGACCCAGTATTGAACCTTAGGGGACACCTCTACTGACAGGCCTCCAACTACACACTGTACTGCTGATTATGACCCTCTGGAACAGCCATTCAGCCATTATCCACCTCACCGAGCATTCATCCAGTCCACACTTCCTGCGTTTTTCTATGAGGTTATTGTGAGAGACAGTGTTTAAAGTATTGCTGAAGTCAAGGTAGAAAATATCCATTGCTCTTCCCTCATCCATCCAGGTATTGGGTCAAATCCAGGTTGGTCAAGCATGATTTCCCTTTGGTGAATCCATGCTGACTACTCCTGATCACCTTCTTGTCATTCATGTGGATAGAGATAGCACCCAGAATGAGGCACTCCATCATCTTTCAAGGGATTGAGGTGAGGCTGACTGGTCAGTAGTTCCCTGTGTCCTCCTTCTTGCCCTTGTAGACCAAGGGATGATATTTGCTTTATTCCTGTCCTCAAGCACCTCTCCTGACTGCCACAGCCTTTCAAAGATGATCATAAACAGCCTAGCTATGGTGTCTGTCAGCTCTCTCAGCACTCAGGCATACATCCCATCAGGGTCTTGTGGACGTCAGTTTTGCCTAGGTGATCTCTAACCCAGTCCTCCTTGACCAAGGAAAAGTCTGCCTTCAACATTCCTTTACCCTAGTCTCCTGGGTGAGAGATTCCTGAGGTCTGGTCTTGTCAGTGAGGACTGATGCAAAGAAGGCTTTCAGTATCGCTGTCTTTTCTGTGTCCTCTGTTACCAGGGTCACTCCTCCACTTAGTAACGGGACCACATTATCCTTTGTTTTCCTTTCTTATAGATGTATTTGAAGAATACACAATGAAATAGGCTATTGGAGATCACTACACAGGCAAATAATTTCATTCTGCTTAGAAACTTCAGTGTTGGAGTAAAAAAATAGCCAAGAAATATGATAACAATAAATATCACTTTCTTTTTATTACAATTATCTACAATGTACAGGTATCATTTTAATTTTGAAAATAAATTATCTCACACCTGATTAAGTTATACCTCCAGGCTTCCTTTGCTTTCAGCTTCCTTTGCTAGATGACCTCTATTTTTATTTAGGGTGCTTTTTGCCCAGCTGACTTCACTGTATTCCTTCCAAAGAGATGATGGTCGTGTCTTCATTCTATAAAATTGTAATCCCCTTTAAAACCAGTGAAATAAAAAAGATATGTGATTTATTGCCATCACTGCTTCTGAAAGAAAATTTCTTGCTTTGAGGAACATGTAGCTAAATATATTAATTTCTTCAGTCAACATAGCAAATGATTCAATTTGCAAAATTATACAGTCCATCACCCCCAATGGTAAGTTGAGCCAGCGTGTCAGGAAGAGTACAAAAACTGATACTTTCTCCATGTTGGAGAGCACTGCATAGAAGCTAGGCACATATTACTGCTGTGATAGGCTGAGCATACCATTCATGTCAGAAACTTTAATTAATTGCTCACACATCTCCTCAATGTACATCCTCATTCCCTAGGGACAGCCAGCAATTCCACAACTCTGATGCCTTTCCATAGCTTCTCATTGTCATTCACTCTGGCCAAGTGTTATCCTGCTCTCTTTTCCCTCACTGCACTTTCCTTTCCTTGCTATAGGTGTTGTGCTTTTCCAGAACCTATCCCTTTCTCTTCACCTCCCACTCTTACTCTCTTGTTATTCCACACAACAGCATTTTTGTGTGTGTTCCGTTCTGTCTTTCCTCATGATTATTATTTATGACTTTGATGAAATTGAGTTGAATATCTCCCTTGCTCCCATAATAAAAGTCCATATTCATGATGGAATATATGTTTCTTTTCTTTCTTTCTTTCCAGTGTGATTACACTTCACCTCTACCCATCTGCATTCATTCCTCCTACATGCTGGGAGTTGGTACATTCCTCTTTCCTTAAAATCACTGCCATGACACTTCCTCTCATATTCTTCATGCCCTTCTTTCTATCAGGAAAACAATTTTGTCTGATGGAAGGATGGATGAAGGCAGTTTCATTATGCTATGAGATGGTATCAAATATCATAAATCAGTTCTTCTGTCTGAAGCCAATTACAAAGATGACTGAGATTATGAGACTGTTGAAGCCACGCCAGAGGTTCTCCTCCAGTTTTTGCAACAAACTACTGGCATACAGAGTTTCTCATGATCCTTTTGACATGATTTAACATAGTAACAGGTAAATGATAATAAGTTTAAGGTATGGCCTCTCAGTTTCAACCACTGAGAATTAATCTACTGTATTTAATGGTGCAATCATATCTTTTACTATAACTTTATTCATTTTGCAATATTATCCTTAAATGAAAAGTTTCAACAGTTGCCAATCTAATTCTTTTGATGTGCAGAGTAATTATCATTGATTTCTTATTTGCAGAGCACTATCAACGTAGAGCTAATTTCCTTTAGACTAGCAAATAGCTGCTAACAAACTTAAGAAGATAAAACCTTCAGGAAATGAGCTAGAAATTAATCTACTCTGCATAAACTTACAGCATAAAACAGGGAGGTGTTTTTGAAATTAGGTAGACCTCTCACTAGGAGAAAGAAACAATACTTGGTTAATTTTCCTTCTCCTGATCTCTATTTTTTCCTCAGGTTTTTAATCTCTATGATTCTTTACAGATATAACTCTTTCTCTAATACCTCATATATGTATACTAAGCTTTGCAAATCTTCCCTTGGAAGTCAGCCTTTCAGTTTTCCCCATCCTGCTTCTTTCTCTAAGATTTCCTCCCTATTATATTCTAATGATTGTATGACACTACTGACTTTATGAATGCGTAAGGATTTCAGCTGAGTATTGCTCTGAAGATGAAGCAGACTGCTTTTTACATCACAACCATAGATCAGTGGCTCTTTCCCTCTAAAATAAATATTGCAAGGCAACAATAATATTGATGATTACTCTTCTTTTGACCATCACTGCTATTTGGTAGGAGAGTTTCTGTTACTCTTCAACTGAAATACTTATTTCAATTTTTTTTTTTTCAAAAAAGAACTTAAAATTTCAGATAAGCAGAAACTTCTGAAAAATCCCTTACTAGAAAAGGCTGATAAAAAAATCCCATTTTTATGTTAATATTTTTAACCTTTTTAAATTCCTAGCAGGTTCTTAAGTCTTACATATCCCTGAAAGAATGAGGTCCAGGCATTTAAACAGCTTGTAATCCTTCAAAAATGGCAATTCCAGTGGGAGTTCAGACCTTTAGAGAATCTGAGGTATAGTTAAAAATGCCCATCAAGATCTACTAAAATATCTTTTCCTAAGCATGCAGCTGACATCTTCAGACCTCTGTTTCTACTCTTAGGGAATCCTTTAACAGCTTCTGTGAAAAAGACCAGGACAGAATGCACATCCGTTCAAAATAACTGAAAAAAAATTACTTGCAAATTTATTTAGTTTTCTGAGTAAAACAATAGCAATCCTCAAGTTTCCTAAAATAAACTGTATTATATTTGTACAATTAAATACTCCAGCTAATTCACTGTACTTGTTTGTGCATGTGACTGTCTGATGTTATCAAATTGCCATTGCAGTAATTTGCTTTGAGATGTGTAAAGCACTTACATTAACACCGAAAAGTATTATACAAATAAAAATCCCAAACTATAGGCTCTCAAGCTATGTTACCATGCTCTAGCAATCATCAGCATAACAGTAGTAAACAAAATACCAGTTTAATAAAATGCCCACAAGAACAAACTTCATTTAATTCTATTAATTTACATTGCGGCTTCGCTCATATGCTCCCTTAAGATAACTAATTTGAATAGTGATGGTGAATGTCATTTACAACTAGACATGATCATAACAATAATAGTGAAAAATGCTTTGGAGTGAGTGCTTATTGTCAAGAGGCTAATGTGATATTCTAAAAATGTTCTCTGCATTTCATTAGCCAAGGTAATGCTGTGAAATGCTAAGATCTCTACAACTTTTTGCCCTCAAAATGTTTAAGTATTTTTCAGTTGGACCTGAGGATTAAGGAATACACCTCTGCTGCTTCAAGGAAATGAAGAAAAGGATTTACAATTCTTCTGTTATTGTTGTAACACAGGTGGATTGCTGTCCTAAGTAAAGACAGTAGGAAGAATAGTGTAATCTGGATGTAGATATTATTGCATGTATATATATTATCTTAATTATGACTGTGACAGAAGAATAGATACTGTTCACACACAAGGTTTTTTGTATTTTTTCTCACTATAATTTTCATTTCACACTTTCAATCTTATTTTTTGCAATGTCTTTTTATTTCTTCAAATTATTCTAGTTCCCATGTCTTCCTCTGGATTAAATGTCATTGCTTTATCTCATGTTTGCGCCTACATGGAGGTGGTGATGATTATGAAATTTCCAACAACATCTGAGCTTAACAAAAATTCACTAACATGAAATACACTAATACAAACAAACTCAAAATAAGAAACATTATTATGAGCTGCTAGTTAGCATTAGAGCATTATTCATCTCTTGCACCAAATAATTCCTTCCATAAAAGATAGGACACTGACCTAGAACAAATGGATTATTCTTTTGGCCCTACCAAGAAAATAAGCAGCCAGTTTTCCAAATATGTAATTTAGAAGTTTTGTATTGTCAATGTAAACCACTGTGAATCCAAGCTTTGGTTTGAGTTGATGAACAACTACAGTTACAATGAAATTTTGAAGATCCCCTGCAGCAGTTTCAAAGGAAATGAATAAGACACTTCATTGTTAGGTACTCTTGAAAATGTGGGGTGTGATATGACTAGGAAGTAGTCTTCACATGGGAAGATGGAGTAGTCAGTTTTTACCCACAGTAAATCAGTCTCGTTTTTCACTGATAATAACTATATTCATTTCTCAATTGTTCTCCTTTGCACACTACCTGACACATGGTCTGCCAAGATAAATAATAATTTATACACTATAAAGCTATAACATAACCTAATAAAGACAAAAATTAACCTGGAATTATTATATTAGTATTCCAGGTGCAAAATTAGATGTAATATTAGGCAGCACAGAATTAAAAGAAGTAAAAGGTCTATAGGCTCCTCTGTCAGAAAGCTATTCACTGTCTACATTTCAAAATGTGAAAGTAAATAAATATGGAAGTATTTGACTTCCATAGGGAATTAACACTCACTTAAATTTGCAAAATCCTTCAGGCATTAGGACTCTCCTGGTCACTAAATTTTGCAGGAAGTTTCAAACTCTTCTCATTTACATGGCTGCCTCCATTACCATCCTTCAAAAAACCTAGAGTGTGTTTTCCATTTTGACTGTATGATTGCTGTCTATTTGCATACACACTTTTATGATGTGGGAGATCATTTTACAGTAGAGTTACTTAAATGTATGGAAAGCGTCATACAACTTTGGAACACTAAAGCACAGTTAGTCATCTCAAGCTGCCATTCCTGTCTCTCCCACAGTTTTGTTTGCAGTCAGCACAGAGTATCGCTGATGCATTTTGTTGTAAAACACTAGCATAAGTGATGTTTCAGATGCTTTTTGATAGCAGTAAGTGTCTTCTTTCAATTTTCTATGACCCCAGTGCTGTAGATTTCCCAATAGCAATAACTCGTGTGAATACTGCAGTAGAATCAGAGCAGCTGAAATACTTGAGGATCCCCTATAGATTCATATGCCTAGTCCAGTTTTCAGGACTCAGCAGAGTTGACACATGAGCCCCAGAGGAAGGTAATCAGCTGCATACCCTACATTCAGCCACTGTGGATACAGCTCTAGCATTTTCCTTTAAGCTTTAACCAATATTTATGTCTTCATACCTGCTGCAGGCTGACTGAGACCACTAAGCCAGCATAGCTCAACTGAACAGAATCCCATATTTGACACCTAACTCTGCTCAACTCAGCAGGGTTACAACTCTTTATAATGCACAGCATCTGAATGGTAAATTCACTGAGATTAAAGAAAACGTACAAACAAAAACAAATAACTTCAAAGCTCAAGTCCTTTGTGTATTACATGCAGCACACCAAATGTTTATACTTTAATTGAAATCCAACTGAAAAATGCATAATACATTTAAAAGATAAATCTCTTGATTTACAATCATTCATTCCTGCACTAAAATATCACCAGAAAAGACAAAGAAAGAAGATGTTTTTATCACAAACTGGACAAATAATGGAGTCACTTTCTCAAAAGGTGAGTTTCATCATTCCCACAAGTGATATAATCATCAAGTTCTTCTAGATACTGTACTTATTTCACACACACATGAGATAAACATATTCCTCATTTAGATGTTTTGTGTCTCTTCAGATAATGACAGCATTGTGGAACCAATTACTCTGTGAGATGGATAAAAAATGTGGTGCTATTTACTGTTGTGACCCAGGATTGCTGCCTTCAAACTAGTCCTGATTAGTTTAGTACAAGGCAGAATGAAAAATTACAATTCAAATATGCTTTATGGAATTGTATGTAAAATGAATTCACATGATAATCAGTACTAAAACTAAAGTTTTGATCTTTCAGATCTTTCAGACATCTTTCAGATATCTTAAACTTTATACGTCTTCAGAACAACATTTTACAGAAATTTTTCTTTTGTATTTTCTATTGCATTAAGTGTAAAAGAGCTATGGTAATCTGATGCTCACAATTTTATTAGTAACTCATTTGCTATATAAGAGCTAGAACTAAGGCTGATTTTCCCTTCATCTTTGCAGTTCTTATGCCATAGGTTAAAGTGGAGGAATTTTTGCCAACTGGGCTTGAATCAGGGGTATTGCATACTCTATCTAAAGCAGAAGTTCTACTTTTTGACCTTTTAGTCCATAAAATACTAGAACAGTCTCTAGTTTTTAGACATCTAAAAGCAAAGTCTCTGCTGATTACAGAAAGACTGGTATATTTCATATCCAGTACTTTACTGAAGATTTTTTTTTTGTCTACTTATATCTGGTTTTCACTGAAACAGGATGGCTTTTCATCTGTTCTTTTTTCTTGGTTTTCTGATAATGAACTCCAGATGATTTCAATGCTCATTACTGCTATATGATGGTTCACAACTGTAATATTTAGAAACCTTAAAACAACCCCAGATGACATCTACTTTATCTTTTTTTTCACTATAGGATTTTGTCTTATTTGTATATTTGACAAATGCTGTTTGCTGAAGGTTATCATGTAAAAACAATGATGCATATGAATCTGTTGCTATCATGAAATAAGACTAGATTCTTCCAAAGAGGTCATTCCCATTTATGGATATAGACATTCAGCATACAACAGGTAGAATGTGAGACTAGGTAAACCAATTGACTCGGTGATTTTTTTTAAACTCCCATCATCATATCATTGACTTTCATGTATTTAACTCTGTCAGCTCTTGGGTTCTTGGAGCCTTCATATGACTGGTGAGAGTCCTTAGAGGATGGTCCCTTGGAGCTAGCAGAACTTGCTAGAATGCTTCATGTAAACCAAGCAGTTTTGATGGACATTCCTCACATGAAAACATTTCTGTAACAAGTAATTTTTATTTATGTTCCAGCATATGATAATTTTTTTGTGCCCAAAATGGGGATTTTGGGATGACTACATATCATGAAGCCTAGCAGTTTTTGAAAATACGCTGGGAGACAGTTTTGAAACAGAGAATCAGGGAAATATTGATAACCTAAGCTCCAGTCCCAATTTTTGCAGTTTCCTTAGTGAGGAATTGGGACCTATAACTTTAACTGGAGTTATCTCTGGTCTTGGGAAATACAAAACCTATCTCTGGTTGAAAGGTCTGAAAGTTCTGAATTCCTCCAGATTCTGTACTCATGAATTCACTGAACAGTAAGCATACAGAACTAAGCAAAAATTTTCAGAAGCTGGGATCCAAACCAGAGTATTCCAGAGCGATTTCTATTCATTAAAAAGATATTTCCCCCTAGTCTTTTTTTCCTCATTAATTATTCCAGATTGACTTCGCATGCCTACAATCTCAACTATCTGTGTAAATGTTTTGCAGAATTTTGAAATATCCTGCAGAAGAAAACTAATTTTAATAACTATTGGTTTGAGAATTATCTAGGATATAAAAAATAGAAATGTCATTGTGTGACCAATCCCTCATCTGACTGCTTATTCCTAACTATGAGCCAGAAGTAACTGACGCTTTTAAGAATACAGATGATTCTGAATCAGGGTTTTTTTCAGAGTTTAGTAGTGATTTTCCCAGGTAGTTCTTGAAATGAAAACTGGATGATGAGTTTTGTGTGTTCATCTTGTGCTGCTGATATTCACATTACTGCTGAATTAATCTGCACCTAATACACACACTTTTACTGTAGGTTTGAATTGTTACATCTATTTAGCTAAACAGTGAAGATAGATGAAAGACTTCATGGACACCTTTCTACAGCAGCAAAGATAATCAATATAAAGCATAGATCAAAGTACCCCTGTAGCCTTCATTCAGTTCTTTAGTTCATTAATTTCTCCTCTTAAAAGTACCTACTGGCTAAATAGACACAAACCCGATGATAAAAGGAAGCATACTGTGTATTCAGGCATCTTACATACTAGTAAGATTGGCTTTGATAAGCTAACACTACAGACAAAAAAGAAAGTTATGAAATCTGAAAGAGCAGGTGTCCAAGCAATTATGAGTAAAGAAGCATAAAGGTTGAGAGACATGCAAGATAAATGTGTGCTTGGGACTGTCTACAATTCCTTCAATCACATGCCTCTTTAAAAACACAGAGATGGAAAATATTCTTAATAGACAGGGTAGAGTGAGAAATTTGATTTGATGTTTAGTTTATACAGTCAAGAGTGCAAGAAATTATCCTCATAAAGAGATTATGCTGTCATTGGATGTGAAGTTGTTAAAATGGAAATGCGAAGATTACTCAAATACAGAAGAAATCCAATCATTACATGTAGCTAAAGAAAAGAGTACAACACTTTGTCATGAGAAGTTAGTATCAGGATTCAAAATCAGTGAACTGAGATCAATAATCTTTCACCTTCTTCTGAAAAATATATGCACAAATATTCCTATGTGCATTTGTCTGAACTGACAAATTGGTCTTATATTTAGAAAAGTCATAGAGACAGGGAAGTGAAGAATTAATAGTCTCAAAAAAATGAAGCTGACAGCCCATTCATCACCGCAAAGTCCAAAACAACAATTTAAGAAAATGTGAGGACTCAGCAAAAAACAGCCTGCATCACACAGGCCAGCACATAATATCAGACCTACTGTACTGATATTCCAGGCAGTGATTTCCAAAACTACAATACAGAATAATAAAAAGGAAAAAAAAAAAGGCGTATGAAATGCAGTTATGTTTCTCCCTTCTGAAGTTCTCACAGTATAGCTATTACCAATGGTTTAAAATGCAGAGAGTTGTGTAAGCAAAATTCCTATGCAAACCATAGTGCTTCACTTATTGATGTTTCAAGGAAAGGAAGAGGAAAATCATTAAATGTTTTTAAAGATATATTTAGAACAAAATTTATGTGCCCAAAGTTGAAGTAACTAAACTTTGGTTCTGTCTAGTCTTGCAGAAGTAGCGGGTTGATATAACTCACCTGCTGGTATGTACCTATTTCTCTTGTTTTGCTATGAATTCAAGAATGATTGCCTTAAAATTTGACATTATCCCTTGATTCATTTCTGTAATGCATCAAAAGCTTTCTGACTTGATCAACCTATTTTTTAAAATTCCTTTTAGGCAAAAAAATGTAACAACAATACTGAGTAGGAAAAAAACATTGTCACTTAGAGATAGCTCACTCGCAATTGAAATGTCTAAATTTTCCAAAGCAGATATTCATAATCACTCTGTCACATTTTAAAGTGAGTAAAAGTACTCCATCTTCAGAAATTTCTTACAAAATGGAAGCCATGATTGATTTCCTAAAACCTCTGAGGCGGAAGCACTATTTATTTAATTAAAAATAATAGGAAACAATACATGAAATAGATCCACCTGAAGAGTCATCCTTATATCATTTATTTTCTAGGTATCATGAATGTAATCTGACAGCTGTTAAACAACTGTTAAATAACTGGTAATAGTTGTTAAACTGTTAACGATTGGTAAATTATGTGCAATTTTTAAAATACATTCTTTTAGGCTTAAAATTACACAATTCTAATTTTTTGTATAATGCAGACATCTTCATTAGCTAGGATTATTTAGTTACTTATTGGTCTTCTGACAGTAGTGCCAGAAATAGATACACGATTTCACCTCTAGATCCATGGGATTCATGAGCTTATGAAGAATGCCGTTTCCTCTGAACTGCATATAAATTGGATCAACAATAAAAGGGATCTCTGAGATGGTCTCTGACTATAACCATGCTGGGATTTAACTTAGCATGCTTTATTACAGTTGCATGAAGTCATGTCATTAAATTTCTAAAAGAATTTAAATGTTGAAAAGAATTTCTACTAAAATATATTTCTACTCTCACAGATTTTTTTCCTAAGTAAAAAGCACCACTTTTTATCTTATTTTTCAGTGAGCTGCTCACTTATTTTTCTTTCTACCACCACTGTATATTCATCACCTCTTACCTTTTGGCTATTACAGATGTATCACTGTGCTTAAACCTACCAATCTATTTTTTCCCCCTCTGAAAACAGATAGTTCTCATTCTTGTTTTTGCAGTGACTCTGCACCATATTTCCAGTGTGGACATGCCTAATGTGCTCTGGATTTGACTTTTTTGGCTATTGGTACTGCCAGAGGCCAGATTTGTATCTCACCGGATTGTTCCATTGATGGGTCAAATAATACATGTTGTCTGTTTGGGGTGGAGTGGGACAGGAAGGGCTAGGCTAGGCCTGCAGATACATGATCTGCAGGCCCATGGCAGGAAGGCACAGGTAAGGCCTGTAGCCAACTTGGCTGCGCCCACACAGAGCACATGGCAGGGAAAGCCACCTGGCTGGGCTGTCAATAAGGGCCACCTGGTGGCCTGCCCACACCGCACCCCTTGGAGCCTCTCATGGGCTGTGGACCCCTCACTTCAGCTTAGGGGACAGTGAGTGGCAGAGAGCCAAAGGTCCTGCCTAGAGGAGGTGGCCACAATAGCCAGAGTCTATAAATAGACATGCATGAGGTGTCTCCCCTCCTTGGCCTCTGCCCTCCTGACCTATCAATATGTGACCTCCAGAGTGATAAATACGTCTCTCTCCTCTCTTTCTCTATTCTTTCTTCTCTTAATCTCTCTTTCTTTACTCCTGTGAGCAACTTGTCCGTATTTCACTTAAGTTATGGGTTTTTCACTTAAGTTTGTGTTTGCAACAGAGGTTCCCTTACTAAAGAAATGTTTACTAGTCTCAGTAATCTGCTGTAAGGCTTTTCCTTGGGTTGTATGTTATTTCTGTTCAATCTTTTTTGACAAAATGCCTTTCTCACCAAATTAAAAGAAATCTCTTAGAGGAAAATGTGCAGTTTTTCTCTGGACATGAACTCAAGGTACCAAAGAATCAAAAGGTTTTCCATAGGCAAAATCTCTTGAAGCCTGAAATGAAAGTGTAACACCCAGTAAAGCATGGAGTTTCTAAACTGGTTGTAACAGGTACCACAGTAGCCACATTTCTGTTCTCTGCTTCTTACCTAGCTGCAGTAAAGAAACAAAATAATCCAATCTTATCATGCCATTCAGAGAAGTAATACAAACTTTTATAGGATGAAATATTTTTTCTCTATTGATGCAGTAATTCTGTTTTCATGATGAGTACGTAAAGAATTTGCGCCTAAAAAGTATTTAGGCTGTTATTCTGAGGTTGTTTGATGTTCTTACCCTGTAGCTATCTGTAACATCAGACTTGGAAATATATAAAAAGGGGCTGAACTGCCTTCTTACATCAGTGCTTCTGTTACTGAAACCCATAACCAAGCTGCCAGACTCATTTGTCTAAGTTGCCCAGATAGACTAATGAGGTTGTCTTCTGTCATTTGAAAGCTTTTGTTCCTACATGATACATTCATTCTTCCTGAGGATAGGTAAAAGGTCATCAAAAGTTACAACAGAAAGGCAGTTTACATTCTTCTATCAACCTAGAAAACATTTCATGGATCTTATGGTAAGAGTATGTCGTAACCGGCCTCAATATCATATTACAGAATCTCATATTTCTTCTTTTTTTTTTTTTTTTTTTTGAGAAAAAGCAAAAAATGAGAAAACACATGAGAAATACAGTCCTTCAAACTCACTTATAGTTGTGGGTCCCTTCCAACTCAATATATTCAGTGATTCTGTGAAAAAATCTCACTGGTCATCATAAGGCTTACATGAAATCCATCTGCCAGACTTTCAGTATGATGTGACTTTCATCATGATGTGACTTTCAGCCTGGTTTTGACACAGCATAGCTGCATAAACCTGACCTCAATTTCTGTGAATACTCTTGAGCTGACAAAAAGTTGGGAAAGTATGCAGACAAGAGCCATTCACAAAAACAGCAGAGGTGAGATAGTTTGATGTGGTGTGAATTAGCAATTAAAGCACTGAGGAGGAAAATCATGAATTCAGATGGTGGCTCATCAACACTGAGGATTACTCTCTTCCAAAGAGCACAAGAAGGTGATCCCCGTCCACCTGGTAGCAATTGCATGGCAGACAAAATATCACTGTTGTCGCATCAGTCGTGTATCAGTAATTGCTTCTTACATTTAAACTCTGTATATCCAGCTTACAAATTCTCTTTGCAAATGGCAAAGTGCCTGAACATGGTAACTCAGAGAGGACATGTTACATGCCCATTCGTATGTGTAAAAATGCAGTTCAGGATCATAGGAAATACAGCTCTATCACAGGCAGTGTGCCTGACTCCCTTGTGCAGCATGGTTGAAGAACCTGTATAAATCAAATAGACTTAGCAAGGGTGTGAGGCTACAGAATGCTTTATTAATAAATTAGTAGAAGAATCTTTTCTAGGTGTAAAAAAAAAATAAATGTCTGGTGTTCCACCTATCATTACTTCAGTTCCAAGTTTTTTCTGGCTCATATGGCAAGGGTTGGTAGACCTCCTCTGCTTGCCAGATTTAACACATTTTGTCTACCCATGTTCATATGGAAAGCCCAAGGATTCAGAAAGAATCACAAGGAATTAGTAATAATAAAACTAGCTCCATCCTCATCATGACTATTCTGACCAATTGTCTACCTTTGTCAAAGTTACTTGTCTTTCCTCAGGAAAATAAAGGTCAGATCCAACATAACTTCACTTTGACTAATGGCTGTTCTCATTAAGAATGCTGCTGCACTCAAGCTAAAAGCAAAACACTAATAAAACTCTGGTGAACTGGAAAAAAGTTATTTCCTTTAGAAACTTAAGCACACAGTGTTCTGGATGATGTGATTTCTAAATGAATTGGAATTTCCTGTTAGGGCATATTATGAAACAAAGTGAAGGAAAAGCTTGCCTCCTCTTGACAATATCAGATCTGGAGAGAAAGAAATAATTTGGGTGATATTGAAGAGAGGGGGGAGGTGTGTTTGGTTTTTCATTTGTTGGGTCTTTGGTTGTTTTTAATAAGTTAGCTATTTTTTAAAACTTATAAATGTTTTGATTTCAAACCGAAAATGGTAACGATTTTGTTTAGGAATCAGAGACATAAAAGTAATAGATGTCTGCAAAAGAGTGGACTCTAGTGGGTGGAGCTTGGATTCCTGAATAAAAGACATTGAAGTTTTGGATCATTATTAAAGATAATGATACCACTACATTAAACTAACATTAATTTTGCATTTGTTGTTTACAAATATCGTGACACTTCTTACTTGTGTCTTACTACTTCAAATCTACTTCTAGAAAATGGAAACAAAATAACAAATTGTGCTTTTAAAAAGAAAAAACACCAACATAATCAATATTCCCCATTTACAGCATCTTCTCCAAGAAGCAGCCAGCAACCCTGATAGCCTGCTTTATTATGAGGGATACTGTAAAATGCTGTGTTTATATAGACTTCAATCAGCAAATGTTTTCTTACTGCTTTGCAATTTCTCACATTGCTGTGAGAAATGAACCAACAACAAGGAATTTTACAAAGCATTCTTGGTAACTGCCTCATATCAGCCAGCTACTTAGAGGTAATATTTTATAATAACATACAAGAGATTTGGATTTACTTTCCTTATGTGGGCAAATTTTATGGGACAGATGGTGATGGGAAGCTGTAGAAGAAAAACTGTGAATAGATTGCCTAGGATCTACAATCTCCCTGATAGAGTGTTGGTCTCATTAAGATTTTTCAGCAACTAAGAGAGAAGCACCTAATACCCTACTGTTACAAAAACTCATAGTCATTTTTTGGGGTCTCTTTAGATATGTATTCTTTAAAAGTTAGTTATTTTGTACATCTTTTATGTTCTTGCCTGTGTCATAACTTGATATGTCCTTCCTACCACAGGGCATCACTGTGGTGGGGGAAAACAGTTTTCCCTCTGAAGCTATAAAATGGTAAACCCCCAGGAGGTGGTGACCCTTGAGGTTTGAGCCAATGAGCGTTTTTGCAAAATATAAGCATATCACACTTAGACCGGAAAAGAAAGTTGTAGTGGTAGTTGTTGTTGGAGAGGTGGCCATGTTGTGAAAGCCACGAGCTGAGGGGCCCCCAGCCCCACTGGGGGCTGAGCTACCCCCAGCCCTGGCTGGGGGGCTACAGGGACTTGGAACAGTGTAAGACTGGGCTAACTATCTGTAGCTGAGAAGGTAGAAGTTTCTCCATCATGAGCAGCAGCAGCAGCAGTGGCAGAACAGCACTGACTGAGTAAAAGTGGCAGAAAGCCAGAAGAGATAAGAGAGAAGCAGCAAACAAGCATGCAGCCGAGCAGGAAGACACAGAGTTGTCTGAGAGATGAGAGCCAGCAGCAGAGAGAGAACTAAGCTCTACAGAGAGAGAGAGAAAGTTTGGGTAAGAACTGAACCAAAGTCCCCAAAGCCCTCTGAGACCTCCTAGGAGGAGGGAGATGGACTCTTACTTGAGAAGAGTCTTAAAGTGCTACAGCACTGCAGAGAGGAGCTGAGAAGCTCAGGCGCCCTGGAAAGCTGGACCGGGACGGCCAGAAGGATTGCAGAGGGGGTGATCTTTTTCCCCCCGCCGCTGCTACTGCCAAGCTGGCAGTTTTGAGTCAGAGCACGGGAGTTCTGCAAAGGGGGCTTGAATTCCCTGAAGATACTGACCGTCACGAAGGCTCCTGTACTTCATGGTATGACCGTGATGAAGTGACCTTTGTACGGGTGAACACAGCCCACAGAAGAGAAAGACCCTCACTTGGAGACAAAGGACCAAGAGGGCTTGGATATCCCCCTCATGTGTACTGGCAGAGATCCAGCTACAGCTGCTGCATGAAAGAGGAAAGCCTGCTGCCCTAGAGAGAATGCTGCTCTGAGAGTGGAAAGGATCTCTTCCTTCTTCCCTCCTGGACTTTTATTTGGAAGGGAGAAGAGATTTGATCCATTGTAAATACTGTTTCGTCATGGTAGAGATAGTTAAGATTATGTATATGATGTATTGTAATATTTATTTTGTACAGTCATTGTAATATATAATGCCTTCCCTCCATTTTGAATCTTGTATGGTGTCTGGAAAACCCATCTCATGCTGGGTTGAGATGTGGGAGGGGGGCTAGGACTGGAGAATTGGATTTTGGGGCTCTCAAACCATGACAATCACACATCTGTTGATTCCACATGTGAAGATGTATAGTCATTCCTCATACCCCAGTGATACCTCTCTGTTTTCATTTGGAGACATGATATTTTTCAGATGTATTTGCAGATATTTTTGGAGATAAATGATGGATTATTGGTATACTGAATATATTTTATATGGCCTTCTAGCACCATTCCCACCATACTGTGCCATGATTATTCAGCTCTCCTTGATGCTGTAACACTCTTTTAATAACTATTTACTTTTGTGTTTGGGTTGTGTTGGTAGTAAAGTCCAGTTGATTCCCAATTGTTTTTTTTTTTCTTGTCTACAGGAGCTCAAATTATGACTCTCTTCTCCAAAAGCTGTTCAGAGCACCTTTCATCAGGTGTACAATTTCTACCGGCCCTTACCACTAGGAGTGTTTCAAACAATAACTTACTGGTTGCTGCAAGACTGAGGCGGCTCATTTTTATTTGTCTCTCTGTAAATTCCAGAGCAAAAGTGGGAATTTAAGCTTTGCTGCAGCTGTGTAAAGATTCAGATTTCAGGTCAGTGTATTAATTAAAGGATAACCAGGCACTCTTAGTGGCAAAACAAAGGTAAATAAACTGGCTACCTAGGAGGTGAGCCAGGCTACAGAAAGCAACCTGCTTTGTATGTTACTCCACAAGGTCAACTATTATCTGTTCTGGTTGCTGTAGGAGTTTGGAAAGTTTAAAATATTGGAACAAAGTTACTTTGAAGTATATTCCTGTTACATTATCAACTTTGATAGAAATGTAATGGAAATGATCACTGAAATACACCATCTATGTGAAATAACTGTCTAACTTATGACTAAAAACACACATATCTATTTTGCCAAATTACCTATAGAAACTCTAATTTTTGTTTTAGTTTCTGAGGTTAAGATTATTTCCTAGTAGTATATTAAAAATTAAGAGAAAAGTGGTTTTTATGGGAGAAAACTGTTATCTTTAGTTTTCTTAATGTGACAAAAAAAAAATCACAGATGGTTCATTATAAATCCTTTTGAATTTGCCTTGCACTAGAATTCTATTCTCCAAAGTCACTGGAATGTTTTGGCATAATCTTAAACTCCCACTGCTTAACTATTTAGAAATAAATCTTTCTGAAAGAGAGACATGAATGAGCATCTGTTTCACAAGAATGTTTAACATAGCAAGGAAGAAACACATGTAGGAAAAAATACATTGACAGTAGCTGGCTATATATAACACACAGCAACTGAAAAACACCTGTGATGTGGAAGTACTACTCCAAAAATCATTATACTAGTTTAATTGCACTGTTTAAACTTTCTGGGCAAGAAAACTTCTGTACAGAACCCCAGTGAATTCTTTTAAGAAAAGTCTTGTTTGATTTTGTTAATCCAGTCTTAAATGTTTTCCAGACATTCCATCAGTGAAAACGTTAATTTCCAGTGTACAGAATGCTGTTTTTTAAGAATTGTTTCTAAACTGTTTTCTACCATTCCCCAGATTCTTTTCAAAATCTAGTGATATTGCCTAACTTAATGTTTTCATTTTTTCTTCAAATTTTACACTCACCAGGTTGAGGGACATCTACAACACATAGCAGAAAACCCAAAATTTACTTGTTTTAGGTATTTATGTTGACAGAATTGTTGATGTTGGAAAGGAGCTTCAGAGGTCATCTGGTCCAACCACCCTGCTCAAGCAGAGCCACCCTAAAGCTAGTTCCTCAGGACCATGTTCAGATGGCTTCTGAAACTCTCCAAGGATGGAGACTCCACAACCTCTCTGGGCAACCTGTGACAGTTCTCAGTCACCCTTACAGTGAAAAAATGTTTCCTGATGTTCAGAGGGAACCTCCTGTGTTTCTTGTTCCTCCCATTTCCTCTTGTCCTGCCACTGGGTATCACTGTAAAAATTCTGGTTCCCTCTTCTTACACCCTTTCTTCAGGTATTTATCTGTATGCGCTCAAACAGGCTCCCGTGGCCATAGAAACCAAAACTCTGTTGCCAACACTTGCAGTGCAATCAATTGTTGATCTTCAGTACGACTGCCTTCTGGTAAGGTGTAAACCTTTTTCCCTTACCAGAAGGACTGAGGAAAACATCACCTAAGCCCCTGTGCCCATGACTATCACTCCCTGACACCAACTGAATAGATGATTGACCCTCCCTAACCAGAGGGACACTGCAGCAAAGATCTCAGGTACCCTGGGTCATGGGGCACTGACATCCTTGTTAGAAGCTGCTAGAGCTTCCTGATGTCCACACCTACTAAGATGCCATATAGGGCAGACACAGCTACAGGCAGAAAAAATAAGTACTCTGAACTCTCTAAAGAAAAGCCTACATTTGAGTTAGTTCTAGATAAATCTTTATAGTGCAAGTAAGTGACAACAATAACCAATTTTATATGAACAGAATTCTTAACCACCAAAAAAACCCAGTTTCTATGGGAAAAGACTTTAGTTTACAGCATCTCTGAGGAGAAGATTTTGTTTTGCTCTAAAGTTATTTTAAATTATTTAGAAATCTCTTTGTCCTTATGTACTACTCAGATAATTATCCCAAGTTCTTACACTGAGGTCTATTTTGGATCCACTGAAATGTCTTTGTGTCTATGCGAAGATAATGGAAGCAGACTGGGACATGCTTTCAATGTCATTCTCTTGCAGTCATACTCTGAGTAGAATTTGGCATTTGTTCAGTTGTACAACAAGGATAAAAGACTCTCAGTCTGATTTCCTAGAGCGGTGTTTGGTTGCATTTGCACAAAATGCAGTAAAATCATGTTATTTTAGCTTCTGTGACAATTTTGAAGGACCTGTTTCTACACTGCTGACAAAATAGTTTCATAGTTTGTTACGAAGTTTCATAATTAAAAGTAATCTTTAACACTTTAGATGATGCCTGGTGCAGTTCAGTCTTCTTCACGTATGTCCCTATTGCAGAATTCTGGTGTGTCATTGTTCAACAGTCACAAGAGTATTACTGCGGGTAAAGGGATAGTAAAGGTAGAGAGATTTCTTGTGCCACTAGGTAAGAGCCAGGAAAGACTAAGAACCAGTGTGCTGGAGAGAGCAAGCTGCCAGAAGAGAAACACCACTACTGGAAAGAGCTGATTCATTTCTTCAGTTTGACAGCAGTTTTCCATGTAGCATTTTAATTTAACCTCTCTAGGTGAAGTTTGGCTCAGTGAGGGTGAAAGGCACTTGCTGAGGCTTCACAAGAAATGATTCTTTTTTTGTTCTTTCCTCTCTGTACCAGCTAAAAGAATTTGTTTTTCTTTCCACAAGAAACAATGAACAGAAGTGCATACTATATTGTGTTTAGTGCCTTACAAACACAGAAAAGACAGAGTAGCTGATGCAGAGATACCACATTATGTACTTCCATCCTACATCTCATAATTTTAACAAGTGTCCTTTCTCTAGCAATAAAAATGGAAGAAATGCATTTACAAGTGGTATGACTTTTTTTTTGAGGGGAGATAAGGTGAAGTAAGTTTTTAGTAAGGCAAGAAGTATGTGATATATAATTACAACAACTAAGAAAATGTAAATTTTTATACAAAATGGCAGACCTGCAGAATAGTCAGAGATTCCTTGTCAGTTTATTCAGTCAGGTTCAGATACCTAAGTGAAAACAAGAACTTACATAATTATTTGAGAAGGCATGATATAAACAAAACTAAAGGACTGAACTTGTGTGCTAGTGTCCCCATTGACAGAGTTTTTCTGGCATATATCTCACAGAAAAAGAGATTTCCAAAAAATTACCAAACTGTGTTGTTGAGCCCTCATTACTTCACAGCTTAAGAAGGAGTCATAGCCTCATCAAAGCACCACATTAAATATAATGATGTCTTACTGGTGTAAAAAATATATATTTTGGGACTAGTCATTGAAGAAAGCAGCAGATAGAGAATCTGAAGAAAATTCCAGGCCAAATTATTTACAGCTGTTAATAAAAAGTTCTTTTAAATGGTGTTATCAAAGTTTTCTTGGAAGAGTAGTAGAAGAGAACTATGCATATGAGTCATGTGTGATCAATAGCTTTTTTGTAATGACACTGAATAACCTTCCAAGGGTAAGCTGGACTTAGATTTGATATAAATAAACAAAATCCACTGAGGCTAGAGTTGAGTGAAAAATTATTTGAGAAGTAACTCAAATTGCAAAGACTCACCATATGTACAGGGATAAAAACAAGAATTTATAAAGATTTTATTTTCTTTTTTTAAAAAGCAGCAAAGGAAGGAAAGTGGAGGGAAGGAAGAAAGGAAGGAAGGGAGGAAACGGTAAAAACTAGAAGATTCTAGACTAAAAGTAAGCTTTTACTAACTTCAGAAAAAATCTCTGATATGATAGCCCCAGGCTACTCTGAGATAGCTCTCCCATGCTATTCAAATGCTCCACAATAGTTGCAGTTTGTGAGAGATGAGGGTTTTATTTACACTTTATTTGCAATTTCTGATATTCTATTCTCATGTTCTAAAAATATTTGCAATTTACCAATTACTATTTGATGCTCACATTGTAGTGATATATGTTACAAAACATTGATTTGAGCTGACAGGAAATACCATTAAGTGGTAGAAGAGGAGAAAATAAAAATAATCTGCTGATAGAAAATATGCATTTACCATAAAAAATATTAATTATCTTCATTTTTGTTTCTTGCACAGCTTTACCAATCAGACTATAAACCAATGTACTAATTCATCACACACTGGGACCATGTACTTACTACTTTATAATTACTTATATAGAATTATTAGGTAATAGAAAGAAGATTCACACAGAACAAGAAAAAGAAGTGAAGCATGTAAATTTAGACCAGAAATGCTCATTCGTTTTCTCTTTATGTTCTGTGTAATATTTCAATTATTGAAAAGAAGACAGCTAGCATTTACCTCAATCTTTCAAGTGAAATGACACAGAAAATAAAATATTGCCTTTACTGCATCTTGTGTGTAGAATTTCAACCTCATGCTCATATAATTGCTTCCTTACTCTTGCCTCATTAAGCAACTGAAAACCTGCAAAATTGTATGGAATAGCAGGACCCCGTGCTTTTCTGCAAAGTAGACCATAAGGCTTTTTATGTGTATGAGGTGTAACAGAAAGTTCTGAAAGTCTTCCTACCTGCTACATACACACATATCAAAATATGTTTGCATGGCAGAGCTAAAAGAGATAGGGCCAGGGGTAATGAGAGGTTCTTTTCTGTTTGGCTATTTATGCCAAAGCAGATGCTTCCAGCCCTTCTCACTAAACTTTATTGTGCTCCTAACATCAGCTACAAAGGATGCCACAAATGCCAAGTAGGTGAGACATTAAGAATCACCAGCACCTCTATCTATTACTACACAGGAATCAGAAATGCACTCAAGATCCTTGTAAAGTATCACCTATGTTTTGACCACTGACAGGTACAGAAACTGGTCAGATATCAACGTTAGGACTGTCAGATGGCTCATGTTCATTTAAATATTCTCTGTCTCTTTCAGTTACCTCTGTTGAGAATGGGCAAATTGTCCATAACAGTCCTCACTATTTGTAAGTAACAAGATGATTCTTTACTGCTAACATCTTCTAGTGATGCAGGACAATGCTGCTTTTCCATGTACACGCTGCAAGCTGAAAATGTCTTCTCCAAGTACAAAGCAAAAAGCAGCCTAGCTATATCAGCTAGTTGCATATGGCATCATTCAACCTACTATTGTAATAACTGTTGTGGGATTATAAGACTAGCAATACATCACGTGAATTAAATCTCTTATTTCAACACATGGAAATGTATTTCCCATTAGTGGCTCTATAACTTATGACAAGATATTCTGAAGCATAAACATCAGACTAATTTTAATTATTCTAAGGGGTTTTTTCCCTTTTATTTACATCTCTTCCCAGTCTTCCTGTGCTCTCTAAGTTCTTAACAATAACCAGCAGACACGAGTCTGAAGACTTGTTCAACCAATTCTCCTCCATGAGACTTAGTCAGAATAATTTAAAAAATATCTAACCTACTGAAATAGTCTCAAATAGTCTCACATTTTCCATCCTGTATCAGAGGTTTTGTTTCTAGTATTACGCTTTTGGTTTGTTTCTTTCTCACTCTTATTAACTAAAACTCTGTCTTTGATAGAGAAAACTATTTTTCACATCATATTTTTGGAACCAAAAAGCAAAAAACAAACAAACAACAATTTGGAAAATACAGAGATAGTCAATTAAATAAACTCATAGTGCTTATGGAAGCCTTTGTGTATTTCTGTAGCATGATAGCTGCCAGCACACAATGCTATGGTTTGCATTATTTCTCCACAATTATCACTCTGTTCCAGGACAATGATATCAAAATCCCTGAAGTCTGCTACTACTCTGAACACAATTTTAATATAATTGTCTCCTTTTATGACTATTATGTTTCAGAAAAAAAACAAATTCTAGCATCTAATTTTTGTTTTATTTTTCCATAGTAAATCTCTGTTGTTTAGGGGAGATATAGATGTTGGAGACACACCATCTATAACACCGCTGATGCTTTCAAGAAAGCACACAAGATCACCCTTGAGGAGAAAAGACAACGCTGTGCCTTTTGCAAGACGTGCCCATCTCATATTGGCCTTTTTAGCCACAAGCACGCTTGCAACAAATGTGGGTAGAGCCCTTCCCAAATCTTCGTTCGCAAAGCCTAGCTATGAAGATGATGAGACGTTGGAGAGTTCTCTTCTGTCCAATAGACCTGAGAAGCAAGATAAAGAACCTAGAGGAAGCATGTACTGCAAGCAAGCATGCTTCCACGCATTCTCCTCATTGCTATGGTTTTGTCACACAGAATGAAAAATGCTGATGAGAAATTATACTACAACATTTAGAAGAAGACATTGTCAAAGAAGAAAAAACAGAACAATTCTATAGCCTTACAGTTAGGAATGAGATCTGGTTTTATTTTTGTATTTCATGTTATCTTTGACTTGAAATTCAGTCATCCCAACCGGGATTTGGACTTTGTATGCTCCTCAAGAGGTTTCGTTGTTGGATTCAATAAATCAGAACTGTCACAAAGTAGTTTTAACATTACCACCCTACGCAACTGTATTTGCAATATTTTATCACAGCTGGTAGTCAATCAATTGTTCTTATCGCACATTTTGGTCATTACATTGAAGGATTAAAGCAAAAGAATGTATTTGTTAATCCATTTGTGTACTCAAGCTTCTTTACTCCAGGATATCAAATCAAATCAAAGTGGATATAAAACAGATGTCTTTTGCATGCAATAATCTGTGTGGCAAGACAACTGGTCTACAGAATCACAGTACTGATTACTCCCTTTCATTCCCACGTACTCCCTTTTGCAATTTCTGAACTGAACTCCCAACTGGAAAGACAATATTGACTTTCACAATTTTGATTCAGGATTTATGTGAAGAGGCCTGTAAGGACTTGTGTCTAAGACATTGTTTCAGAGCTCAAAGATCATGAAGAAAGAGATCCAAATATAAAAAAAATCTGAACAAGAAAAACCTACAACTTTTTTAGCATCAAATTGCTGCAAGACCAACCAAATCTGTCATTCTGCCCAAGGCAGGTTTACCTAAGCATAGAGTTACTGAGAAGCACTTTTTAAGCTTCTTCTTAAAGACCCTCAATGCAAGAGATGCTAGTCACCTCAGATGAACTGTAGCTGTGCTTCAGTCCTTAAGTCCTTAGCATCAGATAATTATTTCTACACCTCAGATGAACTTCCTTTCCTTTGGTGTGATTTAGATACTTCATAAAACCAAGAACTAACTTTTCCTGCCCCTAAAGACTGTCTTTAGATCATCTTTATTTTATTTCCTTTCCGCTTGAGTCAGTTGGTTCGTTCTTTTTCCATGGGTTATTTCAATGCCATGTGCCAAGATTTAATAGGTAAAAAAAACTTTTACTTAAAGTAACAATTACTTTGAACAATCACCTGAACTTCTGCATTGCCAGAAGAAAATCAAGGCTTCTAAAAGACTTCCTTTTTTTGTGTTTGTATAATAATTCTATGTTGTTACCTTAGAGCCAAGGAAGGAGATTAATGTACTGTATTCTCAACCTGCTGCCAAATAACTCTAATAATATTGTAAATAAAAGTGTGTGCAAAGATACAAAAACTCAAAATCCTGTGACCTATACCTATTTATAGATCTTAGTTACATAAATAATGGAGTCATCAGCAGAAGTATGGACCTGTTCTGTACTCACTGATGACAACAGAATTATTTTTGGTGATATTTTTCCAGACAAATAGAATCATAGAATTATTTGAGTTGGAAGGGACCTTAAAGATCATCTAGTTCCAACCCCATACCATGGGCAGGGACACCTTTCACTAGACCAGGTTGCTTAACTATAGAGAAAAAATTATTGTACATGTTAGGAATCATGATAACATATTATATTACAAATACACCCACCGTGTATTAAAAAAAGGTAATGTTTAGAAAAAGACAACTCTAACTGCACTGTATTGTAGAAAATATTCTGTTATTTGAGAAAAAATTTAATATGCATATTAACTACACTATACTTATCAAAAAGTTGTTTCCCAGAATGACACAGAACATCAAATACGTAGAACCCATTGCCTTCTAAAGTCCTGCAGTTAATAGGTTAGCTGCTGAGTGAGTTGGATCTACCTCTTCAGTTCGGGGAATCTTAACATCAAGGCACAGTGACTGACTCCAGGTCGCGTATGGCAGTGACTGTGGTCATGCGCACAGCTGCACAGCACCCACAGTTCCCCAAAACATGTAGAGAGCCCTGACTGCAGCCAGTTGTAGTTTTGTCTATGTCAAATATGGTTTCTCCTCCTGTAGAATCACTGATTCATTCACTTCATGCTGACACTCCCTGTGGCAGAAGTGCTGCTTTTAGTGGAATTGCAATGTTAAATGGTGTAAAAAAGAGCAGACGAGGTTTTGCTGATGAAACAATGGCACTACTGATTAACAAATTTATACTCAAGTTCTCTCATTTTCAAGTTTCTTGCTAATTATGCTGCATGTTATTCTATAGGCAACAATATTAAATAAATATCTGTGAACTCCTGGAATGAGGAAGGATGCAATAACCTTATTTTCTTCTAATCTAAATCCAAAGAATCATCTTCTACCACTTTTAATTCAGAGTAAATCTGTCTAAGTCAGTGGTGTCTCTTTGGACTTGCAACAGTCCAACAAAAAACTGTTCATGCTCTTACGGAAGGAAAACATCCAATCTTTACCCTTCTCTGTCCCTGTAAAAGCAATATGCACAAACTCTCCCCAGATATCAACATACTCTTTTTTGAATTATCTTGGAACATTAAATGAGCATTTTTTTTTTCAGCTTAATGACAGAATAAACACTATTATATTCCACTTTGCCTTTAAGTGCATACACAGAAAAATCAATTTAGTTCCAAAGAGAGTTAGAAAAACAATATTCACTTTCTTCTGTGAGGGGGGCATGTTGTTGTGGCCTTGCTGTAACAACAGACTTGTGATATTTAACAAACAAGTGGAGATATGAAGAGAAACACTCAGATAAAACATAATTATTCATTACTCTATCTGTATGTGCTATCGCTATATTCCATTGGAACTTAGCTGTCAGAGGATACATTTTCATTTAGAGTAGGGTTTCTATTTGCCCCTTTTTTACTTAATGAGATCTGTTGCTAGAATTTTCTGTACACCTTCCTTAGCAAATGTCTTCTTTTATCTGTGTAAAACAGAATGAAAGTGATACCAAATTTCAAGACATGAAATGATACTGGTTTTAACTTGTTATTTATTGTGTTTTAAGATACTTTATTTTAATAGGCTGATTATCCAGTACTGATAGGCCTAAGAAAATCTTACTCATATAAGTTGGAGTTGAAATTTTTTCTGATTTTTTAAAACTTCCGTGATTTTCCTCCAAAGCTGTTGTACAAGCACATGCCAAGTGAGAATGCTTAGATCATTTGACGCTTATAGATCAGTGGGTTGAGTGTCCATGCCCAGTTGCTGACAGTAGGGGACCACTGTGAGGAGAAGTCAGAGGTGAACCTCGTGCTGGAGCAGCTGGATATTCCTGGAGGAACTGCAGCCCATGGAAAGCCTATGCTGGAGCAAGGGGAAAGCGTGAGAGGGAAGGAGCAGCAGAGAAAACCCTCTATGTATTGAATGTAACATGCCCCATCCACTCCTCCAGGGCTTGGTGCAGGAGTGGGGAGTGGAGGAGTGAAGTTGACCTGGGAAAAGGGGGTAGAAATGTCCTACTTTAATGTTTCTCTTTGTTTCTCACTACTCAGATTATTTCATTTGGTAATAAGTTAGTTTTCTTCAACTCTAACCTCTTCTTCTCATGACAGATACTTGTAAGCAGGCTCTGTATCTTCATCTAGACCCATGAGCTTTCTCATCCTGTTTTCTCCCCTTGTCCTGATAATGTAATGCATAGAAGTACTGAATTGTGTTAAACTAATATAGCTGTACAACCTGTATTTCTTATGGTACAGTTCAATCTGTTGTATTAACTAAAACCTTCAACTGGAACTTTAGTCTAAAGGAACTTGATTTATTCTGCAGCTGTCCCCCAGACAAAATAAAATAGCAATTCCTTGGGATGCAAACTGTGAAAAAGGCTGAGGGCCAGAGGCTGGTTAAGTGTGGGGCAGAGACAACTTTGTGGGGACCTGACAGCAGCCCACAAGCACCTGCCAACAGATCACTATGCTGTTCTGTATGTCATGAGGTTAATGAAAAAAAACCCACATTAATCCTTTGAGAAATAGATGAAGTAAATTTTGGCCCCTTTGGAGCTAACACTTCAGTACATTTCCAAATCTATCAACAAATCTTCAGATTTGTAGTAGTTTCCAGATGGAAAGACTCTCAACAGTTTCCAAGTTATTCAGTCTTGGGTTTTGTTCATGTGGCCTCTACAACATCAGTACATCTCAGCTGCAATTAGAAGCATCCAAAATAGTGAGTTAAAAATAATACTTTCCCCTCCTGCAGTACTCTAGGTGACACAAAGGGCATGACATCACTGAAGCTTACCTCCACAAATCAGAAAGCATTGTCTTGAGTAATTAAACAAAATTTCATGCTTTCTAGATTTTATATCTAAACCAGCAATATCTCATTGAAATTAAAGGAAACCAATGAACATAAGAAAAGCACATATTTCTCTACAATTTCTTTATGTTACAAATCCGGCATTACAATTATCCCTTTGGTTTCACACTGTGAGTATACAGTGTGCTGTTGAAATTCCCTTCACAAAGCCAATAAACAACAGTTTGCTTTCTCAAAAAATGTAAATATTTATCTGAATAAATAAATTGATCTCTAATACTGCAGTCTGAGGTAAAATGAGATGGATGCATAAAATCTTCTGGATGCATTTTACTGGTTTACAGTTTTTCTTCTAAATAGACCAGATTTCGGGTTTTTGGTCTGAGATATCTTTAAGTTGAGAGTATTTGAACTAAAAACATTAGCAGAAAATAAATCATAATACAAGTTCAACCTAGATAATAGAATACCTTTCAGGCTAAAGCTCTAGTACATTCAGATGAGCATCCAAAACCATAATTCATCATTTATTTAATTTACTTTCAAACGCTATGAGATTGCAGCCAAAACTTTTTCTTTCACAAACACATTAAGAAGGTAAAATTATTGGCCAATAAATACTGATAGCATCTCTCTAACTGTTTCAGTAAGGTTTGCTGAAACTATGTCATGGCTACTTTCAGCTGAGGATACCAGCAGACTCAACAATGAAGTGTGGGATGTGGGGGGTTTTTTGTCTCAAAAGCTGTTCTGGTTCTGAAGCAAGTCAATCTCCAGAACAGCTGCTTAAAGAAAGCAGAAATCTTTACGATCAAAACTTTAGTTCTCTTTTTCTTGAGGTATTTAAATAAAACAGTGATAATTGCTATAGAAAGATATCCCTTCATGTAAGAAACCTCAACGCTGCAAGACTAAACTTCAATTCAGGCTGGCAAGAATTCAGGATCATTAATGCAAAAATATTCTAAACCAAATGCTCTGATATGAGGTTCAGATATTGTTTAGGCATACAGGTTTCATTACATTGCACTGAGATTTAAGATCACTTGACGTTATTTTTTGGAATACTAAAACACTACCTTACTTTTTCTCATTTTCCCCAGTGAAAGCCAGGGAGAACATTTCAATCAGCCAAGTCGTGAGTCAGAATGCAACAATACAATTTGATCTTGATGAAATTAACTCAGTGTATTCCCAAGGTCCTTTCATTTGGTAGCAGCTATCAATTTATCTCAATTAACACAATCTGTCCAGACTGATTATGAGATGTCCCATGCCTATGGAAATCATTCCTAGTAATCAATATATAAGTAGTTATAGACTGTCTTTATTCTACAACAATTTTGTTTTCAGTTAACAAAAGAGTTTGATAGATTTTCAACATTTCTACAAATCCTTTTGGTATCAATTTTTGTTAAAATCATGAATCTAATAGAGTTCTACACTGTCACTAATCACTCTAACGTCTGATTGTCTTCACGTAAGTAATCCTTGGGAAAGGAAACAATTTCATCCATTAACCCTTTAAAAAAGACTTTTTCAAATGTGTTTAATTGTACTTAAGTAACGACAGCTTGACCCTTAACAGTGAGTATTAAAACTGTATGCAGTTTTAATGCACATGAAAATTTCAGTGGCTTTTCCATTTTACAAATTAAAACAGTTAGGTTTGGGGTTTTTTAATTTATTTCGTCATTCTATCCTATAGGTTGTATAACTGATAGCAGAGTTTATTGAGCTTTATTTTTTTGTTTCCAGAATCTTTTCCTACAAGCATCTTAATTTCCTGAGTACCATGAAATCTCATTTTTACTGCATTTCCAGTGAAGAATGTTCACACTCTGTTCATATCATACCCACAGGACTCATTGAACTGTCACACTTTACTCAGAGTTGTTTACTGAGACTGCCGTATAAATTAAAACCAGTAAAGCCTTTTGAAATCTTGCTAATTCTATTTGTTGTCAAGGTTCAATACACTTCTAGTTACACTCTAAGCTTTCTGTAATTGCTGGTGGTCAGATTTCTTGAAACCCTCTGATTTTCCTGAGGTTCCTGAAAACTGCTCTTGTGAAGCATTTGGCTTCCTCCTCTCTTAACCCAAATGAATAACCAAATGAAATAAAATAGAAAAACTGAAGCATCCTGAGCTGACAGTGTTGAGGTAGTTTGGTTTGTGGTTTTTTCTTTCTTCAATATCTTTCTGTAAGAACTTGAAAGTAATTGAAAATTTACTCCTCTGTAAATGATCATCAGATTTTCCGCTGGTTTCAGTCAGATTAAGTTTCTGTTCTCCTCTGGAAACTTCACAGTCAGGTCACTGATGATGTCAGTGGACTAACAGGAAAGAAAGGGAGAAAAAGATTCTATAATGCGAGTACTGATGAGCTTGCTAATATACACCCACATGAAGGAGTTTGATGTTTACTTACTGCTATAGTTAACCAAGTTTCCATTTTTTAATAAACAGATGAAATGGTGGAAGCACATTGTGATTTCATTCTGATTCTTTAGAAGAAAGCTAAAGATCTGGGCCATCTTCCACTCATATTCATGTACTGGAGTTAGTGATTGAGAGCTGTGTGAAATAAATCCACCTTGACAAGATGGTAGTGAGTAAGGTAGATCAGAGAAGAGAACTTCAGTAGAAAACAGTCATGGAGATCAAAATCAGCCTTCAGGTAAAGGGCAACTCATCAATCATCACTCTACAAAAAATTGGAAGGCTGGAGTGAAGTCTGGGAATACAGGAAAGCAAGGTCTAATGGAATAAGCAAGTGAATGATTTACACTGATACTAGAGTGTTAGGGTGTTGTAAAGCTATGTCAGAACTCAGAAGGAGGTAGGGCTGAAAGAGAAATGCTGGAAGATTTTACTCATGGAGTAAAAAGAAGTTACTCATGGAGTAACTTCTGTGTCATGGAGTATCTTCTGCTGCCAACTACTGGTACTGTATTTGTCTTCTGCCCTGTTGACACTATGAAGAAACATTTTTTTCACACTTCGCCTGATAGTTATTTTAGGCCAGTGCCTGTGCAACAATGCCTCCTGAAGGAGACTCAGGAGGCAAGGACAAACTGAATCAATGTGGCCGTAACTCTCTATCCAGTTTGCCCCAGCAGTTGCACCCTCAGACAAAAGCTTGTATATTTGAAATGTTCGTCAAAAGGGGAAGCATTTTGTCTCTGTCATGTTTGAAATGTATTTTAACACACTGAACAGACCAAAATGCTATTTTAAATTTAATGTTTTTCCTACTCAGCATGCAAAACTGCATGTTGCTGTGTTGTGCCACTGGCTAATTTACTAGATACTAGCGTATTAGCAAGCTCAGAGTTCCCTATAGTAAATTATACTGGGCAACCATTAAATGTAGCAAAAATAGTTATTCTACATTCTTTTGTCATACTTTTGTCCTTACCATTCCACAAATAAGAGTATTAGCCTTTTCTGAATCCTTTCTGATTTGAGACTGTATTAAAGCAGAGTTGAAAATGACAGTTGGAAAATTTCCTCTGATTGTCTTTCCAGACTATTTTTTAAACACTGAAAAGTCACTATGGCTTCCTGCATAGTGACATAGTGAAAGATGTCCAGAGATGGTAATGCAGTTCAAAGCTAACACAGTGGAGCAGTTACATGGACAATCATTCATCACGGTCTGAAGAATACCAAAGGCTGAACTGATGGGTTGATGAACCTCTGCTTTTCACACTGACAGATGACTTCAAGTTAAAAACAGTGCATGAATAAGTAATCAGTGACAAATGTCTGACCTTTGAGATGGCTCAGGCCTATACAGACATTAAGCTATACATTCCAATTAGTTTTGAGGACTGAAAAAAAGTTATACACTTGATTCAGCCTCTGCCTTTTCTTCTGCATACATCTCCTAGGAAAGCTAAGCAGTGTCTCAATTTTCCCTCCACTTTTCTACTGTTGTAATCTTGTAAGATGAGTCTTAGGTAGATGGCCCACTCGAGACAAAGAGAGAGACAGAGAGAGAGAGAAGCATGACAACCTCCCACTAGAATGATGGAAAATATAATTTTTAGTAAATGTTCTTTTCCTTCAAAACAGGGAAACTGATTTTAACCTAATTTTTAATTCCTTCAGGAAGAATAAGAAGGAAAAGCAAATTTTAAAAAAAAAAAAAAAAAAACATAAAAGCAACACATAAAGGAAGAATTTATGAATGGCTTGCAGTAAAGTATTAAGGAAAGAAAATACTATGTACTATCACTACATTCTGCAATGCAGCCTTACCATGTAAATCATTGTCTTTCTGATCTCTGTGACCCAGAAACAACTCATATTCAGTCGGACTTACAAATAAAATCCAGAAGTATTATCTATTGGAGTATACAGTTGGAAAAAGCAAACTATGTCAGGTAAAGATCTTACTGCTCCCTGAAAACATCAAAGATGCTGCTTCACCTAGCAAACCTAGTTTCTTTAATTGAAATTCATAATTTATCATTGTCTTTCTATAACACCTCTTAAAACTTCATGGCAAGCTCCACTGCTTTGAGCTTGAATCAATTCCATTTAAAGTTACACACATTTCAGCTTGTCAATAAACATACTCTTTAAGACCATGAGCAGGTATATAGCTCTAAAAATATGTCTGCAAAATTTTTAGTCTTCTCTGATTCCTGTTTTGTGGAATAACATCTCAGAACATCCGATTTCCTAGTAATTCCCCTTTTCCAAGAATATTACTTCACTTTACTTCCCCCAAAGGAATTAAGTACAATACTGTAGATGGGTTTGTGATCCACAGTCTATATATTTAGACCAACTAGGAAGGAGAATGAAATTTACCTGACACATTTGTTTCTTATTAGGCATTTCTAAACGTTTCAATACACCTGCTATTTTTGAGAGTGAAGTATGAAGTCAATGGGACTGCTTAGGTATAACATAGTCTTTTTTGAATGAAAGTGCTATTAGGGTCCATTTCTCTATTGTCATTGATATTAAATAAAAATTACAATAATTCACAAGTAAAAATTACAGGAATCTATCTTGCAAGAGGAACAGATCAAATATCTTTAGATGGAAGTGAAACTTGTAAGTTAATGAGTTGTTTTAAAAATGAACTCCCATTCACTGTGATTTTGTGTCTCACTGCCACAGAAATGGGATCTGCCAAGATACATTTGTGTGGACCAGCTGTCTCATTCCATATAAAACACATGTTCCATTAAAAAGGCAGAATTTTTCTGAGCCCATTCAAACATGCATTTCAAAATTGGTCCTAGAATTGACATTCTCCTTGTTGCTTTAGCGGAGGAGCTGATGACACACTGTGAGTTTACTTCTTCCTCATTTTCTCCAGAAGGGATTATTTTGTTCAAACAGTAATGTCCTTCCCTACTGACAGATCAGGAACCAGCTCAGAAAATGTTGCCTTGCACAAGGCCCTTAAAGAGATAGTAGTGCCATATTGGTGCTGTGACTGTTTTCTTTTGTTCTGTGTCCCAAAAGGTCTCAATCCAAGAGACAGACCCTGACAGCAAAATCCAAAAGAAAAGCCAGCCAAAAGAAACACAGAGTAGAAGGGGATAAAGTACAGTGATGGCTTGCAGACCACCTCTATGTCACCCTAGTACTACAAGAACAGACGTCTGTTTGTGTGACAGTAGAAGTTGCTTCTGATCTGTTGTAAGTAAATAATCATTTTAGAAGATAAAACACTTAAATTCAAAGGAACTCTCAGAGTGAAACTGTATTTGCACGGTTCCAAATACCTGTTGTTGAAATACAAGCATCCTACTGTCCCAGGCTTAAATTGCATATAGATTTTATATATGGTTGAATTACAGTTACTAATCAGAGCACAGAATCATAAGTTGGAAGGAACCTTAAAGAGAACCAAAGAGTTCCAAACCCCTGCCATGTGCAAGTTGTTCAAAGCCCCATCCAACCTGACCTTGAACACTTCTAGAAATGGGGCATCCACAACTTCTCTGGGCAACCTATTTCAGTGCCTCTCTACCCACACAGTAAAGAATTTCTTCCTAATATCTAATCTAAACCTATTCTCTTTCATTGTAAAGTCATTCCCCTTTGTTCTGTCATTACATGATCTCATAAAAAGTCCCTCTTCAGCTTTCCTGTAGACCCCCTTTAGCTACTAGAAGGTGCTATAAGGTCTCCTCAGAGCCTTCTCTTCTCCAGGCTGAACAAATCCAGCTGTTTCAGCCTGGACCAAGGGGCTCCAGCCCTTTGGTCATTTTGTGGCCCTTCTCTGGACTCACTCCAACAGCAAACATCATGTAGATCTGAAGCAAAGTTTCCGAGTTGGAATTATTTTATAAACATACTTACAGCCCAGAGTGATAAAAACAGAGCTTTTTTACTTTGCCACCCAAACTTCATCATCTAGACTGTCAAATTTGCTTTGCCTGAGTTCATAGTAAGTTTGCTGCCCTAGAATATATTAGTGCCCTAGAATATATTAGTGCACCTATTCACTATGTTATTTTCCATGTTGCATTACAGCTAAAATATATTATCATTGTGATACTCCCTTCCACCAAGTGGAGGAGGGTGAAAAGAACTCACTACAGCTGGGATAATTGTGATTTTTTTTGTTATTAAATATGTATCCAGGATAGTTTATAGCTGGCTACAACATAGTGTAATAAGCCTCCTTGAAAGATTCACTGTCCTTTTTCTAATAATATTAATAACTGAGAACATTAATAGAGCATTGTAGCAAGACTCTCAAGAGCCAGGAAGCCAAGGAAATTATTCATTTAGTTGTTGCAGTAATTTAGTTAATTAGATTTTCTTTGCTTAATTTTTTTTCAAAAAATATTCTCTTTCTGGTTAAATTAATTCTTTATATAAATATGTGATAGTGAGAGCAGAAAAATGTATTTTCCATTAGAAATTCATATTCAGTGTTAATGAAAATGCTTTCTTTTTTTACATGAAGAATAAACCATGTTGCTTTCTGTACCATCATGATTTTACAAATAAGTGGGTTGTAAAAAAAATATCTATTGTATAAAAATAAAATGAGTAGTCTCTTTTTTTCTGCTTTATAGTGGTATGTACTTAGCCTAGTAATGTATTATGCTTATTTTTGTTATGGAAAAATAAAAAAAACTATCAGCTTACATTTTACTACATTGTACAATTGAGAGTGTAGTCATCATAGTGCAAAATGCAGGATTACTACAGTAGCACACCTTACTTTTTTTTCTTTTGGGCTATCTGTTAACAAGCAGAGCACAGATTTTCCATTATTAGTGGTTTATAGTACATTATTTTTCATTCTTAAAAATCCTGATAATTTAAAAATTCATAGAAACAGCAAACTTAAATAACAAAACTCAGGTAATATTTTCTGTATGCCTGATCAACATCTTTGTTTGTATCATTAATATTAATTTATTAATAAGCATATGTGAGGTCCATGGGCTCAGAAATTAAGGGGATTCCTCAAGATATGAGAAGTGAGGTACAAAATTTAGAAATTAATAATAGCATGAATAGAATGAATCTCAGTATATACATAAATAAAATTGATTAGTTGCCTGTAATAGCATAAGATGAGAGCTACTGCTGCTTCTGAAAGCTATGTTCATCTGGTGTTCTTAGTTTCATAAAGAAATGAAATGTTGTTCGTACTTTACCTTTCTTTTCCTAGTCAGGTTTTCAAATTTAAAATGAAACATTTTTGCTATTATTAAATTTGTGAAATACTACGTTAAAAATGTCGCAGTGAAACATTTACTCTTTTCCTAAATATATTTAACAAACAAAATTGGCAAAATTAGTTTAAAATAGTAACTAAATAAACTACTTCTGTGAGGGAAAACTACCCTTATTTACAACTGAATAGCAGCCTTTAGTCTGCATAGATTTGTGCAATGTGCTTGCTAGGATTGTTTCTAAGTGTCTATCCTTACTGTGAAACCAGAATTAGGTTCAGATTAGCTGAATCAAAGTCAGCTGAAGAAAGAGAGTCTTATTTTTAAAATTTTATTAGCAAATCAAGTTAAATCTTCTGAAGTCGATATTAATGCAACATAAAAAACAAGTCTCTGACTAAATTAGTTGCTTCATTTCTACTTGAACTTCAGTTAAATATCTACTATTCCCACTGAAAGCATGCAATAAACATGATCACTAATTGTGTAAAAAATGTAATAAAGATTTAGGGCTGGGATGGACTGGCAAGTGTGTTGCTGATGGGGCAACAGGTCTCCATCAAAAGTGCGACTAGGACATTAAGGAGGAAAGGACAGAGAAAAAAAAATGTAGTTCCTCAGTTGCTGAGGCCAGTCTGTAGCATGCTTGTGCTGGGTTTGTGAAGGTGCTGCTGATACTGGCCCTGTCCTGTGCAGAACATACCCACTTGGGTAACTGAGCTTGACATGTTTTTGTGATCTTACTAAGCCCCTCAGAAAGGCAATCTTACCCAGACATTTTCCATCACAGTTACATGCAGAACAAATTACTCAAAGAAGATTGCCCAGGATTAATTTTCTGCAGGGACTTTTTGAAGCATGTAAAGAGAGACAAGACTTTGTTATGGGCTTATATAGATGTTTCTTTACTTGCTGTTTCTTTTTCTGTCATATTTCCATCTAGTAATTATGGATGTATCTTAATCAGCAAAAGCCTTTGCTTGGGGATCTCAGGTTACACGGGAAAGAATGCCTCATCTGTATGTGCATATGTACCGGTGAAGAGGCTGTTCCTCCTCTCTATGTTATCACAACCCATACAGGGTGTAGCTTTTGTGTGAGACAAAGCTTTGTAATTCTGAAAAAAATGAAGTTCCAGACCTTCATGTCTCTCAAAGAAGTAAAAATTAGGCATTTCACCTGGTAGAAATCAATGAAAAAAAAAAGCTGAATTGCCACATTATCAAGACAATGTCCATCACTCTCTTTCACAGCAAAAGTCCAAAACCAAGAAAGTTGCCATCTCTGTGGAATTCACTTTATTTATTCTAAGGAGAAGCAGGTTTGACATGTTACCCCAGAGAGTGGGATGGAACTGCAGATTGTTGAAAGATATGGCCCTCTTGTCATCCTCCTTTGGTTATTGGCCCTGGAACAAAAGTACTCCACTTCTTTTCTGACAATATTTTGATGTAGATGGTGCATAAGCTATTCTTTGTAGAGGAAGATGGATGGTTTCAAATTTTTGATCTGACTGAATTTATATGTTGATGAACATCATTAGAGGCTTGTTTTTGACAGACATTTTTAAAATCTCTTACCTTGTTTTTCTTCTTGAATAAAATGGAGGAGGAAGGATATTTGCTTTATGCCTTCTTTCCCCTTTTCCACTCAGGGGTCAGAACAATAGTTTTAAGGGTTTCATATGCATTGTCAGTGCAAAGTATTTAATGGGTCATTTGAAGCTCTAGCAATTGCCTTTAGCATGAAGGGAAAGTTTTTATTGAAAAAGAAATACTAAAATCAGTATAAAAGGAATAAAAAAGTTGAAAATAAATTAAAGCTGAAATTTGTAGGTTAGAGATAACTGAAGGAATTGGTTTCTAACACAATCTAGTGTAGAGAGAAAAAAATTATAGAAAGAAAATTTTTTAAAAAAATCAGAAGACAAAAACCAGTGACTTGGAAAAATGGTTCTTAGAAAAAAAATATGAAATAATAGAACTATCTCATAACAGACTGCTGTTTTCTCATCTGGACTCATTCTGACTATCAAAAGTACACCAAACCCATTTCTACTATGAACCTGGAAAAAGCAAATAGAAACTAAGAACATACAATCCAGTAAGAAGAAAGAAGGAAAAAAAAACTGTAGACAAGTGGTATGAGAACATATATTGAAAGTATAAAAATTTATTTATTTATACACAAATAAGAAAAATCAGAAAAATATTTCCAATATGCTTTTCCAAGTTCTACTTTGAAAATATAAAAGAGAAATTGTATCTGTAACAACAATACCACAAAAAGAATGAGAAAAATATGTAAGAACTTTAATGTGCATAGTTTTTTACATTACAAGAGGACTGAGACTCTTAGACTATAAGAGAAAAATTAAAATATATAATCATCTGTATAAAATATTTTATACAGAAAAAGACTTATCTAGTAACCCCAAAGGTATACCATCATATAAAATTTGTCACCTGGAATGTATGTCCAAGTGTGGAAACAATCAGATCAAATCAAATCTTTTAGGATTTAATCAAATGGTAAAACCTAACAGTTAGAAATATGAAAGTGGCAAGCATGACTATGCAAAGAGGGTGTCAAAGGGTGAATATATCTTCTATCTTCTCTACAAAGCAAATGCACATTTCAGGTTTTATAAGTCACTTCAATTTAAAAAAAAATAGTAAATGCAAATTTTTTTTAATTTGGTTTGGGTTTTTACAGTCACTGTGGAAATTTCATATTCTCTAGAAGCAAACAAAAACACTCTTCCAAGGATTTTCCAACTGACATATGATCCCAAAAATTTATTCCTCTATTCTGCACGCAGCTTCTCCAAACACTATCTGAATCTTCATGTATTTCTAGCTCTTCTAGAACTGTGTCTCTCTCTGACAGATGTCACACATGACAAAATAAAAGCGAAAAGAAGGTTGTCTGATTACAATACTTAATGTATATCCTTCTTGCTAGTGTCCAACTAAAAGCTAAGTTTTAGGAAGACAAACTGTATTCTTGTTCAGTTTAATTTTAATATTTTTAGAAAACAGAGTTGCAAAAGGATGAAGAAATTTCTGGTAATCATAATTTGTGATTGAATCAGATCAACTCAGTTAAAACCCTAAACTTCTAAAATCCACTGTTTGTCTGGAAGTACCTGAGCAGAGAAGACCATACAGCCAAGAGGCAGTGACAAATGCTACTTTTAGTGCTATTGCAGGTTTAAGTTGGCTTTCTCTGAACATGGAACTAGAGACATTCCTGGAGACTAGTGTTTCCCAAAGCTATTTTCAAATTTGTATTAATATTGGAAATAGATGTTTTGCTATTCCTATATTTGCAGACATGTGAGGTCTTGACAAGTTAACAAAAAACTATCAATATAAACTTAAAATGAACACTGTGTCACATCTGTGCTAAATAATAAATAATTCTATCCTTGCCTATATAAAAATCAATATCTCACCTTTAAAGAATCATAAATTAATGAAGAAATCCAATATTGCTTAGGTACTTGAAATTCTATATGCAGCATGTTAATTACAATATTACCCTTGTAGCATATGAATAAACTATGCCTTGTTAGTTTTAAACAGGATGACATGCCCTTCAGGTCATCCATCAAAGTAATAGGAAAACCTGCCAAAGCACTTCCAATTTTCCCAGGTTTACAATGCCATAGAAAATTTTCTGAAGTTATTTTAAGACTGGAGTATTTGTGTCCACCAGAGGAGTTTTAACTTTCAGCGTGAAGAGATTTATTGTCTATACACTTTTGCAATCATTTTTATACACAAAAATCATTTTTATTCCCAGTATCTATTAATTTGTATTACAATTTGAAAACTCTGTATATTCTCTATCATGTTTTGATGTGTTGTGTTTCTGTGTCTGATTCCAATTTTATGTTCTCCCTAGTTCTTTATTTAGCCATTTGCTGGATATTTTGATTTCCAGTGGAATCATACAAACTATTGCAATTCTTAGATAAAATGTTTTCTTGACATATAAAGATAAATTCTTCTTTCTAATAGTCAGTTGCTCAACTTTTCTTCCTTAAGATAAAAACAACTCTGCCTTTTCACACCAAGATGTTGAAAAACAAAATAAGATGACAGAGATGATTTCATAATAATGAAGTTTATTGTTGGGGATTTTTCCTGGTAATGATGGGTGATATAAGGTTTACTGTTTCCTTCTAGACTGAAGCATCCAACGTGCTAGAATACTTTGCTCTCAAAATTAGATGCAAATCTCATGAGAATGTTGTCTTTGTAACAGCTTTGATTTGTTGATGGTCTTTGTAAATATGAAAAAATTATACTGTTTTCTTAAATAGTTCAATTCTAAGCACCTGTGATTGTGAAAAAAACCACAAGGAATATGTAAACATTTGGTTCTGGGACTTGTGTTTGGGAGCTAGTATACCCTCTTATCCAGAGAGGGATAAAACTGTAAGCCTGTGAACAAACTCATGCCTTGAAAGCCACTGTTTTGACGATCCTTTCACTGTGTTCTCCGTTGATATTCCCTCGGGGTTGTTTTGTAAGCACCACTAGGATACAATTTCACTGTCCCTTCAGGGAGTGTGAGTTCACCAGGCATGGGAATTGCTGTCTCAACACATCATCAGGCTGGAATTCTCACATGTGGCCAGAGATGCCAAAGGAGAGACAGTATAATTCAAATCAGGTCACTGGTACACTTTGACATCATTACTGTGTCCTCGGGTTTTGGCAGTCAGGTTCCTTGCAAAACATACATTAGGTTGCTTGAGTGTATAGAAGGCAGATGGTTAGGATCATTTCCATGATTGAGAGGGGTAAGTAAGCATACAAAATGAGTTATCAGTAAAAGACCTTGCTTTTTCCAGACCACTTGTCCGAATAAGGCACAAGATTTTTTTTTACAGGTCTCCATCACTCGTTTTTTTCCATTCCCATCTACAATGAAAGGAGTAGTATCAGGGAAACTATTGTGAAATAGGAAATTCTCTTTCTGCTCGTCCACTCACGTACACACAAAAGATCAAATCCCACCAATGAGCACAGTGAAAAGGACTGATTTGAAGGGGTCTCACCTCAGCTGTTGAAGATTTACTGGGCTTGGAAGATATTTTATGTTTAAAATCTTTCAGAATGTTCACAGTTTGAAATTTAGTCATTTATATATTTAAGAAGCAACTGAGCAGCAACTTTAAATTTACTAGTGCCTAAGTATTAGAAGCAGATAGCTAGAAGCAGGCAATCACCAGCATTCGTTTAAAGGTCAAGTCCTCAAATATTAAGGTCATGCATGCTTACAGCATGTAATACCATTAGTTCTCCATTATTCATCAATGGATTATCCAAATTATGGGTTAATTTGGTCCTGATTTGTACCAAGACACCTGGCTGGAGCCCAGTATTGCCAATAATGTAATGCAAACCATTTATTACTTCAACTAGACCCTCCTGTGGAATTAATGATTAGTATCTATTACACTTAGTAGTTTATATGACAAACATATCTATAGCCATGTGATGAGGGGAGACCTCATTGCAGTCTACAACTTCTTCGTGAGGGGAAGAGGAGGGGCAGGCACTGATCACTTCTCTGTGGTGACCCATGGTAGGACCTGAGGGGATGGCCTGAAGTTATGTCAGGGGAGGTTTAGGTTGGATATTAGAAAGAGGTTCTTCACTCAGAGAGTGGTTGGGTGCTGGAACAGGCTCCCCAGGGAAATGGTCAAAGCACCAAGCCTGATAGAGTTCAAGAAGTGTTTGGACAATACTCTCAGGCACATGGTGTGACTCTTGGGGATGGTCCCATGCAGGGCTAAGGGTTGGACTTGATGATCCTTGTGGGTGCCTTCCATCTCAGCATATTCGGTAGTTCTGTGATTCTGTAATTTTGAGAGTAAATACGTGTAGCTTTTAGCATTATAACACCATTAATACTAGTTCTTCTATTTGATTTCTACCTCTTATTTCAGAGTTGCTGGGTAAGTAGATCTCACCCCTTCAGAGTAAGGTCAGTGGCTTGTATTATTAAATAGCCAGTTCAGAATCAGCTCATCTCCTATAGTACCTAGGGATTTTAAAGGGTTTCCATATAAGAGATTAACTAGAAAAATAAAGTCATACAGACTCCAGAGACCACAGAGATTTGTCCAAAAAAGACTAGGAAAGGCAAGAAATAATAAATTAACGTAAATGCCACATCCTAACATTTTTGACCATCACTAGTCTTACGTTACACTAAAAGAAATCCACGTTGTTTTCTCCTATAAAGTAGTACATTGAGTTTAATCCAAGTGTAAATGTTGCCTACTTTCTAATGAGATATGAGATAGAATTGTTTTCTTCTCAGCTTTATTTTGAGGACAGACAGGTATGCACCATGTTTTTCAGAGTGAAATGTGAATTTGCTTTTTTTGCATAAATTAGCACATATTTCAACAACATCTGGCTTTACTACTTTGGATTTACATGGATTAAGACATTTTAAGACTAGCTGTTTTCTCTTCTTCTTCCCTGGATTCACTTGGAGGTTCTCTGGGACATCTTCATTTACCTAATTAAATTCTTTCTTGCTAGATCTGACACAATTCATCATCCACAGCAGCTTCCTGGAGATGATTTAATGGGAATCTCTTTTTGAAATTCACTAACAAATTCTACATCCATTATTAGTATGTATTTTAATATTGTCCTAAGCTAACAAAGACATGCAGAGAAAATGTTGAAAATTTGGGCAGATATTGCTGTTTATATATATTCCTTCAACTGTTGTCCATTCCCTTATCACAGAATGCCAAATGTCTACTGCACCAGAAGTTCAAGCTAGCAAAACTGTGAAGAGTTTGGACTGGATGAGCACAACAAAATTTCTGTGATCTCGGTCAAACAAAGCCATGGAAGAGTAGCAGTTGTGCGACAATTGTTAAGGTGAGAGAGGGAACACATTGATTATACAACTCTCCTCCTACCTGTGCCATGAAATAGAGAATGTGATAGGCAATCAATACAAAAGTCACCTACTCTTTTGTTCCTTTCAAAAAGTTGTCATTTTCCCCTGCAGTGGCAGGCCAAATGCATACTCAGTCATGGGAAATTATGTAGTGAAGCTTCCTAGTTCTATATGGTTTGAACTGGTTTTACCTTTATGTTTTTTCTCATGGGTCCAACAAATGCAGTTATGTTATGGAATCAATGTTGTCCATAGGAGTTGTCACTTTGCTCTCTGTCAGACCTGACATCATTCTTTTGAGCATAGCAAAGCCCACAGTTTTTTGGTAACTGGCAACATGGAGTCTAGTGTACTAGAAGATACTTCAACAGTCCCATACTTCTGTTAAAGGCCACATCCTTTCACTTACAATACAAATAGGAAAAAATTTTAATGATGACAAGAGAGGTAAATCTGTGTTAAACACCATCTATCTTTAATGTTCTTCTGTAAAATAAGCTGGAAAATAAGCAACATAAAGATAGTAAAAATATTCTTATGGCAGAGTGTAATGTGTCATCATATACCACGCGTAGGTTTAGCTCATATAAGTTTGTAATATTGTATTTAGATAAAAGTGAATATCATAACACAGAAATCACAACCAATGAGATACTATGAAAAAAGAAAACTAGAAAGAATATAATTGCTAACCAGTCATTTCTTTCCAAATCACATTCTATGTCCATATATAATTTCCAAAACCTATTTTTGAAAAATGAGGAATTTGATAAATATTTTGTTTTCAGTCAAAACCTTGCCAATATTGAATAGCACTTTTCTGGTGTCTCAGATGTTGTACTCCTTTCCTTTAAAAGTTTATGTGAAATATAAGAAGGCATTTGAATTCCAAACTTAGTTTTTATTTGTAGGCCAGTTAATTTTAATATATTTCTTTATCCAATAACTCTCTCATACCAAGCACTAATTATCCATCATTTCTTATGCTAAAAAACAACAGATGTTTTAAAACCCTGCAGCAAGAGTTTAAACTTCCAAATGAGAACTAAAAATACAGGCAAAACAAAACAATTTGCAGGATTTAAATTATACATGAAATATAAAGCCAAAGCTCATGATCATGCAGACTAAACAGTCCCTTTACATTCTGTTGTCCGTAGATGCAGGCAGTTCATAGCACCTTTTCGAAGTATGACAGTTTTCAGAAACAGAATCACAATGTGAAACTCAATTGAATACCCTTACTGTTCTGAAGGCAAGTTATCTGAATGGTCAAAATCTCTCAATACATAAAAACTACTTGTATCTTCTGAAGATAAATATATTGTGTGAATTTTCATCACTCTTCATAGCTGAGTGAAGGTCTGCAAAACACCACAGTTTAGTCCCCATGAGAGAAAGTTACAAAAACAACATTTCGTACTAGGATTTGTATTTGTGCATCCAATGGTGTACATCTCAGTCCATCTTGGGGCTGTAGATGGGAATGTTAATAGGACAGCAACAAACAAACGTCAGGATGAAGGACTTTTATCTGGCAACCTGCCAGAAATTTATTTTTGGTGATGTAGTTGCAACAGAGCAACTACTTCTACTTGAAACAGCAATAAACTAGGGTCTTTTTCATATGTATATGTAACTGCTGTGTTAAAGTAACATACGTGTCTCATCAATGCTAAGTTTCGAGGAAGACATTTGTACAGTTTACAGTACTTTTTGAGGGACACTCATCATGTCCCTCAACTATGTGTGAAGGTTTTTTCTCCATTTTATTTGGAAACAGATGTAGGAATGAATAAAAATTTTCTCTACTGAAGACTGAGAGAGTGAAATGCATAAATTGTTTTTTAGGATCCTAAAAGTAATTTTTAGCATTCTCAGTTCCGTGTTTAAGTGTCAAGCACATCCCAAAAGTGCTACTTGAGAGACACTAATTTTGACGCAAATAGTCCATTTTAGGAAACACAAGTAATTATATCATGGTAGGACATAATTCATGAGTCTGCTGAATAGTACTTAAATAGCATGAAGGAAATTTGATGAGATAAAATAAAAAATTATTACCATATTGGAATGAAGGTAAGAATTGTTCATGGGTATCTATCATGGAAAGAAATAGATAGGTCTTTGAACTTTGCAAGGGAATACATATTTCTGGGTAGGAGAAATTCAGTAGGACAAAGCATTTTCAGAGAGGTATCTCCTGCTTACCAAAGTGAGGAAGGGAGACTATTAAGTTGGGTTTTTCTTTATAGCTAGTAGAACTAACCAGAGCATGATGAATGGTGTGTAAATGAGAGGCGTTTTACGTAGATTTCCAGTTGAGAGGGAGTACAAGGCAAAAATCATTCAACAAGGTCTAGGAGCGTATTAGGGACAACATTTTGACTGACACAGATAAATTGTGAAACTGAGCTTGGATGGGTCCAGATTGTCAGAGAGAACTCAAAACCAGTGACTTGAGGAAAGTGCGTGGACTAGGAAGATATATGCATTACCAACTGCATATTTTAAAGATCCTGCAGTAATAAATTACTTTGTCCCCTATGCTTAGAGCTTTAGAGCAAGTTAGAAAAGTCATATTACCATTCACAGAAATACTGACTCATTATGAATTTAATTCCCATATAGACTGTGGTATCCCACACAGAGGTATTGTCTCACATGGTTTGTTTTTCCATTTCTGACATCTGAACTAGACGTTCATACTAGACGTTACATACTCAGGGCTTTTTGTATGTTATTCTTATTTTTGTATGTTATTCTTGCTTTTTTTTATGTTATTCTTATTTTTTCCTAGTGTTTTTCCAAAGAGTACTGCTTCTACTAATAAAAAGTACTAGATGGCAGCAAAATGCTTTTAAATACCTGCTGGACTGTCATCACAGCCTGCATCCATTTATCACACCCTGTCTGTGTTCCCACTCTCAAAAGAGCATATTACTCTTACTGCTATACTCTTAGCTTCCTGTTTGGTTACCCCTCTCTCCTCCTGCATCATCCTTATAGCTGTCAGAGGATCATAGTCTGAATTTGAACAATAAGGATCACAGTGCTGAAAAAATGTTGTATTGTATGAGGGATTTCTGAAGTGATGTTTCTATGCCACCTTATTAGGAGAGCCTCAGCTGCCAGTTTCAGATCCTTCAAGGAAAGATGTGAGACAGCAGGAAAAATAAAAGTCTAGAAATCAGTGTGCATGATCAAAACAGATGATCTCAGAGGAAAGATGAAAAACATTAAGTGGGCTAGTGTGAGCTGCAAGGACAAGAACATAAAAAGTAACTAGAAAAAAGAAAGGAACATACTTCCTCTATATCCACTCTGGATACAGCAGGAAGCAGTGGGATTACAGTGCAGCAGAGCTAAAAACAGACAAAGCTCTTGAAGTGCAGGGATAGCTCAGCACTGAAATGCTGGAATATGCGATCATACACACCCTGGGGTCTCAGAAGTCCAGATCGTTCAGATAAAAAAAGTTTAATCTTGATGCAATAACTAAATAATTAAAAAACAGCTTGAGCTGGGTACCTCCAAGGATTTCCCGGACAAAGGAACCCCTAGTCTTATATACCCTTAGAATTTAAGGGGGTGAAAATCTGGGGGTCTTCGGCTTCTTCTGTGTCCAGTCAGGCAGCTGGGCCGCAGGTCCCCAGGCCCTTTGCTATGCAAAGGATCGGCAATTCACTGCCTTTTGCCTCGGGCACTTGCCACCCAGAGCTGAAACTGCAGCTCCCACTGCAGCTGCACCTCGAGTTACGTGCACTAAATGTATTCCTCAACAAGCAGGACAAAAATGTTTCGAAATTGATGGGATTTCTTTTGTAGATATGAGTTTGTTGTTGTTAAAGCTATATTATCACGGTACTGTTGAAACGGTTCACAAAAGGATTGTTTACACATCTATTTTAAGACCTTACTGAGTCTCTAGAGACATTACAGAGGAGGTTAATCTAAAGCCATAGACTGAAGTGACTCTCTCCCACAGAACATCACTTGGGACAGCCTGCACTCATCCAGCAATCTGCAAAGAGCTGACACATTTTCTTGGATGACATGGAAAAGAAGAAATAACTCTTCGTCTGATTGTCTTCTACTTTTTCTTCACAGTTGGGCAGAAACCATGTGACTAGTAGTTGCGAGTTTGATAAGCAGAAATCACAGCAACTGTTTCATACCCAGTAGGGATCCTGTTGACATGACTACATGCAGTCCCAATCTTTACATGAGAAACAGAGTAAAGTTAATTAGAAAAGACTGTTTGAAAAAACTTAAAATGTAGTAACATCTGAGACATTCAAGACAAACTTAATTTCCCTGCTATGTGGTAAAACAAAGTCCACTGAAGTCCCTGAAAAATAGGAACTTCAAAACATATCTTCTAAAGTAATTGAAAGAATAACTTCTTCCTCAAATCTTAAGTGCTTGAACGTGGAAACTTCAGTAAATAAATCCCAACACCTTCACAACAGAAAAAACAACATCATGGGAAGGGAGGACATCTCATCTGATTCACAGAAGTTAATATGTTTTCTTTTTCCACTCTTGTTAAGTAGTAATGCCAATAAGCCAATCTACTACAAAGTAACAATCAATTTGAAATAGGATTTAGTTTCATAATCAAAAGTAAAGTTAACCTGGAAGAACTCAACCATAGAAAATGCAGCTTTGGAACTGGACTATTTTCCATCTCCATTAAATGATAACTCCTTCTTCATACCCCAGAATTTGAAGATCTTTGTTCTTAATCCAAATTCAGTTTTGATTTTGAATGTCATGTTCTTTGCCTAAAAATAAAAGAAATTGTTCTACACTGCCTGGTGTAGAACAATTTTTTCCAATTGCACGTGAAACTCAGACAAGATATCAGTAACTTCACAAACTACTTTTCAACTTTTCCTCACAAACTTACCTGCTTTTGCGGAGCACCTTATTTGGAAATCCATTACAGTTTAGGAACTCAGATTTAACTGCTTAGTAATAATCCATCAACAGATGTTTTACTGTAGATTTTTATTGGCGTTGAGGTTGAATTCAGACCTGTGGATGAATTCTGAAATTCAAATACAGGTAAATACAAGAAAATTTTTAATTATATAAGGAAAAGACATGCAGCTATTTCTCCTCCAGAGCTCTCTGTGGCATGATAAGAGGTCCCATTTTCCACTAGGAATAATCTGTGCCTTAAGAATTAGTTCATTCAAAAGTTCTGTCCATTGAGTGTGTTTTGCTGTCATGTAGTGGAGATCACCAGAGGGAGCAGTAATTTAATTATCTTCACAAGACTCAATCACTTCATTTCCCAGTGTCTTTGTGCTTGTCATCAGCTTTTGAAACTCAGAAGCTGTTCTTGTCTTTAGCTGAGTCATTAGAGACTACAGAAACACAGTGAAGACCTCTTCCTGCCTCAACTGTGATGGAATACTCGGCAGCATAGCTGGGAGGACACACTGAACATTTACAGCAGGCAGTTTTTTATGCTGGATTAAGTTTTTTTCCTTGATATATATCTTTGGTCTTCTCTTCTATGTTCAAACATAAAAAAAAAAACCAAAAAAAAAAAAACCCACACATTATTACTGATTTCACCTGCATTGTTTCTATATCCAAGATGCCCACATGCTAGAGTTGATCATTTCACATCCCACAGACTATTAAGAAAAGTCAAAATTTCTTTAAACCTGCATACTCAGGATATGTTATGTTCAAACCAAAGATTGTGAGAGATGCTCTTTATTTATTATAGTCCTACTTTTCTGCTTTTTGTGTTGTTAGTTATAGCAAAGACAACCATTTACATAGTTAAAAGTTAAAAAAGTTTTATTCTCCACCTAGATTTAAATCAACTTGTTTTCCTATATGTGAAATAAGATGGATTTATACTTGGTTCTCTAGGAAAGAAAAAAGATGGAAACAGTAAAATTCCACCAACCTGAGTTGGTAAGAAGCTGGAAACACAAATTTCCTTTCACTTAGCATTACTTTGTCCACCAGGACTCTGTTTTTCTTTTCCAGCCTCAAGATAATACAGCCACAGAAAAAAATGTTCATACCTGAGCATAAAATCAGTATGAATATTCTGGAGCTCTGAGTCATACTATTCCCCATTCTGTCATGGGGTTGCATTTTCCATGGTTACCATGTCCCCATGAACAGGGAGAGCTGGCAATAGCTGCACAGTGGTATTTAGAAAGGAAAAGAGTCAAGAAATCCCAGTAGAGACAGAATTAAAAAGGCCTATGAACATCATACTGTGATGTTCTGCAGACTACAAAATCTTAACTGTAAAAATTAGAAAGCTTGTTTTGCATTAATATTCATAGTTATAATTTAAACTTTAAGTTTAACTTTCATTTTTAGAGTATAAAATGTTTGGGTTTGTATTTCATTTATTTGAGGCCATAAACATTCTGTTTATTTTTAGCTTCTGGTTATTTTATCTCTCTAGTCAATTTCCTTAGAGACTTTATGTTGCAAATCAGAGTTTCAAAACAGATAATGAACAAAAGTACATTACTGTGTCAAAGCAGTGTACACCAGTTTCTTTTCTGACTGTCAATTCTGAACCAGCAGAATTTAAGAACAAAGCATCCATAAAGCTTTCATGAAATATGGAATTAAACTTTTTTTAACAAAAGCTTTGAAGAATGTCATTCCTATCCACAATAAAACAACAAACGCAAACCAAACAAAACAACAAAAGAACAGAAGCAATGAAATTATAAAAGTAAGCTTTATAGCTGCTTGTTTTTATATCTAATCTAATATTCTAAAATAACATTGGACTACCTTTGCAGAGGCTTTTTCTTAATTATATAATAATGTATGTTTCTGTAATACAGAAATCCCTTGTCGTGGGTTTACTAGCCCCGCTCCCCCCCCCCCGGAGCTGGAGATGGTTAGTTCCAGGTGGATTTCCTGGTGCAGAGCCAATTAGAAGTTTTGGTAACACCTCTGTGAATTACATATTTAAGGAGCTGGAAGAGAAGGCTTGTGTCGCAGAAGACATTGGAGCCAGAAGGGTGAGACAGAGAAAGCCGCTGAGCCTGGGGGCCAGGGCTGGGGCGGTTTTCTGCCGCTTCCCACCCCACTGCGAATTGCGGCAGCGGCGATGGCCCCAAGCTGGGGACAGAGCCGGGCCCCCAAGGGGCAGGCGCAGTGCCGGAGCTGGGCCAGCCTGGGCCGAGGGGTGGCAACCATGACCCTGGGTCCATGGCAGCTGCTGGCCCAGAGCAGAGAGGCCCCTGCAGAGGGGCGGCAGCAGCCATAGAGTGGGCCCGGAGCAGGCCCGGAGCAGCAGCAGCTCATGGCACAAAGCATGCCCGGGAGCAGAGAGGAGTGGAGAAACACAGTCAGCACAGCTACCAGTGCCTCTCAAACTTGCAACAGAGAGAGAGCAGGTTATTTCTGAGTAGGACTTTGGTGAAAACTATCGGGGTATAAAAGACTGAGCTGAACCCCAGAACCTGCGACCGAGGGGAGGGGTGGACCCTACTTGGAGGGGTCCCCCAAGATCTTGTTCCCATGGGAAGGACCCCACAAAAGCAGGGGAAAGACTCAGAGCTTAAACTCCCCTGCGGTCCGTGGTGAAGATCATGGTGAAGCAGGTATCTCCTTGCAGCCCGTGAAGGATCATTGGGGTACAGAGACCCCCAGAACTCTAATGAAGAGAGACTTTAGCTATCGCCCTGAAAGTTTCTCCTCCTGCATTCATGCAGGGGGCCAAGGGGTGCTTAAAAGTGTGTTTAATACTGTGTATTTTATTACTTCTTAGTTTCTATTCTGTTAGCAATAAATTTTAATATTATTCCTCACATCAAGTCTGTCTTGCCTGTTCTGAATCTCTCTCACCTTTTAGCAATTTTGTAGGGGTGAAAATCCAGCCAGAGTAAACCCACAACACCCCTGCACTCTCCCTTATTTTCTGGTAGAATTTAACCAGATTCAGTGGAATTATTGAACAACTTCCCTATTCTCTATTTCTAATTTTCACTTAATTTCTGTAGCACCGAAGGTTCCAGCTCCACTGAATCATTGGGAATCATAACACCCAAAAACTTCCATATTTCTGTTAACTATCTCTCTGCAGATTTGGAAGGAAGAACATGGATCAAACGCCTAGTAATATCTCAATGTGTATTATCTATAGACTTTTACATATCTTCACAATTTAGATGACATATATAGTTTACTATCTTTACAAGGACATAAAAGGAGTAATTTCTTTTGGGAGTTCCTTCAAAATATTGAGAAAAGGATAGCTAAAGATTGATTGCAAAGAAAGACAATTAAAATCAATAATCTGTATTTAAATTTAGGAATGGTTCCAGCATGACTATTTCATTTGCTACTTTATCTCAATGAAAAGATATGTATTTATTTTAAATTATCTAAATTAAGGTTAAAATAATGCTTAATTTTCTCTGACTGGGTTGTCTTTGAGACATTACATCATCAGACTAAGAGTAATTTTTTCACCTTTAGAAGCAGATTAAAGTATTATAAATGAATATTTTAAAACACAGTTAAAGACAGATATTTATTGTAAATTAGACAATTCTTGGCTACTTTACAAAAAAAAACAGTCGCAGCACAGATCTTTATCTCTGTTTCTTTAATGAACACTTTAAAAAAGCACTTTAGATTCATATGAGATTAAATTGCAGTAAAGTAGTTATTAGAAGGAATTTAGAATTATGCTTAGCAGAATAACAGGATGAGTTATAAGTTTAATTAAATGTCATACATTTTTGTCACTGAAACTAGGCTTTATCCTTTCAAAGTCTCCCCATGAAATGCTCTGCTTTGGACAAAAGAAGGTTAAAATAATAAACGCATGGAGGCCTTGTACACATTCCCAAAACTCAGCCACTCAACCAGACACAACCACTCCATTTAATTTCATTCCAAAAAGGGATTATTCCAGCCAAAGAAATAATTTCTCTGCTGGAATTTTATCCTGTGAGCTCAATTTGCGAGAGAGAAATATTTTTGTGGAACAACATTTTTCTACTACATTATCAGGAAGATTATTATGAAAGGTCATTCACAAAGTGCATTTATCTTGATATGAGGGGAATTCAGGTTGGAAGATGTGAGGTAGCTTATGGAGATGTTTCTCTGAAGTGAAGGCTGGGTTACATTTAGTGGAATCTGTTTTTAACACAAATTATATACCTGGTCACATACCTCAAGTCAAGCTCTCTCTTTCAATCAAGAAGAAGTAGAACAAGTGTTTTTAACACTCTGAAACACTGCCTCTGAATTACAAAGAAAAAATACTGGAATGGGTTCATAACTCTTCAGACTCATATTAATTAAAAAGTTATCTTCTCCACTCTTGTCAAAACAGCCATTCTTAGGTGGAACTTTACTACTGAAGACTTAAAACTGCTCTGCTGTGGAAGATAAGCACTTAGCATTGTAAATTCAGTAGCATCTGCCATTTTGGCCAGGGAGGGAGGATGGAGGGTTATTTTTTATTTTTTTTTCTTGACACCATCACCCAAAGCACAGGGACAGTGTTTTCTCTTTTGAAAAGAGACTAGACAAAATAAAATTCTACATTCAAATCCTCAGCCATGAGAAACTATGCTAATTTGTAATTCCATCTTGTATAAAATGTTTGTCTCCCTGACCCGCATGTACATATACATTCATTCTGAACTGAAATTTTCCCTTTAACAAGGTGGTTGATTGAGGCTCCGGTGGAAAGAAAGGTTTATGATTAATTCTAAAGAAATATAACCCAAACTAAAAAATATATTTGAAAGACTGTGAAAAATGTTAGGTAAAATAGCATTGACAGGTTAAAATGTCTCTTTTTGAAAAGCTGAAGAGCCACCTGAGAAATTCTCAGTGCTCCAGTGTATATTTATTACAAAATCTCGATTTTTAAAGCTCTCACACTAAAATGAATTTTCATTATCCATACAGTTTTCTGAGAAATTTAGAGGGAGAAGAGGTAGAAAGGAATAAACACTTTCACTCTGTTTGACAATATTGGCAATTGAAATAATTTTTAAAAATATTTATTGGATAGAGAAGACACAGTTGGTTAATCTATGCTCTCCACATTTCTCTAGCAATAAAATAACACAGTATCATATCACCAAATACACTCTAAAAATGAAACCATAGGGCATGAAAGAAGTCATTTCAAAAATTACCCATATTTTAAAGGTAGACATGCTTCTTGGTGACAAACAAAATGGAAAGGAAAAAAAGTTGTTGATAAGTATTTTTGTCACTAATTCACAATTCAAGAGCTTGGCAAAATAAATATGCATGTTTACAAGCACAGTATAAGAATAAGGATGCATTCAGTTACTAATTGCCCTTTTTTTAAGTGACTGCATTTGTAGATGTCACTACTAATTGTCACACCATCATTTAGTAATCTTCACTGGCTTTCTGAGCAAACTTTAAAAGTTTGTTTGATTACTTTGGTTTTGTCTCTAAACAGTAATTTTTTCTCAATTAGTCATCACTTGCATTCCTAAACAAGCAGTAGAAATATGATGATACCACTGCAAAATACTTTACAAATAGAAGCTCATACTCTTACTGGCAGTAGTATGGGAGAAGTTCCTCTTACAAACAATCAGATTAGTATGACAGTAAGTGACGTATTGTAACTGTGGTCCTTTATCTGTAAAAATTAACTTGAATAATAGCGGTTATTAGCATGAGAGTGAAAAAATTAAGAAGAAATTTTTTACATCTTGGGTTTTTAAGACTTGTGCTACTACTGGAAATGTGTGGAGATTAATTTGAGTGGCTTCTGTTTCTAAGACCTTTGAAAAACTTAGGAAGAAAAGGGACATGTGGATTTCTTCTAGTACACCACTCCAGAGACTCTAACTCAGATGTACAATGAAGGAAGAATTTTAATGTCACAGAGAAGACAGAAACAGGTTCCAGTGAAAAGAGTTGTGACTTCATACTCTAGGATTTAAGTCACAGATGAGGTATTACCTTTTTTATCTAAAGTGAAGCAGGTGTGTCCATGTACTTTCTCAACCAGTTCCACACTCCACTTTCAGTGCCAAGTGATTATGTTGTAAATATTAAACTTCATGCACACCATAAATTACTTAATTCCATTTTTTTTCCTAAGAAACTGATTAGATGATTGAAAAAAATACTTAAAGCTCTGTATCTGCTTAAATTTCTCCATTCATGCTACAAGAGAGGCTGCTCAATATATGCTGCTGACTAGCAAGGACTCACCTTTCTCAGTGCTCTGTGGCATGTCCTGGAGAAGTACACAGCACTCTTCCAACACTGCTGGAAGAAAGAACAATGCCCCCCCTCTGTTTCCACCAGCCTTGCCTGCCACTTCAGACTGCATGCTGCTACTATGACCCTCTGGCCATCTGTGCTCCTGAACTATTTTGAGGTCTTACAACACATTGCCCCCATGACAGGAAAGGAACTGTGAGTGAGAGCAGAAACTTAGAAATCTTTTGGATGGCAGTGGGAGAAATCATTAGGCCACAATGTAGTGTGTGTATATGTGTGCATGTGTGATTACCCTGAAATTAAATCATTTTTTCCCATCTATTATCAATAAATAATTAAACAAACAAAAATCAGCTATTCAGTGATTCTAGTAGCAACCATTTTGAGTATAGAGATGAAGAGAATTGAAAACAATTAGCACTGCATCTGAGAGTAAAACGGGGGGATGGGCAATAATTAAACAAGTGACCTCGGAGAAGTAGCTATAGGCAGCTTAGATCCTATAGGAGTATTATATCCCTGTTTTAGCCAACAAACTGCAGTGAAAGGAAACAGCATTTTAAAATAAAACAATTTAAGAGCAATGGGGTATCTTTTTCTTAGCTGCCTAGATGACTTACCAGCTGTTTTAGCACTTTTGTGTGAAAAGTATACCAGACCTAAGGCAGTCATGTCTGCGCCAACTGCAGAACCAGCCATAGAAAAAATAACAGCTCAGATAATAAATTATATCAAATTTATAGGGCTGTGACTTTCCCTGTGACATCTGGGATTTCTGAGTAAAGCCACCTAACCTGTTACCAAGTGAGTACAGTTAACAATATGCCAGGGAGGTGCACTGTGAGTGAGACGTGTGTCTCTTCCCACAGTTTTGGGTAAGGAATGTCTTGCTGTATCTATTTGCCTGAATTTATGCCTAATTTGTATCAAGTGAAGTGCAAATACAGATGAAGATATTTATTCATAACATGCAAAATAGGCAACACTGAAAGCAAATATTTGTACAAGAGAAACAACAAAGGGGTGTGCAAACTACAACTCATCTCATCACACCTAGATAATAGTACAAGAAAAGATTAGACTAGGTGGGCTTTTGTCAGAAAGATGTTCCAGTACTCTTTCAAGTTTCCATTTCCTGTATTATGGCACCAAGCAGCAAAAAGCAGGTGGTAGTGGTGCATCTACTTTATACAAACCAGTGGTTTCCCATCAAATCAAGTGTTGACATATTACAACAGAAGCCGAGTTTGTAGACAGTAAATCTAAAGTAAAAGCATAGGTGAGTAAAGTCTAGATAATGGGGTATGCAACTACATAGAGCACCTCTAGCAGATTAGCTCAGTTTCCAAACTAGCAGAAGACATATAGGACTAAAGAGAAGGCATAAATTTCCATGGGAAGACACATAAAGATACTAGTCTAAGGAGTGTGTGTTGAGAGGGAGGTGAGGATGCCCAAGCACCTTTTAAGGATTGAGCAATGATCAGTGTACTTGGAATTATCTGCAGAAAAGATAGGGAGCTACTCTGCTAAAATCTTCCCATTCTACAGGATGATCAAGTTTCAAGACCATACTAATGTTGGTTCTCTCCTCCACTCTTTAACTTTTAAACACTTTATTCTGTTATTTATTTCTCCTTTGTTTAGCTGAATAATGCCTGAAATTTTATTCTAACCTCCTTTGAAATTTTTATTTTACTTCCTCTGTGATTGATTTGCCTCTTGCTCTAGTCTTTAAAATTCTTTTAATCATTCTTTCTAAAACTGTTGAGATATTACAGCTGGCACTGTTTCATGCAATATCCCTTCATAGAATATAAATTTCAGAGTATTTTTCCCCTTTTTCTGGGCAGGTTTCCCACCTTTGTTTTGTAGTACTTCCAAACGTTTCACATACTCAAGTATCGATGTATCTTGCTCCAGATGGTTTCGCTAGTTTGCTATGTAAATTTATTCAGGTTTACTCTTCCAAAATCTGAACTTTAGTTACAAATCCAGTTTTGCTTGCTGCTCTACTTGTAGTAAACCTGCTTGTAATTGTGTTTTTCCAAGATTATTTTATATACCACTCCTCTATAATCTTCTCATTTCTTTCCAAAGCTAGAGTACAAATAATGTCACCTCTTCTAGATGATTTGGGGACTATTTGATACAGAAAACTTACACGTCTGAGAATTACTGCCCACCAGCACTACTATTCTCATTCATTTATCAAACTGTATCTAGGAAGTGAATATGTCACAGAATAATGCTGTCCCTGATGGTATATATCACCCTGATCTCATAGAACTTAATTATCCACTACACATCTATCCATTTATAGCAGACTCAGAGAATTAAACCTAAAGCTCAGGGAAGGGTAGATTTTGTCATCCTTCTCTAAAATGTTTTTGCTCCCAACAGATGCTATTTACTGCACAGTTTTGTTTGTCACTCTCTTTGCCATCCTTTAGATCATTCATGTATAATGGTACATCCATGGTCTTACATTTCCTCTTTCCAGATACAAATAGCATATTATCTTCAACTTTAATTCCAACTATGTTTTTTAATCATCTTAGCTCTATATCAGAGAGATAGGAGCATTTTGTAGACTTTTACTGTCACGCAACAACCCAAATAATAATTTCCTAATGAATGAAAACAGACAAACAACTTGATTACTCCATCTGTGTCACTTTACATGGTTTGATCTAGATTGGGGGGCAGGGTTGTGCAGAGGATATTTGGGGTTTTCCTCCAAATTAAAGCCTGCAGTTGGATCAATAACATCAAGAAATGGAGCCTAATAAAATTGTTCTGGGATGAAAAATTCTGGCATAATAAAACTGTTGCAAGGTCTGGGAGACCGTGTAAACAACATAAATCACAGAGTGATTTGGGTTGGAGAATCACCTAGTGCCAGCACCCTTGCCACAATGACATTTTCCACTAGAAGGTGTCAACATCAAAATATTCTACACAGTCTAAGCTCTTTCCATAAACTGAAGAATCATATATCTACTTTTGGTCATCACTAGTTTTATGTGATTTAATATAGCCCTTTAAGGAATATTTCTGTCAATCAACATGACCAGAATAAGAAGATTATATGTTTAACTACAATGTAATACTTATGCAGTAGCAAGGTTACTTCTTTCTCTTTCTTGAAAATATTTTGATTGTGCTACACTTTCCCAGTATTTGAAAAAGCAATTGTTTGCAAGATATAGTTACTTAGTTTCCCTTATTGGCTTTCAACTTGGTTATAACAGTTGTCTGAGTGATTAATCAAAATTTACAGTGAAACTTAATGAATTTACCTTAACTTCCTTGATTATGGCTGCATATTAGAAAATAACACTGCTTTTTTCCCAGCCTGTTGAAATATATCATGCAAAGTTTGGGGAAATTTTGTTTGTTTAAAGGTCTTAACTTTCAAAGGGGTAAAAGTAGTTTAACAAATTGGTAACATACCTCAATGGACCTTTTAACAAAGCTGGACTAGATTTCAGCTGTACACACAAAATCAATCTGCTTTCAAGTTGTTTGGCTTTCTCTGGTGGTAGCTACAGTCTCAGTAATGAGTAGGTCTGTAGGTTGTAGTTTCCTTGGTTTTTTTTTATTTTCCTCAGCAATCCATAATTATCCATTTGATTCATTGTCCATAGTTTAATAACAATTTTTAATTTTATTAATATGTTACAGTCTCTTTTGTAATTTAAAATTTAATCCTAGATTAAAACATCTACATACATAAATGATTCTTGTAAGTTCAATTGCAGATAATTTTTCACAGTACACAAATCTTCCTTTTTATACAAAAATAAATTTCTGATGCTGAGTGGGTAGAAATATCTAGAAAAAAAATGGATCTCACAAGTTTGTAAGTAGATTTATACATAGTGACATTTCTCAGGAAGCTTCTGTACAGATCTCATTTCACATGCAAGTGAAGTAAGGGCTGGAGGATTGTGTTCTACCTACAGTTGTTAGCATAATTGCCTTCAGTAAATCAGATTACTTGCTCGCTTCTCCAAGGAAGACCTGTTATCCAAATATTTCTAATTAGTGGCAAGACATGTCACTGTTAAAATAAGGATCAGAGGAAAAAACACCAAACTAACAAGAAATAACTAACCAACACACTGAGACTAACAAAGTCTAGGATGTATATTTAAATGTCATTCGATATAGTTCCAATCCTCTTCAAACTAATTTGAATGACAACTCTGATGCTTCAACAATATCCAATTCTAAAAAGACTTTTTGTCCAGAAATAGACTATTCAGTGTCCAGTGGACTCTCCACAGGGAGAGCAATAAAAGAACCTGCACTAGAAGGTATTTGACTTCAATATTAAGGTAATATTACAATCCTGTTAGGAACTTAGCCAAATAATATGTCATCTTATGAAAAATGTAATCCAAACCAGTTTGATTTTTTAGCTTCTGCTCACAAGTTTTGTATTCTATTAGTCTTCAAACTTCAGTAAATTTCTTTTTTCTTTTTTTTTTTAAATCTGAAATCGAATATTTTAGTAAGAGATGTAAATCATTGTAAAGTACCCAAAATCAAAATTAATTTATAAATTACATTGACAGCAAAAGTAGTGGACTGCTCTGTTTAGATATAGTGATTTATTTATTCACCTATTTCAGCTTTTTATTATTTACTTCTTTTATTATGCAGCTAATTGGTACCTTCATAGGAAGCCACAGAGAAAAGAGAACAGTCAAGTTGTGCTATCCTAGGGAGTTGGACTCAAAAAAACCCCCACATTATGTTACTTATTTAAAGTAAAGCTTTAACTGCTGAATATTTGGACACAACCTGCACTCCTGTCATCACATAGATGGTTTCCTTTGCAATAGTCTACTGAGGCTATCATCATCAATATGCTTAGAATGTAAAAATCTAGTTTAAATTTTGCTACAAGTCTGAAATATTTTATTAGCTTCGTTTATGTAAGTGGGATGAGTTGTAATGTATTATGAATATCTTGAAGTTGATAGCAGTTATTCGTAAAAGTAGAATGTTTTGTTACTCTTAATAACTATTCTAATAATGTCTTAAATACTAACATATAAAATTAGTCTCTTTTAGTTTATTTCATCAACATTTTTTCACAGTTTCAAATAAAAATAGTACTGAATGTGACAGGTTTGGGTCTTGGACCCCCACAATTCAAAGTGTGTGAGTAGCTGTTCTACTTAAAACTTCATAAGTCTTTCTGTTTCGGAAAAAAGAGATCTTAAAAGATTCTGCCAAAGCTTGTTCCAATATAATTAAATTATATGAAATATCTGTTAAAGTGGATGTATTTATTTATGTTTTTATATATACAATTAATCCACTGATAATTTTGCAATTTACTGTACCATTTAAAAAGTTCAAAAATCTTGATCTGCATTTTTAGCTTAAATGACATTCTGACTAGTATGATTAAGAGCAGTTTCAATCCATAGTTGTTTAGCATGTTTCCAGATATGACCACTAGATCGAAGTGGTTTGCTTTGTGTGATTTTTAGCCATTCGGTATGCCAGATTATGATTTCTAAGCGAGATTTTTTTTTCTTTCAGAGACTGCTATCCCATATTTGGAGGCATGTAGGAGTCAAAGAAACTAATATGATCCCAGTGGGGGGCAGAATCTGAAATGATTTATTGGACATACAGGCTGATCATTTAGGGGTCTGAGGTCTACATATTCATAGGGGGGCCGAGCTATTACAGATAGGGGATTTACAAGGATGAGGTAAAGGGAAAAACCCAAGTTACACCTTTTGGGTTTAGCACTTACATCATGGGGAAAAAACACTTATTTTAGGATTATATTTTTGGGTATTTACATGGGGGAGAGATATTCAAGTTTACAGAATACATAGGATACACAGGGAGAGGGAAAACAACAGTGGATTTTATGCAGAGGCTTCATAACATCACAGCACAGTGTCTCTGTATCTTGGCAGGACATTCCAAACAGGTGACATCCTGTCTGGTCCTCAAATGCAGGTTTTTTCTCCAGCTAAGGCTTTTTGCTGAGGCCCAGTAGTTTCTTTTTCTGGTATCCAAATTTTGGAGTGCTACAGAGGCAGTCTGTAAGATGTTTAACTATCCATGGTTGCTGATATTGCCTTGCCAAGGCCATAAATTCATATTTCTTGCTGTCCTCTTAGTGTTCTAAAATTCTGCCCCACCTACACATACAAACTAACATGTGTACTTGATTACCTTACATCTATCAACTATATAAGAGACTAGTCCTTTGGCCCAGACTCTTGTTCCTCTAGCTCTTCTGGCAAAGTGATAACATTTGTATTATACATATATATGTACAGCAAAAGTCAGTGTCCGCTAACAAAGACATCTCTCTGAAACAACATAGTTTGATAATCCAGTTAACTTTTCCGGACTTGTCTAAAGGCTTATAATCTTCTGAACATAGTCTTCCCTTACGTTGTTAAATATGTTTGTGCAGTTCAGGATTCAGAGCTTTTGTCTGAGCTTGATCACAGCATTTGTCTTCTATAACTGTTATTGCAGCCAGATTTCTCATTCTGGATGCAAAAATTACACTCTCGATGCCCAAATTATCTTTCAGGCCAGATGCGTTGACTTAATACAACTGTTCAAAGAAGCCCAGTACAGTGTCTGTGTGCAGTTAAGGGCTGTGTCCAGTCACCTACTTTCTGCCAGAGACATACCACTCACTTTTGTAAACTTAATGCTCTTCAGAAATAGGAATTTTAAAAGGTTCTGTACTTCACCAAACCATAGCTGGTTTGAGCCATTAATGACAAAATGAGACAAAAGTAATTTAGTTCACTCTCATAATCTAAAAATTTGGGTTGCCTGGATGGATTAGCGACATGTTTTGTTATGTTGCAATAACACGATATCATTATTATGTTTGCTTGAAGTACTGCAACTTCTGGTCATTCTAAGGCTGCTGAATAACTGGCATAAACCATAATGTGGTCATTAAAAGCAGCTTGTATGTTTGCATCAGGAAAAATTCCTACTGAAGTAGATCACTTGCAGCTTTTTAGCAGCTATATATGCACTAGAAAATAAAATAAATGAAGAAGTGGACCATCTTGGGTTGCCATTTCTACAGAAAAGTAAACTGAGTAAAACAATGTTTAGCAAAATGGTAAGACTCTTTCCGTGTTTTTAAATAATGCTTTTATGAGGTCTTTTAAATGGAAGCATTGAACAATAAAATCGAATTAACCGTCTCCAGGACATCTGCCAAAATCAGCATAATTTCCCACAACAAGGGAAATTTATATTGCTGCATAATTTAATGTCAAATGTACCTAACAGAGGTTAGCCAAATTTATTTTTTCTTTGGCTTATACCTTTTCTATGGAGAAATATTTTAAAAGTTGAGAAATCTAACTTCTGTTATGTCTCATCTTACTTCTTTTCCTAGTATACCTGATCTTACTTTTATTAAATTGCATTTAAGCAAATCAAAAAAAAAGATGTTGTGTGCAGTTTCAAAAGTAAAAAGCTATTTAAAAACCATTTTAATAAGGAGAGTTTTTTAAACTTTCTTCAAGGCAACTGCAAGTAATTTAATTGCAGCACATGCAAACAATTTCTAGTGAAACTAACATCAGTTTTTTTCTAATTTTTCCACTTTTCACCCATCCATCCACAAGGGAATTTTTAAAGACTTGTTACTCAGCAAGAACACCGAAGAAAACAATACCTCTTATAATTAGCATCACTACTCATTCATCTGAAGGATCATTTAGCATATCTTTGCCTAAACTGCAGAGAGGGGCAATACTGGTATTACCCCTACTGCTAATTTTTACTCACTTGTTTATTGTTTGTTTTCTCTTGTATCTTCTCACAGGAAGTTCTCAGATTCTCTTTTATCAGCATAATCCTTCTATGGAATTTTTTCACCTTCATGTAATATCAGTAGGCACAATATCAAACGGCATTTTGGAAAACCTGACCAGCAAGACTATTGATTCACAATATATTAATTAACATCAGTGTGCAGACTGTAGAATTGTTGGAAATAACCAGCTTCCCCATGCAATTGCATTAGCTCATCCTGGTTTTTCCTATTCAAAACACAGATTTGAGGCAGCAAGAGTATGAACCTTTATCTGACCCTCTGTGAGCTGGGGACAAGCCCTTTGCTGGAGCAGATGGGAGTCCTGGTTTGCAGCCTTGGGTCTTCCAGGCTTAAATCCTGCCATTCCAAAGGAAAGGTGTGAGCAGAGCAAAGGAAACCTCAAACTATTTGTGGCTAAAACAGGGCTGTTATTCTCTGAGTATAAACACTGGTTTTGTGTTGGAGAGCTGAAAGAACAGATTATGTGTATAACAGAAAGTATACAAATCTTACAAGAATGGTTTTTTCTGCAAGTTATAATAATAAAATTATTTAAAATATTGCCAGTTGAAAAACCTGTTTACCTGGAAAATAAGCAAGTAATTAAAACCTTGCTAATGTTTTAGTAATTGAGTTCCATGTTACTTAACATCACTAAAGCAACCATCAGACTGCATAGGCACATTAAACAATGGGACATCTGGAAATGTGAACATAGAAATGCTTTACACTGGTGTCAGGGTTTGCCTCAATTAGCTGTTATCTGAAACAGGTCTCTGTGCTCATAGGCGTCAAATAGGATTCTGCTTTTTCTCTCAAGATCTGACTGAGTCAAATCATTACCTACCAAATCTGTCAGACTGACTCAGCACAGATATCTGCCGAACACATTCTCAGGGTACAGATGCACAAGGACAACTTCTACATCAAAAAAGCACAAGAGAAAAAACAGATACATCATGTGGAAGAAGCCCTATCTAAAACTGCAAAAAGAGAAATTAGAACTTAGAGCAATGGTATACATTTTTCAGGAACTTGGCCTCTGTTTGATAATCAGATTAAATCGCATTTAGAAGCAAACCCACTCTTAACTATGCGCAGAAAGTAGTTGAAGGTAGAGTTCCTCTGCCAAAGCTGATTAAAACAGAATGATTTTTCAAACAAAACAGCAAGTAATGGAGCAATTATATAAGAAAATGAAGGCAAGAACTGTGCTGATAATATTCCCAACAGTCAAGATTCAGAGGATAATGTTTATGAGAAAGTCGTATACATGGGAACAACATTCTGCAAGGCTACCCTACCTTGCTAGGCTGTGTGCTTCAGTAAGGCAAATTAGTACCATCTGTGGATCCCAGTTTGGTCTCCCAAGCAGCACAGTTAGTATTTGGGATGAAGCTATATGTTGTCAGTGCTGTCCTGCTCAGAGCCATGAATTTAGGATTTCTTCCTCTAATCTCATTGAAAACTGCTAAAAAGAAAGCAAAGTTTCTTGTATGCAGCCTTTATCTAGAAAAACACACTTCTACTTTATCTAAATTCAGAGAAACCTTTGTTATACATCCTTTGCTGTGAAGAGGCAAAACAAATTGTACTCTAAGAAAGAAAAGGCAACATTATCAATGCCAAGAGAATCCAAATTAAAAGTACATTTGGAGAAAAAGAAATATAAGGAAAGTATTTTGTAGATATCTGTAAACTGTCCAAAGAAGTACTTCTTTTGACTGTGAAAGTAATCTTGTTTACCTGTACTGTCTAATGTTAAAATTTATTATATTTACTGTATATTGTTTCTTTAGAACGAATATGGTATTTGTTAATTCTAGGATAATCAAACTATGGGAAAAGCCTGATAGTAACTAAGAATTCAAATATACAGAAAGTGGGCAATAGAGTAACTGGAAAGCAGGCATGTGAATACACAGAATATGAGTTTCTCTTTGTTCTGTGATTCACTTCTCACAGAGTTCTACAGAGAGTAACTTAAATTGGTGTTGGTGGGATGCAGGGATATAAAATTATTCTTCTATTAAATTGGATTTAGTAGAACAGCAATCAAGGGGATCCATCTCCGAATCCCAGAGGTACCAAACCTTTTTGTTTACCTAACCTTGTTATATTACAGTTTCCCTTTAGTAAAATGGGAAGGATGACACTTAGCCCCTGTCTTTTCTCTCTCTTATCTGTCCGTTTCTTTTGTTCAGATCAAATACTCACTTTGCTTTAAAGAATTATCTTCTATTGTCATTCACTTACAACACCTGGCATAACTGGTGGCTGGTTTTAGTCCAGTGATTTTAACACTACTGCTGCAAACAGGCATAGCAACAGAAATTATGTTTCTCCCCAGTCAGAGAGATCCAGATTGGCAAAAGTTATGATGGTGGGAACAGTGGGTACTTCTGATGCCAATCTAATTAATGATTGTATTGTCTGTTTACAGACACTTGTGGATACTTGTGGTGGTGCTGCTTTAATTCTATTTAAGTGAGGAAACCTGACTATCTTATGAGTTTTACAAGTTAAAAATTATTTTTAAATTATTACCAACTGTGTAGGTAGGCCACACCAATGTTCTTGGTCTTGAGTCTTTATCTATTTCATTCATTATTGCAATAACATCATATGACCAGCACAAGCGAGATAAGATGTCTTGAGTTCTTTCTACATGATCAAACTCTCTACAAAGACAAAGTGAAATCAAAATATTATGCTTCACGTCACCCTAAACTTCAGAAACTGTCCAGAGTTGTTCATACAGCTTGAAGGTTTGGGTATGGCTCACACTGTCGGTTGTTATTCATCTGCAATGCAAATATCCTGCTTATGCCTTCTTTGACTGTCCCTAAGGTGGAGATTGATTGTGACCATTTCCCAGCATGAGGCTTGAGATCACTTCTCCTTTTACCATTTCACTCCACTCACATTCTGTCTTGTTCTCTAACCTCCACCCAAAGCTCACAAGTGTCTCTGACAGCATGGCACTGGTTGAAAGAACACACTCTGTTGAATGTCCTGCCACCTAAATTGAGGCTGATCTAAAGAGTGATCACAAACCAAAAAGTGTGCAGTTCCAGACCACTTTGCTAACAAAACCCTTCTCACAATACCCTATATCAAAACCTTAACACGCAAAGTGTTTAATCTATGAGGGCTGCTTAACAAATTTTACAACCAAATATTTTTGAGAGTTTTGTTTGTTTTTAAAAATGACAGATACAATAAATCTGCTAGACAAACTTACTGCATTTGAGAAAGAATCGAGAGTAGAATTTGGATATGAAATTGTATGTAAGATATATTTGCAAGTACTGATAGTAAATTATGTGCTTAATTATTGGATTTTATTTTGGTAAAAAGTATTTGGGACAAAATATTTATTAGTCTTTAAGAGGTATGATATAGGTAGTATTACCTTATGAGATAGCTTGAATTGATAAAAAATACATTATTTTAACAGCTGCATAGAGGATTATTTGCATGCAAAACCATAACCAATCTTTGCTTGTGCTTCAGTTTTACTCTCAAATAATTTATATGGTGATTCATTTTCAACTTAGTTCACCATCCCACTTTATTAATTGTAAAGAGGAAGATGATTAAAAAAAGAAACATTCTTCTGCCTGGAAAATTAGTATTTCATACAAACTGTTGACAAAGACTGCTAGAAATCCACAGCCTCATTTTTTTTCAGTGTTATCACACTTAAGATGCATCTTATGTTCTCTTGCTCCAGAATTTTTTGACTGGAGTGGTGATGGATGATAATAAGACAAATTTTGTGAAGTTCAGAGTCACCCCATACCACAAAAGATATCAAATACACTTACTAAGCTGACAGCTACAGAGGCTTTTCAGATATACAGAAAAAAACAATCTGGAGTGTCCTCACATTTTCATATGTGAGGTCTCTACAAGTGTTTAAACAAAACCTATTTCCTGTGCCTATATGTGTAAAAATATATGTGTATACACATGCAGATTATGAGAATGTAAACTACTAATAAATAAATAAATATTTTACACATTTTCAGCTTTAATAACTGCAAGAATACTTTTAATCCATAAAAACTCTTTTATTACTAAAAAAGGAATAAACTGACTAACAGGTAGGCTACAGTCTATTAAAAATTGAGGGTTCTTAGTTGACTGTTTTGTTTTCAGGGCAGGAAATCTGATATCCAAGTTGTCTTACTGAAAATCACATTTAGAGAAGTCAGCATAAGAGTATCTTCCAGTACTGTCCTAAAGTCACCTGAGGAAGCAGTAAGGCCCTGAACAAAATACTTTCAATGAACAGAAATGAGTCAGTAGTAGATGGTCTGTCACAGATGCACTGAAATGATAGCAGAAAGATACTGCCATGAATGGAGCCAGTCAGATTTCTCAGGGATCATTTCAGGTACTTTTCAGTACTCATCAGACATTCTTTTTTATTTGAAAACATCTCACAGAGATGATAGAGAATATGTTGATCTTCATGAGCCTTGCAGAGTGGTGCTCAGAGTTCCTTCCTTATATGTTTTTCCAGTTTAGTATGAGATTTAGCATGAAGACCTCTTCTTTCTTTTCCACTCTTGTTTCTATTGAGACTTGGAACCCATATATCACACTGAAATAAAGATTATGGGACAGATCTGAGGATACTGGGCTGCCTTGTTTTCAAAATACAGATCCCCTACTATACCCGCAAAGTTTGACTTTAATAGAAACAATGGAATATATAAATAATATAATAACATATGTATAATAGAAGTTATAGTGAATATCCTCCCTTGATTTAGTCCAGTATGCCATGTAAAACACAAATCAAGGCTGATTTGTGTCTAACTATATTCCTGGTATGCAAAGATTTGTGTTCTAGTGCTTATTTCTGGGGACTTACACACTAAATCTAGATATGATCAACAATACATGACACTGACAGGCAATACTGTCTATAATTCTGGTAAAGTCAATGTTACTATGCAGACTTAAATCAAAGTAGGATTTGGTCATTTTTTGAAATCACAGAACCACAGCTGGGTCAGGTTGGAAGGGATCACAGTGGGGTCATTGATCCAACCTCCCTGCTCAACCAGAGTCATCAAAGAGCTCATTGCACAAGATTGCGTTCAGATAGTTCTTGAATATCTTCAGTGAGGGAGACTCCATAACCTCTGTGGGCAACTTGTAATCCAGGGTGGTTGGCTGTAATGAGAGATCAAGAGATCTAGTTGCACTGATCCTCTCCACAATAATGCCCAAGATGAGACAAAACTGACAGATTCTGTCCTTAACATACCCACACACTTGAACTTACAAGGCTCCTTTGGAGAAGAGCTGTGCTTGCCTCTATACTTGCTGCACCAAGGATGCTCTTCATTAGCCAGAACTCAGAGCCATGCCATCACTTTACATAAAAGCAGGAAAAAGATAAGATTTTCACACTAACCATTTTATGTATTTTACCAGTTGATTTCTCAAGGCAGATGATATCATATTTCATAGCTTACCTCTTCCAAATACCCCTCAGATGAGGGTGGATCCAACAGGCCCTGCTGCAGTGTGCCAGAACAAAGGCTTGTTAGATTTAATAGTCCCTTCTCTTTTACATGTGCTGGATGATAAACTGCATAAAAACATCCATCTGGTCTCTGCACTAGTGTTAACAGATTTTTGTAAGACACTTTATGGTCTAAAAGATAATCCCAGTTTGGAATACATTACCTTGGGAAATATTTTGTTGGCAGATGATTGACATTTGCAGACTCCTGAAAGTCATGGATCTGGGATTGCTCAGGTATCATTATTTCATTCCCACTAAAGAGCCTGATGCCTCAGAGCTGCAGGAGGCGAAGTCTCCCCAGAGAAAACAGCTACATTCAATGCTCACACATGTAGGCACAAGATCAATTACTTCTCTGCATCACACTCAAATAACACAGTTAAGCTTTAGTTTAATAGTGGGTAGCAACTTTCTTTCTGTTCTTGTTTCTGATTTACCTATGGTTCAGCAGGGTTTTCTTGTTTAGTAAAAGTATGATTTGGAAGTGGAGTAAGTCCCCAAAGACACACTGAAAAATATCCAAGAAACACAGAACTAAGAACACTGTTAGAATGTGTTAGAGCCTCCAGCTCTTGATGGTGGTCTGACTGACTTTAAACCACACATATGAGTGAATGTTTAGTCCAGGGGACCACACTAAATCTACTCAGAAGACAAACTTGCAAAAAATGTTCTACATTGGTACAGGGATACAAACACTGGCTGCTTTGATATACTGATCTGTTCCCTATGTGCCCAATTACTTGCTCAAAAATGGATGGTAGAGGAGAGATTCCTTCAGGTTGGGTTTTTCGCACTGTAAAAACCATGATTTAAACTGGGTTGATTTGTAGAAATGGGTGCTGCCACCACATTTTGAAATCAGGAAAGGACTTAGCCACTCTTTGGGTACATGGCCATGTCACATGCTATGGGAGAAAGCATCTCTCCAGTCCCTGTAAATAAGTGAGACTGGCGTAGAGAGGCCTTCTGCCCTTGTAGCTTTTCTGGCAAATATATGTCAGCGATAAGTATGCTTCATTTGGTTTTAACCAGCCTGGGTACTGACAGGAAGCTAGATGAGGCAACTCAGAAATTACATTTTGAGGTGTTCATTCATTAACACTGGGCCTGACATGTAAATATGTATGACCTTGAAGGAACGATTATGTGATTATGGACTGTGTTTTATAAGCTATGTCCACCATAAAAATTTCATACTGGGAGGCATAAAAACAATTATCTAGTACAGCAGATGTTCAAGTGAAAGAAAGATACAGGAAACCTCATCATGGAATAGCCAGCCCAAAGGGAATTTTTTTCCTCTCTCAGTAATTTCTGCCAGAATCTCATGCCTCAAACTAAAGGAGTATTATTACTCCATAGTAATTCTTATTCATTCATTCATTCAATCATTCTTATTCAGACTGAGCAGCTGATCTCAGGAATGTCAGTTGACAATGGATTCCAGAAATCATTTATGTGCTGGGCAAAAATCAGCAACAGACCCGGTTCTGAAAAATAGATGAAGGTATACAGAGATCTTTCTTCTACCTGAAAAAAAAGAAGAAAGTGAGCAGCTAGAAGTCCTCTGTCTATTTCAGTCTACACTTCAAAAATGGTAAGAATTATTGTGTCCTTGAAAAGCGCCTGATGTGATGGATGCCAAGATACTTTCTCAACCTTTCATCAGGTTTCATTCTTCTTTTGACACCCACGAGATGTAAAAAAAATATCAATTTATACAGGGAAAAAGACTTTTGGTTTTGTCACACAGTGAGTAATCCCCAGGATGTAAAATGTATTTTATTTGCTACTAATCCTACTGCATAATGTTGGTTAGGCTGGGCTGTGCCTACACCTTGCGCTCCCCAGTGAAGGTTCAGCTGTTCTAAAAGAGTTGTAATAAAAAATTATCACCACTTTTACAAAAAATGAAAATAATGTGGGGAAATTTTAAAGAATTTTTGACTTGGTGACATTTGAATGCTTTGATATTTGTGTGTTACTACAGGAAAGACATGAGAATCATACAATCAACTGGGTTGGAAAAGACCTCTGAGATCATCAAGGCCAACCCTTGTTAGAAATCTTCCTGTGACTAGAAACAGTGAGAAAATCCCTGCATGTTTTTCCCAAGCATCAAAATAATAAATGAAAATCTAAGGAAGGTTGACCTTAAGAGGCAAAACCCCCAAATCCTTGTAACTGCCTTTAAGTTAGCATAAGAAACTTTCCATTGATAAGAGGAATTGAAACAGTTCTGCTAATCCAAAAAAGAGTAGAGTTAAAAAACTGGAAAGAAGGAAAATAGAAGTGGAACCCAGCTGGTATTTGTGTATATCATTATTGACGAAAGCTTTGAAGCTAGTATATATTTTTTTCCTGTAATATGGCTATAAGTAATGGCCTACAGCATACAGGATGTACTGATTTTATACATATACCGATATGTGTGTTTCTGTGTACATATGTATATGTAAGCATACATGTAAACATATATATATATATATATATCCATATGGTCCAGGATACTACTGATAGTTAAAGTATTGCTTTGTATGTGTACATATGTGTAATTATAAGTGTACAAATACGTACACATTTCTCTGTACGTGTAAATGTTTTTATGTATGTGAATACGGAAATAAGATAGATTCATAGCGTACATACATCATACATGTAGATGATATATGCACTATAAATTGTTACTATTTAGGAAACCGTTACAGAGAAAAGTTCATTTCTAGTGAAAAAGAACCTAACTCTAATAATACATGTCCATGAGTTTTTCTTATTCTTTCACATTGAAATTACTTTCAATTGCCTTTTAATATTCTATTGTAAACTTGTTGATGTTTTACGTCAATTCATTCTAAAGGGAAAGGTTAACAATGAGGAGCGAGTCAACCTGTTCCCTACCACAGGTAGGGAACAGGAAGTTCTACTTGGGCTCAGATAAGATGGAATCTTTATTCTGGGATATGATTCTATGACATATATTTCTTCTTCTTTTAATATATGTTGACTTGCACATCTCGGAAATTACTGCTAAATTTTTCAATCCCACTATCAGTTGGTTCAGTATTTGAAACTTTCCAGCTGTCCATTTTACATTTTGGATTATGCAGTATTATTCTTTAATCTTGGAAAGTGGCTTTTGACCATAAGTTAGAAAAATCTAGTAGAGAATATCTGTCCAACTGAAAAGAGTAACAAAAGTTTTCTGCAACATTTCCTTTATCTACAGAAATTCAAGTTCTTTTGGGTATACAATACATACTTTTTTGTCCCAAAAAGTTAAATATTTTGTCCTAGCTCTTTTGCCAAAGCATATAAAGTATTGCTTATTAGGTTCTTAATGTAATGTTTTCATTATTCATGAGATAAATTAGAAATTAAATAGTTGGTCAAGTAACAGGTGAAAACTGAAACCAGAACTTTGGACAATACATAGTATGATCATTATTACACTTTTGTATAAAATATATTTTAAGTTACTCCTTTAATTTTGTTTAGAAATTGAGTCCTGATAAATGGACTCCTTATCAACAATGTATTCAGGTTGCAAAGTAATTTCGTTTTCATCCATGGTATTTGGTTATTTCTTCCTTGAAAATTACTGTCTGTATTAAAACCTAGTACTGCTACCAAGTGCAGCTGTTTGCAAAATTTCAGTGTCCTAAATTATGTACTGTTGCCCTGCAACTATGTGGAGTGAAACCAAAACAGTATTGAATTGGAGGTTTCCATTCAAATCCATGGAGACTGAACAAACATAAACCTAAGTAAGAAGATTTTCTGGATTTAGAAGCAAAAAGTAAAAAAGCAATTTCAATAAATAATTTTAAATGATTTTTCAAATTTTCAAATTAATTTTCAAATTGTATTCTAGAATGGATTGTCAATAAAAGTGCAGCTTGTTTGATCACTCATGCTCATTTAACCAACAGTTTTCCCTGAGAGTTTCCTAGTACTAGACCTTGCAAGTCATTACAGAAATGTAATGACTCACAGCATTTGTTTAGTCCTCTTTTTTTAGGGAGAAGAAAATACCTGCAGGACCTGTAATTATTGAGAAATGTCAGCAATTTTGTTTCCCTTCATTTGTAAAGCAATATAATCAAATGTCTGCTTACTTTGTAATTACAGTAGCAATCTCTAGGTGGTTTGTATTATTAATCTAAATCCTCTGTATTTTAGTGAATGTTTTATTGAAGAACAAATAATTACACGCCTTTTCAATAATGAACTGCACCTACTAAATGTTTTTAATGTATCACTTCAGAAATCAGTAAACAAGAAACTCTTTAAATTTTAACTGCTGTTTTTCTTTTAAAATGCATTTACAAAGGGACAATGCTACAAAAGTAGAGATCATATCTTTCATTGCTATGAGTGACCATAAATATAACCAGGTATTTGTTATATGATATGCCAACTTCTATACTGAGAAATAAAATTGTTGAAAACATGTTCAAAACATTTTCGAATCTTTGTGGGGTTTGTTTGGTTTGGGTTTTAAACAGCAAGTTTTAGTGACTGCTGTTTTGTAAATGACTTAACTAACATTTATTATTGATCATGGCTAGGCTTCGCGAACGAAGATTTAGGAAGGCACTATCCACATTTGCTACAGGCACGCTGGTGGCTTATGAGGCCAATACGTGACAGACATATCCGATTGCAAAAGGCACAGCAGAAAGACTCCTTAGATGGTGTATTCTGCAAGGCACGGTTCTTTCTGCATTGCCTTTTTTCCTCGAGAGTGATCCTGTGTGTGTTCTCGAAGGAGACAGCTGCGTTATAGATGGCGTGTCTCCAGGCCTCCCGATTTGAGGCCAGAGTAGACCAGTTATGGTGATCAATATGGCCAAGGCTGAGATGTTGTTTCAGGGAGTCCTTGTATCTTTTCTTCGGGGCTCCTCTCATGCGGCAGCCAGTGGCAAGTTCACCATAGAGCAGGATCTTAGGGAGGCGGTGGTCCTTCATCCTTGAGACGTGCCCGGCCCATCGCAGCTGCGTTCTCAGTAACATGGCCTCAATACTTGTGACAGCAGCTTGTTCTAGTACAGATGTATTGGTCACATAATCTGACCAGCAGATGTTAAGGATTGTACGGAGGCAGCGTTGATGGAAACGTTCTAGGAGATGCAGGTGGTGGCAGTAGATGACCCATGATTCGGAACCGTATAAGAGAGTAGACAACACTATGGCTTTGTAAACACTGATCTTGGTGTTTTTCTTCAAGTGTTTATTATGCCATACTCTTTTGTGGAGTTTTCCAAAAGCACTATATGCCTTAGCTAACCTGTTGTCTATCTCTCCATCGATCTTACCATCTGAGGAGATGAGGCTACCAAGGTAATTAAACTGTTGGACTGATTTGAGTTCTGATTGGCCAATGGTGATGTGGGGATGATGGGGGACTTCCTGAGGTGCAGGTTGATGGAGGACCTCTGTCTTCTTTAAGCTGACTTCCAGCCCAAAGAGCTCAGCAGCATCTGCAAAGCAGGATGTTAAACGCTGCAGGGCTGCTTCTGTGTGGGTGACAAGGGCGGCATCATCAGCATAGAGCAGCTCCCGGACAAGGTAGTTTAATGTCTTGGTGTGGGCCTTCAGTCGCCTTAGATTGAATAGACTTCCATCAGTACGGTATTGAATGTAGATACCGTCCTGATCATCGAGGTCTGCTGTGGCCCTTTGGAGCATCATGCTAAAGAAGACGGTGAATAGGGTAGGAGCGAGAACGCAGCCTTGTTTCACACCATTCTTAATTAAGAAGGGCTCAGAAAGTGTATTGCCATATCTGACTTGGCCGTGCTGATCCTCATGGAGTGAGATGATCATTTTAAGGAACTTGGGGGGACAACCTAAACGTTCCAAAATCTGCCACAGACCTTTTCGACTCACAGTATCAAAAGCCTTGGTGAGGTCGACAAAGGTTACATAGAGACCTTTGTTCTGTTCCCTACATTTCTCTTGCAGTTGTCTGAGGACAAATACCATGTCTGTGGTACTCCTGTTGGCTCTGAAACCACACTGGCTTTCAGGTAGAATTAAGTCATTGAAAATGCACAAATTAGTGTCTTTCACAACACACTGAAAGTAGGTACATTTGTGTACAATAGAAGTGAGGCAGACAACCAAACTCTTCACTCAGCAGTCTATTTGACTCTTTTATGACTGTGGATCAACTGTATTTGTCACTTAAAGCAACGCTGGAGACCAGTGGTCATTCCTCCCTGTAAATTTTCCACATCTGTGTTTACATTCAGCATGTTTGACCTCCTGAATCACAATGCCTGCTATCTTTTTCTTTATTACTTGTCTTCTGGTTTTCAGACATGAAGAGTGTCTAATGAAATCCTTTTGGTCTATATTATCATGGAGCTGTGAGAAGAAAAAAGAACAGCAGGAAATGAAAAGAGCTGAGATTCTTCAAGTAACTTAGATAATTTATGGACAAACAGAAGCTACACATGCTGAGTCTAGACCTGGCACGTGGCTTTGTCAGATCCAGAGAAGGACAAAAACAGATTTCACAGCTTCATATATAAAACTGATTTCTTGAGGATTCATTTTTAACAGTATTCCACTTAAATGGATCTCCGGTTGCTTGTGGAAAGCTTGTGGAAAAGGTTTCTCTCTACCAAGAGATAATTCACTCAATGGGAGTTAAGAGCCGGACAGCTAAGCTCCAGTATCTGTTGAATTAATGGGAGACTTAAATCTGTGTGCACATGCACAATTTCAAACTATAATGCTCATGCATATGACTATGTAACAACCTATCAACCTATAAACAACATGAATATTTCCTAATTTTCAGGGAATGAAAATAGGGAAAATGCCTTAATGACACTGTATCACAAGTGAGTAAATTTCGTCATACAAAATTGCAGAATTTAACATGTTTTTAGAAATTTTCTATTTTCAGTAAAAGTGCATCACCTGCTCTGAATAGAAATCAACCAAATAAATAATACACTCAGATGTTATTAATAGGAAAGGAATTAATGAAGTTCTATTGATCATGAATTTGAAAAAATCTTAGAAGGAAATAATTTAGGGAGTTAAAAATGAGCTTATAATTATGTATAATTTGTAAATTAGCATGGTCTGTTGATAAAATTTAGTAGACTTTTTTAGCAACACTTAGTATTTTTTACTTTAAAAAAAAGTCCACAGAACTTTTCCAAACAGCTAGCTTATCAGCTACACAAAGCTTGAGAGAGGAGTATCCTCTTCAGTCAATGGGATAATAATGCTTGTGAAACACATGATGGTGATCAGCTTTCTTCACATGAGAAAAGGCATCTTAGCTGTGAAGCTCCCACCCCCTGGAACTTTCTAGGTGTGAATGCTGCTGTGGATGTGAAGCTGTAATACACACCAATATGATGTTTGTTTGCAGTACATGTACCATAACCCTGCCTATACATTTTCTGCACTGCTGAGCTGACCTCCTAGGGATTTTTTCAGTGCCTTGCTGCTTTGTCTCCCTTCTCCTTTTGCTTTTTCCCACCACTTATTTCCACTGGGATAAAATCCATCTTCTCAGTGATTCTCAGTTCAATATCACTAAGTATTATCAGAAGCAGTACAAAACACAGCTTTTAGATCAAGTTTTTCAAAAATATATACTCAGTGTTAAATCTTCCAGGGTAATCCATCACCCACCTGAGATCATTGCTTGTATTACAGATAATTTTTGTCTTTCATTTCTCACTTTAACCTTAACACTGACACTCTGAAGATGAAAAACAGACTACAAAGAAACAATGTCAAAATTTCCACTGATCACAGTCAGGGTTACAAGAGTCAGCCAGTTGCTTATCTATTGGGTTTGTGTAGTAACGTTTTGGTAGTGGGGAGCTACAGGTGTGACTCCTGTGCAGAGCTTCTGGAAGCCTTCCCCATGTCCTATGCAGCCAATCTCAGCTGGCTCCAAGACAGACGCTCTGCTGGCCAGGGCCAAGCCCATCAGTAATGGTGGTAGAGTCTCTGGGACAGCATAGTTAAGAAGTGGGAAAAAAACCAGGCACAACAGCAACATCAGTGGGAGAGGAGTGAAATATGTGAGAGAAACAGCCCTGCAGACACCAAGGTCAGTGAATAAGGAGGTGGAGGAGATGTACCAGTCATGGGAGCAGAGATTCCCCTGCAGTCCATGGTGAAGACCATGGTGAGGCAGAATGTGCCCTTGTAGCCCCTGGAACTCCACTATGGAGCAGATATCCACCTGCAGCATATGGAGAACCCCATGCTGGAGCAGGGGGATGCCTGAAGGAGACTGTGAGCCCACGGGAAGACCACACTGGTGCAAGCTCCTGACAGGACCCATGGTGAGAGGAGCTCACACTGGAACAGGTTTGCTGACAGGACTTGTGACCCCATAGGGAACCTACTCTGGAGCAGCCTGTTCCTGAAGGACTGCACCCTGGGGAAGGGACCCACACTGGAGCAGGGGAAGCCTGTGAGGGGTCCTCACACTGAGGAGTAAGGAGTGGCAGAAACAACTTGTGATGAACTGGTCACAGCCTCCCTTCCATTTTCCTCTGCACTGATGGGGGAGGGGAGGGGAGGGGAGGGAGAGAAAATTGAGGGTGAAGTTAAGCCTAGTTGAAAGAGGTGGAGGGGGGGAGTGTTTTCAAAATTTCATTTTATTTCTTATTGTCTTATTCTGATGTGACTGGCAATAAATTAAGTCAATTTTTTCCCAAGATGTGTCCATTTTGCCCATGATGGTGACTGGTGAGTGATCTCTTCCTGCCCTTATCTCGACCCATGAATCTTTTGTTGTATTTCTTCCCCCCCATCCAACTGAGAAGGGAAGTCATAGAACAACTTAGGTGGGCACCTGAAGTGCAGTCAGGATCAGCCCAGCACAGTCTGAAATCATTAATATTGCTAATATATTTATGCAAGTCCCTTCTTCTTCAAAATGCAATATTTTAACTGTCTATAGGAATATTTATGCACATTTGTCTAGTAAATGGGGTTGGGTATCAGAGCCCTTTGTGATGGATTGATGATTCAATGCTCTCTACTTTCTGTATACCCTCTTGGGGCATTCAGTGATCACATTTGCAGTTTTCTTCCTTCTTTATCTGAGTCCTCCATCTTCTCCTCTCCCAATATATTTCCTGTTTAACAGTCTCTTGCTTTTTCTGTCCATATTTCTCATACTCATTCTATTTTCTAAACTTCTTGCCAGCTGTTATTTTTTTAACCTTTATTCCCCTATTTCTGAAAACGAAGAACAAGACTCTTAGGGGGAGGTGGAGCTGCAAATATATTGTTTTACTCCCCAGTGTTGTGGCATTAGAAAGGACATCTGCCCTGGCAGGCTGCACCCACCCTTCAGTAGTTGAACTTCCCCTGAGCTACCTCCTAATATAAAAGAGCAGGGGTATACTGTGCTGTCTGTACATCTCAAACTCTCAACTCAATCAGAGCCAGGTGGCATCTTCAAAACATGTAAAAAACTTTGGTGATTTAATCCATGGGAGCCCAAGCAGAGATCCAGTGGCCTATGTGATCTATGTTGGATCAGTGTCTCATAAGCTTTTTTGTTCTCCTCAATTTTAACTCCTTTTCTATAGTCTTCTTTATTTTCTTTGCTGTTGCTGGGTGTCACACATGTTGTGTATTTTTAGACCTGTATGCATTTATGGTTGGTTCTGTACTGAAGATACCTTGTAAAAACCGTGTCACAGAGACCTTACTCATGACTCTAGGAGCAAGTTTCCTGGTGTTCACTATCACAGAAAAGAGAATTTGCTGACAAATTTAGTTTAGATTTCAAAAGGATTTTTTTTCATTATATGCTGCACAAGAAGTTACTTCAGAAGCTAAGCAATAATGGTGTGATGCAGAGACACCTAAAAGCTAGCAAGGATTCAGATGTGAAGTAGGAGGGAAATCTTCCCCCGGTAAAAGAAGTTCATGGCATACTAATAAAAATTGCATTCACCGTGAGTAGTCAAGTAGCAAAATCTACAGGAAGTGGACTACTTTAGGCAAAAATGAGAAATGAAAAGACTCAGAAATACGGAATTCTGGATGAGAAAAAGTTCAGTGTCAGCAGGCCTTGAAACTAAATATTCTCTGGGCAAATTCTTTGTGCTGCTATCTCTATGAACAATTTCCTACAGCTGTTTGCAAAGTTTTCCCATCCTAAGGTTCACTTCAGAAGTGCAGTAATGCAAAGATTTACTGACATGATTTATTTTATCCAAAGCAGAAACCCCACTGTCTTACATCACTGTCTTACAGGATCTGGGCTCAAAAAAGGCATAGGTGATTCTTTCCTGCCAGTTCAATATAAACAGAAAGGAATAAAGCAGGTGTTCTCATTTATTCTTGCAAGGAAATTCTTGGATATTTTGGTACTTACTCATTTGATTAAGAAAGCAACATTTTAATACACATTTCCTTTTTCTCAGTTATATCACTCTTCCTCTCTACTTTTTTTGTTTTTCACTTTCTTTCTAAGGAAAGTCCAAGATCATCCATCTTATTCCCTAACTCCTCTTCTTTCTCCAATTTTTCTTCTCTGGTCTAATAAGAAAGTTGCAAATGTAAGATGAAAATTTGTCATCCATGTCAAAGACTAAAAGTCACACTGTCCCTAGCAATATAGTTATCTCACAATGTATGTTACATGAAAACATTTGTCCTGCTTTAATCTATATTGTCATAATTCCACTCTTAAATTATGAGGTTTTGTCATTTATCTCATGCTGTTTATCTTTTGACATGTACCTAGCTAGAGTAAAAAATATTTCCTTAAAAACACAGATTTGCCTGTCATTTTAATTGCTGTGAACAGGGACAGAATACTTTAAAATAATCCTGTACTTTGTTCCATGTAGTGATCTGATGCCTCATTAGAATTAGCTTTTCACTGTGCCTCTGTGAATCCTTTGCAGTCCTATGTCGAGGTCATGGTGAGGAGGACCTGATATGCTAGGCTCATTCTACTAGTATAGCAGTGTACAATCCTTTCACCAAATATCTCCCAGGCTTAAGAGAAAGCCCTGATGAAAATAGAAGAAGAAAAACAGCATTGAAAGATAAAGTAATATTCCATCATTTACAACCTGGTATAGAACTGAGAGATCAAGTTTAGTGCCTGCTGTTCATACTGGTCTGGTTCAGAACACAGTGTTGAATTCCACTTGAGAAGAAGGTCTACATGGAAAAAAAATGTGTGTTCATTTTTATTTCACTCATCATCTGTATGAATTGAAAGGGAAGCTTATAGGAGAAACTGTGGCTATCCTTCACACAAGACACAGTACAACCTGCTCTAATTGGACCTGTTGTGAGCAGAAGGATAGGCTAGATGATCTCCTGCAGGCTCTTGCAACCCTTCACAGTGTCCTATGAATCTATACAAGAGCCATATTCTCTGATCATAAGCTGAAAACGTTTTTTTGGAAACACAGCCTTGTCCATATTGACATGAGTTGTATTGTAACGTTTCTGATAAGAAGCTGTTCTGAAGGCCATTAATTAGGATTATGTCCAAACTATCTTACTAAGCAGAATTAGCCTGTGAAGCCATACTTGTGTACCACCAGTATTTTGAATCCTGTACTCCCACCTTAGGGATGACAATCTAAAAGGGAATGCCCAGACACAGTTTGTGTTTCACCTCCAGTCAGATTATATGTAGATGTAGTCATGCACACTGACTGAAAGTCATATCGAGTTTAGCTTTTCCTGAATATAAGAGTAATCTGAGGCTGAACAACAGCCAACAATATCAATGAAAGGTTCAATTTCACCAAATTCAACATACCAACATTTGTTGTGAATCTCATACTTCACATCACAGGTAGACATCATCTCACAGCAAAGCCTGAGACTATCTTGTGTAGAATACTGTCATTCTCTTTTCATACAAGTTTTTACTGCCTGAACTATATTAACTCTGTCTTCCAAAGACAACCTGCTTCTGACCATAATTCATGCATAGTCATGATGGAAAATGACAGCATAAATTGTATGTATGTCATCTCTTTATTACAAGAGATGTTGCTAATATTGCTATTTCCAAGAAAATTCTTATTTTGAAAATTAATAAAAGGATGTTGTCAACAATAGAAAGTTTAAGACAAAATAGTGACTGGAAATATCCACAGAGGCTATGCTGTTGCTTATAATATCCTCACAATTAACTGATAGATTTTAAGATATTTTAAGATATTGCCAAAATTCTAGTGGGTATTTTTGTATCCTCTGGAAACCGCTTTATAATTTTACAAAAGTTTTCGGCCCTAGAAAGATGCAATTATACTGTGATCTGCAAGACCCTTTCATGCTTGTCTTTCTCTCCTGCTTTTTCTCACTAAGGAGCTGCGGTTCTCTGCTGGCAATAAAAAATGTTGAACGAAAAACACAACAGTATCTTTAATGTACTATCATGTACCTAGGTCCTGTAGTAGATATTTTGACCACTGAGGTCTATGAACAACACCTAAGCAATGCCTAAACCTGGTACCTTGTGTCAGGGCTTAATTAGATGTTGATACTTTTGGTCTGTGTTTGGCCCAGCCACCTGTGAGAGTTTATCTTTTCCCTGCCAAGCTATGAGAAAACAAGCACTGATAAAAGGGAACTTCATTCTTGAAGGGAGCATCTTGTATAAACTATATTTAATTGGTGTCCTGTGATTGGCTAATAGCCTTTCAAGGGTGTTTGAAGAAGAAATTGAAGAGGAGGATGATGAAGTAAACCCCCAGACTCAATTAGAAAAGACCCCTGAGGTACAATGCGCATGCTCGAGGGGAATTTCAAGGTACCCACGCATGTGTGGAAGAGATACCACTTGCATAACAAGGAGTGGGACTGAAGGCCTCTAGCTGGGTGGTCCTGGCCACACCTGTCCAGGTAGATGTCACCAATTAATTGCATAAAAAGCAGATAGCTCATTTTGGGGTGGCTTGCTTCACACGAAGGACCACGTTGCCTTTTGTGGGGACGCCCGCTACGTGTGAGCCAGCTGACCCTCCGAGAACGCAGCTGCTACGGAGGATTTTCTGGCATTCGGAGTTGGTAAGATAACCTCATAAGTGACACCTGAGTAGGGTGTTGTATTCCCTCATTGTTTCTCTTTCTCTCGGGTTCCCGTTTACTTCACCACTTCTTTGTATTAAGTATTGGTTTTTGTTGAGCTTTCAACGGTGTTTGGTTTCAATTTCGGCATCCTTCAAACTCTCCTTATTACATACCTGCACAGAAGATAGGTAGATGGTCAACTTCCCTTCCTGCATCCAACCTACTTCACAACAGCATAGTTCAAGTGTACTTTATTCAGTTACAACTGAATAGCTTATTTTAAAAATTGCTTTATTTGCCTTGTTTGCATTTCTTGATCACATACATGTGAAAAGATAGTTGTATGTTCCTTGTTGAAAATTAATAAAACTAAATGTCAAATACCACCAAGCTCCCTATAATGAGCCTGTTAAATGTAATACAGATTTTGGTTTAGTTTTTTTCTAAAAGTAATTACCCTGACCACTTAATTGCATGAAAAATAGCACTGATCTATCATTAACACTCCTGAACTGTATGTCAGACTTTTAATCTCTCTTAGTCAGCCATTCATTCCCACACAATAGTCTCTGTATTGATACACCTATTCATATAAAATCTACGTTAAAAATGACAGTGAGTGACATTGAACAAATCAAATTACTGACTTTCTAAATCAGACACATATATGAAGGCAAAGTTATATTTGTAATACATTTATATAAAGCATATCTTAATATACACTTCTACACGCATTTATATAAAATTTATATGTTCAGACAAATGTCTTGTTCGATAATGATTACTTTTTTTTAATTGTATCCTAGCAGAGGACACCTCAAAGAAAGATCATGCTACGGGGCTTTTTCTTTCTTCCTAATTTCTGCTACAGGGACCAACCAGTTTACAGAGCTAAGTGGGAAGAAGAGAATGTTTATTACTCTGTCATGAAGGGTAATAGAGTAAAAGAAAGTAACAGAGTAGACCAAGCACTGCACAAGCACAGAGCTAACAGTCTCTGTGTCAATCAGGCTGCAGTGTAAATAGCCCTCTCAATTGTTCAGTATGGCTATTCCTGGCAAGCCAAAATACTGAAAGAAACTAGCTGCTGGTTATCTATTGGAAGAGAATAGCTGCTGTTGATTTAGATCTTACCCCAACGATGGTTATTTCTTCTTTTTTTTTCAATTAACATTTTCCTGATTATTTTTTTTAACATCTTGTAGACAATATCTAAAAAACAATTCCTCTGTCTTCAAGTTACCAGATTCAGGACGGACCCCTATTTTTACCTTTTCTCTGAAAGGCTTTTGAACTTAGTTACAGTGATGTTATTACTTCAAATCCAGCAATGGCGTTAGCTTTAAAAAAGATTGTAGAAAGATAAATTTAAAGTTGAGTGAAATCATGTTGCCTAGACTGTAACCAAATCTTTTAGTCTTAACTGAGTACTTTATAGTCATGAATAATGGTGCAATGGGTGAGGAAAATGAACAGTAGGGAAAAAATATTTATCTGTAAAACTAAAAGGATATCCTAAAGGCAATAAGGCAATTTAACCATATGCTATATAGTGAAATAATGAAGCATGTTTTATTTAAATATATATTTTGTAATAAATAGCTCCATGGAGTGTTGATGTTTCAAAGATGCTACGGTTTGTGGGAACCAATGTTTGAAGATGCCTGTCTTAGATTTCTTGATTGACACATGAGAGACACTGGTGATTTTATTCTTTGGCAATAAGACTCAAAACAATAAATTGTTGAAGCTCCACTCCCAGATGCTTTATTCATGACAGGGTAGCTGAGCGTAAAGGGTAGAGATGACAATCAACAGTTCTGGCACTGAAAGGCATCATGTGTTAAATAGAGACACAATTTCGCACAGGTCCCTGCTCACACTGACAGGCAAATCACAACGTATATTTTTCAGATGTTTCCCATTAATAATAGCACATGGGAGCACAGATCAGTTTGCTATGCTTGTCTCATTTACTTTGCAGCAAAAACCCCTGTGTTAGAAACATCATAACATTTTCCCTCATGTTTTAGCAGTTGCCCAGGATACTTTGTGTAAAACCACATCTGACAAGGCAACCTCCTCACTGTTTTCTCCACAAGGAGTTATATACCACAACACAATTGCTAGATGTAGCTACAACAATGAAATGTAATTCTAGTAATTTCCAAGAAAAATTTACAAATCAGGAGTAACTGAATATGGTCACTAAGCATCATGAGACTGTTAACAGTTATATATAGCACTGTAGGTATCAAACAAATGTAACATTTAGTTAATAGCAAAGTGAGAAAGCACGTTAAAATAGAGTACATATCATCTTGTTATAAACATGCTCTACTTTCATAGAACTGCATGGAATTTTAATTAGACAACTACTAACACAGTGGGATCATTTTGTAAGCAGATATTGGGTAGCTTTTTGGAGGAAGTAAGAATGTTATTAAATCACTTTTTTGCCACAACCTGTGTCTTTTTACTACATCTGTTGGAAACAGAATGAGGAAATTTTTGGCTAATACAGAAAAGAACTCAAGAAATTTATGAGTCAGGGAGATTATAATATTATTATTGGAAAAGTGTTGGGTCTGGAAAGCAGATTATGGGAACTGATTTAACTGAGAGTCTTCATACTGGGAATTACTGCAGGTTTTGACTTTTAACATCTCTTTTTCTCTCTTCTGTTGCAAGCAGCAAAAGACACTTCCAAGCAAAAGACACTTCCAAGCAAAAGACACTTCAAGCACTTTCCTTCCCTTTTGGTAGAGTCCTGATATTGGTTTGGTTGATACTGAGGGTGGCTTAGGCCTGAGAGGGGCCAGCTCTGAGATTGCTCTCTCAAGCAGTCCCTGATCTCCATTTTCCCTCTTTGTGTCCCTCCATGCCCGATTGCTAAACAGCTGCTGTTGTAGCCAATGCACAGCAGCCAGCAAGAGCATCCTCCTGTCCTCGCTGCCACATTGGAAGCGTCTCTCCTCAGTATGGTAAGGGCAAGGTGCTTCCAAGCTTAGCAAGCTGTTTACCTTCTCTAGTTCCAGCTCATTTTCTGACTGCAATGTCAGAGTAATATTGTCCCTGAATGATTTTCATGTGGTGAGCCAAGTGGCTACTTTGTATAGTGGTGGGTTTTACAAGGTCTCTCCATAGAGGGATGGCATCTCCCCATAGGTGAAATGAGGTGGCCAGCTGAATTTATGAGAGAAACAAGTGTATAGGAAATAATTATCTTATGGACTACATCAGAACATTATGTATTATGTATGTGACTCCTTTAGCATAACTTAATCCCTATATTTTAAGAGATATTAAGAATCTAGAATCATATCAAAGAAAAAATTGATAACCATGGGGACTGCAGATATGTAACTTTGGGCTAGTAACTGATAAGATTTTTTAATTCACTATATCTCTGTGCTCCTCTCAGATGGGAATAGAAGCTGGTAAATTAATCTTCTCTTTATTGTACAAAGTTTTTGTGGCAGGATTGTAGTTTCTTTTTCTGTTAAGATCTTCATACAACCTATACCATTGAATACTGTTTGTATACATACAACCCACAGCTGTGCCTACTGTTTTATTTCAAGGCCTACCTAGAAAAAAAAGTTACTTTAAAACATAGTTACCTCTACTAGATTATAAAAATTGCAGTCTTCTATTTTAGCTTCTGTCATGGCTAGGCTTCATGAATGAAGATTTGGGAAGGACTCTACCCACACTTGCTACAAGCGCACTGGTGGCTAAAAAGGCCAGTGAGAGAGACAAGTCCGATTGCAAAAGGCTCAGTGGAAAGACTCTTTAGGTGATACTGACAAGACATGATTCTTTCTACGTTGTCTTTTCTTCTCAAGAGTGATCCTGCATGCATTCTCAAAAGAAGCAGCAACTTTATAGATAGTGTGACTCCAGGCCTCCAAATTGGAGGCCAGAGTAGACCAGTGATGATGATCGATATGGCCAAGGCTGAGATGTTGTTTCAGGGAGTCCTTGTATCTCCTCTTCGGGGCTCCTCTCTTGTGGCAGCCAGTGGCAACTTCACCATAGAGCACAATCTTAGGGAGGTGGTGGTCCTTCATCCTTGAGATGTGCCCTACCCAGTGCAGCTGTGTTCTCAGTAACATGGTCTCAATACTCGTAACTGCTGTCCGTTCTAGAACAGATGTATTGGTCACATAATCTGGCCAATGGATGTTTAGGATTGTATGGAGGCAGCGCTGATGGAAGCGTTCTAAGAGTCACAGGTGGTGGCGGTAGATGACCCATGATTCAGACCCATATAAAAGAGTAGACAGGACAATGACTCTGTAAATACTGATCTTTGTACTTTTCTTCAAGTGTTTATTTCGCCAAACTCTTTTATGCAGTTTTCCAAAAGCACTATATGCCTTTGCTAACCCGTTGTCTATCTCTCCATCAATCTTACCATCCGAGGAGATGAGGCTACCTAGGTAATTAAACTGCTGGACTGATTTGAGCTCTGATTCGCCAATGGGATGATGGAAGACTTCCTGAGGTGCAGGTTGATAGAAAACTTTTGTCTTCTTTAAGCTGACTTCCAGTCCAAAAAGCTCAGCAGCCTCTGCAAAGCAGGATGTTAAATGCTTCAGAGCTACTTCTGTGTGGACGACAAGGGTTTCATCATCAGCATAAAGTAGCTCATGGACAAGACGGTTTAAGATCTTAGTGTGGGCCTTCAGTTGCCTTAGGTTGAATTGGCTTCTGTTGATACAATGTCGGGTGTAGATACCATTTTCTTCATCATGGTCTGCCATGGCCCTTTGGAGCATCATGCTGAAAAAGATTGCAAAGAGTTGGTGCGAGAATGCAGCCTTGTTTCACACCATTGGTTATTTGAAAGAGCTCCGAAAGTGCATCACCATGCCTGACTTGGCTGTGCTGATCCTCATGAAGTAAGATGATCATTTTAAGGAACTTGGGGGGACATCCTAAGCATTCCAGAATTTTAGCTTCTATAGAAACTATTTTAATTGAAAAATTTTTCTGTTATCAATGTTCTCTGAAATTATTTGTGTGAAGATTTGAAAAATAAGCAGCTTAAAAGCTTTAAAACAAGTTTTTACTTAATCAGTAAAGGATTAGAAATATATTTTTATCATTATCATTGATAAAGAAAGATTTAATTAAATCTCTGCAAGTGTTGTGAAGGAAAATATTTAGCTTAATTCCTGTGAAATGCATTTCAGAAGAATTGGCATAAGTAAGATTGTTCGTAATTACTATAGTAGTCTCAGGACAGTAATATACTACCAGCTATTTTACCTCCCGACTAAGAATAAATATAAAGCATTCTTAAATGGCCAGAAAATTAAGAGTCATCAACAGCAAGCAACACATAAGAAAAATGAAGTAGACAGTTTCAAACACTTTACCTACTTTTGGTATTACTTGGCTCCAGCTATAGGATGGGGATGTTACTGTGCTAGGCAGCCAGCATACTTCTGAGGACATGACTGTGTGCATGTCTTCATTCAATACATAAAATTTTTTCAAAATCTGGTCCAAAATTTAGGATTTCTGGCTGAGTATGAGAAGTTCAATTCCCATTAAATTGCGATAGCACCTGGGTCCTAAATTCTTTAACTTCTTTTCCTTGTTTCCACAGCTTTAAGGTGATGATCATTTTTAGTACTCGCACTTTCATTTGTTTCTGGTCTGGTATAAAGAAGTAGCTTTTTTTCAGGGTGCTCATAAATATAGGCAAGTCCTTCTGAGATTTGACAGGCTTCGGTTATTGGTATTCTACTATCACATGCAACACATGAACAACATGGCACTTTAACATTTACAGTCTTACAACTTGAACACTACAAGTTCATAGGTGAAAAAGGCTCTTGCTGATGGATTAACTGGGGGTAATGTGGTTCAATGAAGTCTTTACACAGGATAAAACACCGGATGGGTATTACTTCTGATTCCATAGTGTTGTGAAATTGACTTCAGGAGAAACTAATTGCCACCAGTCTTGGTTAAGCTAAAATACAATTTCTCTGTTCTCTGGAGCACCAATTACGTTCAATGTCCATTTGTTATATCCTATGAGTAAAAGTGAGAACTTCAGCCAACCCTCCCCTAAAAATTCATTTAAGGGACAGACTAAAATATTTTTATTGATACACATCAAAATCTACAGTCCCTCAATGCTTCAGAAGGTTATTGAAAAATGGAATACAATAAGCAATGCCCACCCACAAGCTTTCTCAAAATCAACATTGGAAACACCTTGGCTCACTTCCAGGTATACAGGCTTCTATAAATAAGAAAAAAGGATTTGTTTCACACTGAATTTCTTCAGAACTCTTGTACTGGTATGTTCATTAACATCAAAAACTTTGAATAACATTTTTCTCAAGCTACTTCATCTCAGTGTCTCTGCTCATTTTGAAATTATATAGAAATAATCCAAATGTAGAGTAACAGAAGGATATTGCCAGTGTAACATAAGTAATGCAATATAAGCAGACATTTAAGTTATTTTTCCACAATACATTTTCCCTTTCCTTTCCAGACACAAAAAATTCCAGATAAAACTTTAAGTACTTTTAAATTATTACTGTTCTCCTCTGAATAGTTCTAAATCTGATGAAGAGCAGGCTTTCAAGGAGACTGACTGAAATACCTCAGTTTAATCAAAGCTCAAGAAAGCCATTTTTGTTAAGTTCCTTTTCCCATTCTTTTGTTCTTTACACTCACATTTATTTCAGATTAGATTTGAATGCTTTTAGCAATACAGCTTACGAAGCCCGGGAAACGGAAACTGCTGGAAATAAACCATCAACAGATGTGGAACAAGTTTCCTGAGAGTTTAGAACATGGAAGGATGTGCTGGAAGATCCTGATTTCTAAGAAAAAAATCACAATTTCAATACTCTAAAAAACTTTGATCAACTTCTCCAACAGCAATACATATAAAATAAACAAACAAAATTTAATATTCTTTTACAGTGACAGTGGTCTCAGTGCTGCAAAAACCGTAAAAAATAAATTATTTGTGAACAAACTCCTTGTGAATGAACCCAGTTGATGCAACCTGAGAGGCTCCATTCTCTCCTCCCTGCTGAGGAGACTTCCCTCATTTGTTACCGACATTTGTATGTAAAGGAACGGAAAAAAAAAAAAAAAAAAAAAAGATAAAATCACATCCTTTACTCTTAGTCAAGAGTAACACATTATGCAGAAGCAACATCACTCTAGCTACTGAGATACACAAAGGAACTCTGCTCTTGCACAGTGAATGCAACTTTTACCCTTCCACCTGAAACAGAAAAGTATAAAACTTACAGTTGACTGCAGTTTACCACGTCTGGATATGTGCTGCAAAGGAAAGACAGTACAGAGAGATAACAGACCTGATTCTTCTTTTTCTTGCAATGTGAAGCGAATGAGAATCAGATTTTGTTTTGAGGAAGAAAATCTCTAAAAATTAATATCCCTAATGTTTCAGGATTAAAGTGTTTACTCCACATCCAGGGAGAATTAAAATGGTAGTTATTATCTGTTATATTGTTATTACAGACTTGGAAAATAAAGCAGCAATTAAAATGAGACAAACATAACAACAGGACAACCCTCCAGAGTAGAAGATTCCTTTCATGTACACCACAAAGCAAAAATATTATAAGCTGTTTCAGACTAATACCATGAATATAGAGGCAAGTACTGAATTTTTATAAACCTACAGTACACTGAAAAGGAGAAAAAAGGCAGAATACATGAATAGGGAATGAATGTCATTACATTTAAAGGTGTGAAGTGTTAAATTAATGTTTTCTGGTTTTTACTTGAACAGGAGTAAGGAAATATTGTACTGCATATGAATGTCAAAGTGCTTTTCATTATATTAATATTTAACTAAGTCTTTAATAGCCACTGTGAATGGTGGAAGAATAATGTAAGGTAAACAGTTTAACCAGAGTAACAAAAGCATTGGTTGAGGAGACAGCTAGTTTTCTGATGCTTATTTTTAGTAAAGTCTGGAAAAATGTTCAAGCTCCTGAACAAAACTACCAGCTTATTCAGCAGTTCTGAACCAGGTTGACATATGAAATGCTTCCAACTGGGACAGTATTTTTTCTCAGGAAAGGAAAGAGATCTCAGGCTCCTAAGCATCCGTCAGACTCCCAAGAGCTTGTCAGGCTCCTGTGCATGCAGCTGGCTCCCAAGCAGTCAACACTCCCCAGACAAATTTTTGCCAAACTACAACAGTGAAAAGATGTGCTGCTACCATCCAAAAGTGGCTTGGTTGGTCTGGGAGGTTACAGTTGCTGCTCTGGAACTCTCTACTGAGAAAACCTAGACCCAGCCCTTATGGCAGCCGAAGCTGGAACAGCCAGTATTTCTCAGATATACTCATGCATCTGGCAGTCAGTCTATAGGCCTGTTGATTCAACCATTAAGAGCGTAAAAATATAAAGAATCAAGGTTATCTCACAGAGAATTAAAGAGAAAGTAAAAAATTAATATCGGTCACCACAGTCTTATGGAAACAAGGTCTTGTCAAGCACATGTTGTCATTGAAGAGGATTTCACTTACAGTGCATAAAGACATAATAAAGGCACAATACAGGCAGAATCAAGATGTTCATCTGAGTGCTGCACAACAGTGACCAAAAAATTAGTAGACATGGCATTCATGAAGTATAAATTTAATGGATTCAAACATATACAATTAACTGATGACAAAATACCATTCTCAGAGGGGGAATCATCATAAAACAGATGTATTTCTAGCATTTACAGAACTGATAATAGACTGAAAGCTCTCAGTACTTCAGTCGGGAAAAGCACATAAAAGAAATCCAATGCTTCCAGATGACACAGAGCTGACAAAGGGGTAAATACTGATAAGGAGAGAGTGATCAGAGAGAGCTCTGAATTGGTTGGCAAACGAAACTTGCTTAAGCACAATGTTTCAGAATAGCAAATGCAAATAGCTCTATGGCAGTAACAATATTCTTTGTGCTACAAAGCAGTATACTGTTAGAATGTAGCATTACTTCTGCAAAATCAGAACTGTAATGAGATAACAGTAGAGTAATACATCTACTTCTGGTTCTTATAAATTTAGAAGGGTAGTAGAAATGAGGCAATACTGAGAACAGCATAGAAAAATTAATGAAGAATTTGAGAAAGCATTTACATCTCTAAAATTAAAAAGGAAATTATCTGTTTACAAAGTATATTTTTCTTTAAAGACAGAAACTACCCATCATTAAACAGCTTTTTATTATTGTGGAGAAAGGCAGACTAAAACCAATGATTGAAAAAAAACCAACTATTTTGAAATAAAAAATTAAGCATAATTTTCTGTGACAGTGATTAAACCATGAAATTCAATTACCAAGGGTTACCCTGCTGTTTCTGACTCTTATTATGCTTAGACAAAACAGCCTATCCTTTAAGAAAAAAAGTTCTAGCTAAATATAGTGGGGTGACCTCAGCATGGGGGTAACTGTTTAAACAAGTCAGTTTCATTCAAAAAGCAACAGTTCAGATATCTGTTGTACCTTCTACAATAAATTATGGGCATCTTAAGATCTTAATTAAGCTCATTCTGCACAACATTGCTTCTTTTTGCCTTTCAGTGTGGAATTTTACCCTTCCTTTATGATAGATTTCATCTTTGCTCCTATCCAGTGCACATGGCATACAGTGCAGCCTTCACTTCAATAGTGTTTGATTTAGTTTTTAATGCCTGGTCTGATAATGAAGCCTCCACCAACCAATACATTTAGTTTACTATTGAAAGAAGAACTGGTGCTTGAAAATGCCTGACTGAGACATAAGTCCTTCCTAGGACAATCTGGTTATCTTTTGTTGCTGTGTGTTAAAACTCAGTGAGCACTTGACAAAACTTTGCATTTCTCCTTTTCTTATCACTCAACTTATTTAGCCTGACCATTTTTATAGTAACAACCCATAGTTATAAGCTCAAGCACCAGTTGTTCATTTTTATCTGTTCTAGTGGATTTAATAGTTTCTGTTATCCTGCCACTGTTCATTCTGTGTGCTGTTTGTAGGTCTTGGAGATCTCTCCTTCAAAAGATAGTGATGTTGTAACTGCTTCCTTCTAAAACCAAAGATTGAAGGAGGTGAAAGAAACCATTCACACACTAAATTTCACCGTTACCCTGCAATGTTGGAGGGTTTTACCTTAAATAGATTTCTTTCTTTCTTGCACATAGGTGTAAGTGAAATAATTTCTCATGGTCATCAAAAGATCTGCAAAGAACAAATAGTCTTTCAAGTCTCTCAATAATATTACTGTATTATTATAGCAATAAAAATATGGTGTTTATTTTATTTTAGTTTTCTAAATGTTCCCAGATGAGATCATTTCCATTTTAAAGCATTTTCCTTGTGAGGAGACGTGGAGGAGCAGCCACTGATCTCTGGTGACCAGTGACGGGACCCAAGGGAGTGGTACAAAGCTGTGTTGGGAGGTTTAGGTTAGATACTAGGAAAAGGTTTTTCACCCAAAGGGTGGTTGGTCACTGGAACAGGATTCCCAGGAAGCCATCACAGCACCAAGCCTGACAGAGATCAAGAAGGTTTGGATAATGCTCTCAGGCACGTGGTGTGAGTCTTGGGGCTGCCCTGTGCAGGGTCAGGAGTAGGGCTTCAATTATCCTTGTGGGTCCCTTCCAATTCAGGAGATTCTCCAATTCTGTGACTTCCATGTGGTTATGACAACTGTGAAACATCCACTCCCCAATGACAGAAATGTCGTGCATTCTGCAGGTGTGCTCGCATGGCACAACCAACTCAGTGCAATTAGGAGAGGACCACAGAAGCTTGGACACATAAGCATGAATCTAGGAAACCATAAAGTTACGTTGATCTTACCCTGTACCTTAAAAACTTTCAATGCTGAAGAGGAGGAGCTCACTAGTTTCAGCTCAGTGCTATGGTTGAACAACTACTGATAGGGTAGTGAAGCCGGTGTTTAGGGATCTCTGCATCTCGATGTACTGAGCAATAGAGTAATAATACCTTCAGTAATCCTGGCAATCCACTATGCACTATTAATATTAATATTTCAGTGTGTACATTTTGTGATACCACATGTGCAGATTCCATGTTTCTACTGGAATTTTGTGAACCGTATTTGATTTCACCACCTCACTGCAAAATTGTCATTAAATGGTTATAGTATAAAACATAGTAAAGTGATCTGGCTGTTGCATTGTATGCATATTCAAAAAGGCACAGTTTTACATTGAGTTGTCAGATATCTTTATTTTCATTTATGTTCCTTGCCTATCTTATGAACCAAGGTGAAGGGGGAAATGTGAAGGGGGAAAGTATGGAAGTATAGAGGGCTTTTCAGACACTCAGAGGACAAAAAATCAGAATCATACAAAATGACCTTTTAAAATTTTATTACTCAGCTCAAATAGCAATGGATATTTATTTAGCATTCCTTTTCATCATACAAATCCTCTTTGATTCTACTAAAATGATATACTTGGGTGCTTTTATCTCAGAGTTTTTGATCTTCACACATATATGAACCACTTAAAAATTGTCTGATTCCTTTATGAAGGTATAATAGATATTTTTATTTCAGTTTGGTTTTAATTTCTTCTGTTTGGTATTGAAATAATTTGATTGAATTATATTTTAAATGACAAAAGATAGACAGGTCTACTGTACTAGCTGATCCATGTCAGGAAACTTACTTTACACTTTTTTGTGCCTTTTCATCCAAATTCAAATCCAAAGTCCCCTCCTTGACATCAACAAAAATCTTGGGTATGTTTTTGTTAGTCAAAACTTAAGTAGATTTTGCTTTCTGTACTAGGACCAAGGATTATATTTCCAGTATATTCCCAATCAGATGGTCATCAGAAGTAATTAAAAATGTTTATGCAGAACTTCTTAATCAGGTATTGGCCAAATAGAAAGTCTGTTGGGAATGAGATATTGGAACACATATTTATTTGCAGTTGTTACTTGAAGTAAATTGTTATACGAAAGTAAAATTTGCTAAAAGTCTATTAAAAATAAACTGAGCTAGCTAGCTGTAGAAAAATCCAATCAGTTTAAAATTGGAAAAGTTAGCTGTTTCATTAAATTGTCCTAGTCACTCTGGAAATCTTATGCATCATTTCCAATAAAATGAAAATAAATGCACTATCAGAAATTGTATCTGTGTTAATTAAAATATTAGAGAAATATTGTGTAATTGTGATGAGACACTCTATCTGCCCAAAATCTAGACAAGTCCATTTTGTGGAAGACGAATGAAAAATGAAGAGGTTTGTAGTGTTCGTGGATTATTATACTGTGATTCCTTCAGAGATTTCAATAACTGATAAAGAAAAACAACGACAATATTGGCTTTGCTTGAAAACACACAGACATAAACAACCAGCAACAACCAGCTGATAGATATCCACTTTGATAACATCTTAATTATCTGTGGTTTGGATACAGTATAAATATATTTGTGCAGTACCTGTTATACTGTAGTTATGAATCTACAAGTACATAACCTATAGCCTAAAGTACGTAAATTTGCATAGTGCTGTTCCATGCTACAAAAGAAGGGATGACAGGCAAATTTATTTTCTTAGGTGATTTCTACCCAATACAAGTCTATCTTCACCATAATGCATTTCATGCCACCATCATGTTTATAATTACTGTTCTCTCTCCCAGAGAGACCTCTTTGCTTTTCCAGAAACTTGAGTTGGTCCATGCAGCCTTTTACATAATGCATCTCATTTCTTGCTTCAGCATGAGGTGTGGAACTGCTTTATGACATAGGGGTGCACCATATACTTCTGTCCTAAAAGCACATCGTACAGGATGCAAGAGAGAGGCAGGAGGCATAAAGCTACTTAAATTGAAGTTATTCTCAGCAATGAACCAGGAATCAAGAATCCTCGTTCTTAGGCAGGTACATGAATCCAAATAATGCAATCATCTGTATGTAGAGACTGAATGGCTGGATTTCTAGTGATGTCAGACAACTTCAGTTCTCTCTGAAGTAACATTCCAAGGAGAGTTTTCAAACTAACTTGCTAGAATTAACACAGAAATTTAATCTTACTTAACAATATCTTACAAAACTTCAAGATGACCTATGCAATCTTAGGGTTTTTTTCCTTGTATGTATTGGGGCACAGTTTTCAATTATATCTTCTCACTTCATTTTTTTTCCTTGGGACTCTTGGCTCAATAAAACTTTGGCAGCATGATAAAAGTTGAAAATGAATTATGACAGCACAAAATATTTTGTGTATAATCTTTGCCATCTACAATAATAATTCTTAAAATTGTATTCATTCAGTCAGAAGACGGACTTATACTGTAGGCATTACTGTCATTCAGAATTAGGAATGACAAAACAGAATCTGGTTTCTTTCCAGAGGCAAGGTCAGACCAAGCAGAAATATCTTACTACTTTAAACTTACTACTAACGGAAGTAAGCAAATCTTACTTCCATTTACTTTTAATGGAAGTAAAATTTCTCTCTTACTTCCATTTAAGATGGAAATATCTTACATCCATATACGTGGATCTTGGTAAAGTTCACAGATCTGCTGTTCATTGTACAAGGACTAATTTTTCTAAAAGGCAGTTCTACCCATAAAGACACAATATATATTTTTGTAAGTTATGGAACTAACTCAGGCATAGTGAATTGCCAAAAAAACTTTGAAATATGATCAGAAAAGTGATACTTCCTATCCCTAGAAAAGTGGCAGGATACAGATAGATTTGCCACCATAATCAGTTGTCTTGTAAAAGAGATCTCCTCAGTCAATTCCATTGTGAGAAAGGATACAGTTATAATTTTATTTGTATACTGAATGGCAAAGAATTATGACTTCTGCAGTGATGTCTAAACTGCTTTTAAATCCTAAGGTGAGAAGAGGTAAGCAGTATATTCCTATGTCTGAAGAGCAGGCACAACATTTGCTATAAAAGGCCTCTGGAACTGAAAATGGTCACCTAGAGAAAGAACTCAGAGGGAAGATTCAGTATCGTAATGATAAAGAATCTCTATTTTTTGACAAAGCGGTTCTGCTAAAAAATGTTGCAAGTGTAACCCAGAAGAAAAATTCTGTCTTCACAGTTTGTTATAACAGTTGTGGGAGAATTAAAAACAAGTTGGTGGAAGGTGTCAGGCAGAAGTGCCACGTGTGCCAGGAAAACCAAGAGGCTTGAAGTAGCTCCACTTTTTTCTAGGAGATATTCAAATTAAAATGTGCTCTTTTAATCCATTTTTCCAGTCTAAGTAAGTTTACACATTAAGTAACAATGAATGTTTAATCTATTTTCAGGGGGTTTGGGGTTTCTTTTGGTTTTTGGTTTGGTTTGGTTTTTGTAGAAATCAGCTAGTGCTGGCTTCTTGGAGAAAAAGTAGGAGAAAGCAAGCTTCTGCAAATATATTATAATGAAAGCTGCTAATGACTGAGATACAAGAATCAGTTGTATCTAATGAGTTCAACCCCATAAACACATGAGAACTGTGCTTTTGACTCGGGAGATGTAGCAGTTAATGCTCCTTACAATATACACAAGATGAACTGGCAGGTCAGTGCAGTAAATCTGCATGATATCTCAGAGGTTAGTCATGTGGGTTTATGGATTTGCCAAGCTGCTAAAGTGGAAGGACAGATAGGGTGAACAGAGGGGCCGGTGTATAAGATGAGACAGATAGTCTGGAACAGCAGCTGAAGGTCAAAAAAACTCTAGAGGGAATGAGGCTGTCTAAAGGTGTCAGGTCCTTCCTCAAGCACCCTGTTTTTCATGCTAATGACCTGTCTGTAGGTCAGGATTAAAGTGTTCGTGAAGAGGTAAGTGCCAGAGAACTGATCTGTGGCAAGCCAAACTCACTTATATCTGCAGAAAAAAATCTGCACTGAAGTTTGTTCCAGATTATGTGTAAATGTGTGAATGACGGAGAGTCTAGACCTGAGACCAAGATCAAATATGTGCTAAGTGATAAACCTGGAGTTTCCTGGACACATAACTGAAAAATCTGGTGGAATTTCAACTGTTAGTTTTAATGAGTGTGGACTTGGTGTGCATTTGTGGGAAACAACAATAACAAAAATAGAACAAGTTCCACGTAGTTCTTGCAATAAACTGTGGTAATAATCCTTCTGGTAAGTGGAATGAGTTCCATCTTAAAATATTCGAGGATTTTACCCCTCTATCCAAAATGAAAGTGCACTTCTTAGGCGGGTAGATACCTTCTGCTGTTTTACAACATAAACTCATTGACTAATGCATACAAATCATCTGTTGTTTTCAGAGACATATAGATTGGTGGGTTTGCAAGTTTCACAATATCCTGTCACTGTATTTTGCAGCATTATTTTAGAATATTCTAATTTAGTGTCTTCTTTTGTAAAATAGGTTTAGAAGTATTGCAGTTGTATTTTATTGATCATTATCCATTTTTTAGTGCCCCTGCAATAAGCCTTGTAGCTACCTCTATTATCCAGTTTTCTATTATTCTCATGAATATTTGCACTTTTTCTGGTTTGTTTTCCTGCTGTTTGTTACTCTTTCATGCATTTCATTTCTTGCATACCTGATTTTCCTCTTTTCAGGTATCAACATAGGTTCTCAACTTCCTGCCTTAATAGAACTCCTCTATAATCATGTCAGATCTAAAAATCTCATACAGCATCTATCTCCCTAGGGTGGTTCCTATTGTGAACACAGTTCAGCTATAAATACCAAAATCTCCTTCATATTCCTGATACTTAAACCATCTGATCAATTCATTAGCACTTTCTCTGTTTGTTTAGTAACAAGAAAATGTCACTGAATCTCACCTAAATCTCTGCCTGAGAACAGTCAGCCTGTATCTAATCAATTAGGAACTTAAAACATTTCTTGTAAGAATGTTAGGGGAAAAAAATAGTAGAAAGGTAAAAAAGAAATCCCAGTTAGCCTCCTGCCCCACCCCCTTAAAAAAAAAAAGGTCAGTGAAGCAGACAGAGACCAGTATTTACGGATATCATATGGCAAGTATGAATAAAACATTTTGAAAAATGCATACAGGAGGAATAACAGAAAGAGCAGGACTGAAGGTTAATATCGACATCACAAACGGGCAGATTTATGTGGGGAACCATAGGCCTTTCATCAGAGGAAGTCTAGGAAGGAAGTATTTCAGTCAGGAGCAAAAACACCTATTTCTGAAAAGTACTCTTTGTAATAAATTTCAAGAATAATGCTCTTTCAAGGCTCCTATTTAATTAGAGCAAGGCTAACAATTCCCAGACAGAGACTCAGATGATCTTCAGTGATACCATTTGATTAACCCTTCAAGGAAGTGCTGAGGGAAGTAAAAATCAGGATTTTCATGCCTGACTGACAATGCTAACTGGAAGCCACTTGCCATTCTCAAAGTACTCTGTGCAGGATACATCAATCCCTATGCAAGTGATGAGAAAGTATGAGAGATTATCACTGCGGAAATCCAATTTATGGATTTCTCGCGCTCCCTTGATGTATCTTCTCTGTGATCTTTATACTTAATGATGTTGATGAAAATGAATCAGGCTTCTACTGGGTTTGAATTTGTACCATGAAGAATACAAGTTTATTCTCTCTCCTTTGCATGAGTCTCCCAAATATAATATAACATTCCCCTCTTCCTTAGACAGCAGTATTTCCAGAAGTCAAATTACAATGATTTTTTACTAATTACACTTACAAGTTTGGCACCCTAATATGACCATTATGAATGTTATTCTATTGGCTCTTAACTCTTCCAAAAGCAACAAGTATCATTTCCTGTAATGTGTGACATGAACTGTTGATTAGGCTCAGCTGTTCAGCTTTAGTTTCCCATTTTGAAGCTATTAGAAATATGCTAATTGTAACACAGAAGGTAAATAATAATCTGAAACTCCATTTGACAGCAGTTACAGGGAAGCCAAGGTAAATGTGCGAGTTACAAATGGACTTAAAAAGCATTTTGACTGGAAGACAAGGAGATCTATAAGTTTCTGCATTCTTCCAGCTCCACACATACAGGACAGGATAAGAAAATGTCAGCCTTGGTACAAGAAGATGGAAGTATCTTGCTCCTGATACTTCCTATTCTCTGGTACCATGAAAGCAGAGGTGTCATAAGACCTGACAGGGGACCCACTGGAAGAAAGCAATCATACTCATTATCGACCAACCTGATGACGGTTCTAGAAATGCATTAGGAAAATAGTAAGATGACTCAATATTTCCATCTATTGGAGTACTGATAGCTGCTGTGGCAAAGTGCTGCATTACGACTTACGTTGTTGTGGAGCAGCACTGTTTGTCACTGGCAATCCAGTAAGCAGACCATTCAGAAATAGCTCTGCCCTTCTTAAGACTGGGCATTAAAGTTGGGGGTTTTTTTATGAGTTGTAAACTGAAATTTTCTGGGTTTTGGTTTTGGGTTTGCTTTATTTTTTCACTTTGCCATCAAACCTCTGCTCAAACTCATAGATGTTTTTCCCCAGGAGATTATTTTAAGGGAAACAGACACAGTAGGGGTGCTTTGGGTGACCACAACAATTTAACTATCTTTTGTTACAAACCAGCCTTGAATGTGAGCCTAGGTCCTTACAAGATAAGCTGATATCACTACAGATGAGAAGGTTTGTATTTCATCATAACAGAACAGCATGTCCTGCAGGAAAAAAAAAAAAAAAAAGCTATAACATGTAGACTTTCCCTCAGGTCCATTAAAAAAAAAAAAAAAAGGATGATAGAACAGTAGAAATATGAAAAACAAACAAACATACACACACACTAATAAATATTTCATAAGTATTACATAAATTAAATACCACCTTTTGTTGAAGGAAAATTTTTGACTAGCTTGGACATTTTATGCTATCTTATGATGGTTTAAGATACATTACTATTTCTCGTAGCTACCAAAGTTTCATAATTCCCACTATGTTTTATGATGCCTTTGGTGAACATTAATATCATTCGCCAGAGAGTCCAAGCATGACAAGAAAAAATCTCAGAGCTGGAACATCTTTGAGTACATAGAGAGGCTGAGGCATAGCAGGAACAGGAGGGAAACATTTAGAAAGGTGACCAAGGGGTATAAAGCTCTTTGTGAGGGGGCACCTCCATATACTCAAATTAAGAGCAATACTTCTGACATTGCCCACACCCAAGACTGATCTCAACGGCGTTTAGAAAACTTACAGAAATTACATTTCATTTGTGATTTCTGAACTTTGAAAGTAGAGCTGGAACAGGTTTTGAGGGAATTTTTTTAATTTCCTCAAGTTTTAGACTGTAACGTGTGCAAATGTCACATATTTATTCCCTCTTTACTCCTTTTTATGAAATTGGTGTTAACACATTTGCCCTAATTATCTATATTGGCATGTCCTTTTGAATTTCTCTGAAACAGATTCTTGTTTTTCCTTGGAATGTGGATCTTTCAGGGTTGGCTTCTTTGAGCCCATATCCCTAATATGCCTCCTGCCTTGCAATATCCAGAAAAGCAAAGCTTCCCATATGTACTTATTGTTTTTTCTCTGCCAACAGATACAAAGTGAAAGGTAATTTCTTTCTGCTTCTTGAAAAGGTTTCTTGATAAATAAAGAGCTGTAGTTCAGATAACTGCAGTATAAAGCAATACACAAACTACTCAGAGGCACATTATGAAAGACTGTTGACACGACTGAACTGAAAACAGACACTCTGACATCATCCTTGATGTCTTGACACATTTTCTCATGTGTAGTCATTTAAAATCCAACCAGAGGCCTTTCCATGTCTGCTCAGTTTCACTGAGTGCTCTGCACATTGGTACCTTCATTTAGGATTCCTGACAGAATTTATCCCCCATTCCCATCACTTTTCTGAAGATCAGCTCTTTAACATCTCTATAGCAGAAACTGGGAATTTGGAAGTGGAAATATATTAAACTACCTCTTCCTTTCCCTTTCTTTTGCGATAGTATTGGTAGTAATATGCAAGTGAAGGATAATGTTACAGGCCTTCCTCAGAGAATGTTGCCCTCAGTCTAATCCTTTCATTAGAAAATATGTTTGAAGATCAGATCCTGTTTGTTAAATCTGTTTCTTCACTAGTGGAATTATAAAATTGTAATAAATCTGTTTTAAGAAAAACTATTGAAAATATTCTTAAAATTCATATCAATGAAATTCTGAGAGGAAATATCATGAAAGGTGTGACAGGAGTGGCACAAATTTAACACAGTAAGGAGAATGCAAGAGGAGAATACAATAAAAAGGGGCAGCATTTTTCCCCTCTCCCCTGCAAATGGTAGAGCAACTAAAAGGAAGCAACAGAGCCTGAAAATCACAGAACAAGCATATGAGAAGTGGAAACAGACAGAGGAAATTAATAATTTCCTGTACAACCAGAACAATGTTTTCAAGATAAACAATAGGCCTACAAATGAAAACAACAAAGGAAGAAAAAATTTCTAGAGACTATTCTTTCTTCTTGAAATGCTAAACAGCCCAAATTCTCTGTATATTCTGAAAGCAACCATTTTGCAAAAAAGCTTTGTGATTAGGCTAAATTTAGCAAATATATTTCCTTGCGTTTTTTTTTAATACAATCAAGTGTGTCTTAAACGTATAACGATATTTAGCCAAGAAGATATATCATAGTAACAGCTTTTCATGTGGATACTAGGAACAGACAGCTAGAATGCTCTTTGCATAAAATTTTGTGTGCTTCTTTATGATAGTTATGTTATTTGTATTAAATAGCAAGTTAAGGATACATTAAATTAAATTATCTGGGGCATCATTAACACATGAATAAAACATTCTTTTGGTAATGTAGAGTATAGTAATACTTTTGGTGCATTTCTCTAACATTTAATGTAGAAAAAAATACACTCCAAGGAGCAGAACACAGCATGGGCAGCCTACAATGCTATCACTCTTCTCACATTGGTGGCACTGCTTTACATCAAGTGAGGGTTTGAGATGAAACACTCACTTTTCCCATTAACAGTCACCAAGTAAAGTAGATGTAGATATGACTTAGGGACAGTGAGTGATGTGGTGTAAGACAACTGTCTGTGGCCCTTATCTCCTGCAGTTTGTGCACGCCAGAACAGTTCCCACTCCAGGGCCAAGTCACATGAATAACAGTGCAATTTTGGCATCTAAAGGTTGCCAAGCAGTACAAATTCTCAGCTTTGGGAGCAGCGGAACCAAGCACAGGCTAATGAATCTGATATTAGCACAGTGTAATGGACAGAGACTCAGGTCAGTGGGACAGAGACTCAAGGCAGACAATTCTTTCAGGTTTCAGATTTTGATTCTCTAGTGCTACTGAAAGACTGACAAAAGATGTTCCAAGTTTATTATTCAAAACCTGAGCAGTCAGTATGAGCTAAACTCATTATTTTTCCTTCTTGCTAGGACTACCAGAGATAAGACTGCAACTAGTGCATAAGAGAATAAGAAGTGTAGGTTGTTTTTTCTATGTGTTGTACTTCAATAGTTCTGAACATTAACTTACTTCGATGATCACTAAAGATTTTAAAAACAGTTGTAAATTAATTTTCTGGCCAGACCAAAATGACAGATAATTCATATAGACTATAGAACGTCCTACTAGTCATGCTTGACAAGCAAGACATGATGAGTTTCTTTTGCTTCATTTACCCTACTATTTTGACATGAAAATGAGGGAAGGATGTGATGCGATTGCAATATACATGTGAGAAAAGAAGGGGAGGCACTGAAATTTTTCTACTTAATTACAAATCATAGGCTGACATAATACTGAATTTTTGTCTATTGTAGATTAACTTTTTTAAAACAAATTGAAAATAATTTCAGTTTAAAAAGAATAAAAAGGAATAAAAAACATATAAATAAAGAATATATATAGACAATTTTCTCTCTGCTTAAGAGATATTATCTATCCCTTATACTGATTACACTGTAATTACACTGAGCCTTCATCTTCAAAGGTTGTGTTGGTCCTAAACTCATCCTATCTGGGGTACTTCACTCTTAACATGTATGAAGGGCCATACAATCAGTCCAAAAGAATATTGTGGATTTTGAGCTAGACTGCAGGTCAATCCCAGCAGCTGTCTGAGTTTACTTCATTAACAAGCTTTAGTGTTTTTCTGTAGAACACCTTAGTCACTAAAGGATTTTACTGATGCAACAGCAAAAATTTTCTAGGTTTTTGCATTATTTATTTAACATTCAACTCTGAGGGTGTTTGGATAACATCAGTGGTGGAAGCCTTTGGAAGTCAATGAGATAATTCAGGGGTTCATTAAGCTAATAATTCTCTTTAATGTAATTATGTAATGGAAAGATGACACAAATACTTTGCACAAACAGAGCAATGTGCAGGGATTACAATTATTTGGCTTACTAATTAAACCTCCCATTTGGCCTCTTTGTGACACGTTTAATTTTATAAACTCACCATGCATGTCATTCCTTGAGTCACGGAGTAGTTAAACTGGTAGACTATACATAAATTTCATGTCCTATTGGAGAACTTTACTGGGACTTTCCTGTGTGTTTGTGGGTTTGGTTTTGTTCGCTGAAAATGTTCTGAAACAATGGTAATCAATCAAATTAAAAGCCAGTAGAACTCTGGGTGTTTGATTCAAAGGTCATTAAAATCAGTAGAAATTTTTCATGGATCTCATGGTTTAAGACATTACAATAGTAATGTCAGTAAAAAACAGTAAAAAACTCCAGACAACTGACAGTATGAAGGTTAAATGAACCAAACTACCAAATACGTTCAGTTGTTTGAAGTCCTCAGCTCCTCTGTTCAATGGGAGAGTTAGTGCCATACAGGAGAGAAGTCAAAGGGCAGTTATTGTTGCGAACCCCACCATGCCATCAGCTGTTCAAAGAGACTAGAGCTATGTTCAAATATGTTCAGGTTTAGGGACATAAAACCCACTAAGAGAAACTTAAGTGTTACAAATCTTCTGATCTCTGACAGAGTCAATCAAATATCCAGATGGCTGGGCCCAGAGAGTGGTGGTGGATAGAGTTACATCCAGCTGATGGGTGGTCAGTAGGCTTATTACTGTGGCGAGTCCTGTTTAATATCTTTATCACCGATTTGGATGCAGAGATCAAGTGCAGCCTCAGTCAGTTTGCAGGCAGCACCAAGTTGGGCAGGAGTGTTGATCTGCTGGAGGACAGAAAGGCTCTGTAGAGGAATCTGGACAGACTGGAACAATATGCCAAGGCCAATGGTATGAAGTTCAACAAGGCAGAGATCTGGTCCCTGCCCAGGGGTCACAACAACCCTATGCAGTGCTACAGGCTGGGGGCAAAGTGGAAAAGGACCTCGGGGTGCTGGTTGACAGCAGCTGAACACAAGCCAGCAGTGTGCCCAGGTAGCAAAGGAGGCTAATGGCACCCTAGCCTGTATCAAAAATGGTGTGGCCAGTAGGACCAAGGAAGTGATTTTCCCTCTGTACTCAATGCTGGTGAGGCCACACCTTGAGTATTGTGTTCAGTTCTGGGACCTTGACTACAAGAAAGACATTGAGGTGCTGGAGTGTGTCGAGAGAAGGGAACAGAGCTTGTGAAGGGTCTGGAAAGTAAGTCCTGTGAGAAGCATCTGAGGGAGTTGGGGTTGTTTGGTCTGGAGAAAAGGAGGCTCAGGGGAGACCTTATCACTCTCTACAACTACCACAAAGGAGGCTGTAGCAAGGTGTGGATCAGCCTCTTCTCCCAGGCAACTAGCAACAGGAAAAGATGACAAAGACTCAAGTTGTGCCAGAAAAGGTTCAAGTTGGATATAAGGAAGAATTGCTTTGCTGAAAGCAAATGGTTAAGCATTGGAATAGGCTGCCCAAGGAGATTGTGAGTCACCATCCCTAGAAATGCGCAAGAAACAAACGGACATGGCACTTAGTGCTGCGGTCCATTTGCCATGGTGGTGCTTGGTCAAAGGTTGGACTCAGTCTTCTCAGAGGTCTTTTCCAACATTAATGTTTCTATGATTGTGCAATAAATACAGAAAGTTTTGATAACTTGATTTTAATTGTAAAAAAGTTTAATAGAAATCTATTTATTGTTCTGAATTATATTCCTGCCTAATATTCCTTGAGTATGAAAAAATTTAAAACTCTTTTTTCAATTTGCATAATTTTAATAAGATGAAGAGTCTTCAAGAAAAAATAGATTTCACATTGTTTATCCTTCAAAAAGTAAATATACATCACTCTGATAGAAACCTGATAAACAAAGGATGCCATAAAAGGGGCTCATGCTTACAGTTTATCTTATACAGTTGTTATTAACAGCTGCCAACGGTGAATGATTCTTTGCACACATCAAATACAAAATTATTTTGATTTTGTTTTTATTTTTAGTCATAGTGTCTCTATATTTTTTGGTTAGGCACTACTGAAATGAGTGCAATGAATCCACCAAAAAAAGCAAGTCTCTGGAGTAAGGAACTTGCAAGACACTTCATCTCACTCTATGAGGAAAGATGAGAGTCATTACAAGAGATTACAGGAAAGTGCTTACAGGAAAAAAAAACTTTAATTTACCAAACAAGGTGTGAAAGTAGAAACAGGGGAAGACTTAGGTAAATGGTACACAAATATTTTTTCCAAGCCTATATTTGCACCCCACAATAAACATCTTTTTTGATACACATGAGAACCTGAAGAGGTCATGTAGTGGCAGTAAGAGAATATAATAGATTTGATAAGGTTCTGTAGAAAAAGTATCTTCATAGGTGATTCTGAATAAAGTAAGGAAATAATAGAAATAAGAAGGAAGCAGTCAATATTAAGGGCCTCATGCTTTGTTCATAATATTGTATATGGGTATATTAATGTATTTATATATTATATTTTATATCTAAAGAGTCCACATATGACATACAAACATGCATGTGTTTATACACACATATGCACTTGCACCTATAAAATCCCTGTTTCTGGGGATTTTTTAATGTTGGGAGAGACCTTCATATTTTCACAACCTGTATGCACATTCTCTTTGCCAAATGAGGAATATTTTTGGCATAGTTTTAGATAATAATTTTTATTAACATTATCACTGGTATTTAGTAACTTGGCACACAAGTAAGGACTAAATCACTGTGCAGTGAACTTTGAAACTGCCAAGACCAAAGTGAGAGACATCAGGCAGACTATTGGCATCAAAATATTTCAAAATTAAGAACACTTATAGTAATTTTATCTGTTTCCAAGAGGCTAAAACTCTAGTAGTTGAATCCAGAATAACAAGTTTCCACTGAAACTTAATGCTTTGGCTTCAGAGAGCTTTGATTTATTAAAATGCACATAACGTAAGGGAGAAAAAAAGGAACTTTTAAAAATATTGCAATAATTCCAAATCTTTGTTGTATGTTCAGATAAATGCATATATGCTTTGCTCATGAGTCTCTGTGCCAAATTTCCACCAGTAGCAGCTTGTTGCTATTAAAAGAACACAACACATGAGAAGATGGTGAACCAGGTGACAGACTGAATCATGTACATCTGTTTTCTCTGGAGACTGGATTGCCTGTATCAGCTGGGGACAAATGAAGCTGAATATAGTTATCCAATGTTAGTGTCTGCCAAAACCCAACACAATTTGGCTAATTCTTTCCTCCTGATATAATTATCTGTTTAGCTGAAGAGTTACCATATTCATTATAATTCTGAACATCTCCTCAATCTATATTAATTATATGGATAATATTATTTAAAACACAGAGCTCACAGAGTCACATCACCAGTCAAGGAAGCACATTAGCCTCAGGCTAATTGCTCAAGTAAATTGTTGGGCTTCTGTATGTATTATTTAGATCATAATTCTGTTCACAGCATAAATAATCACTAACTTGGCCTAAGTCATCCTTTCAGAAGAAGTTCCTATGCATACTTAAAGGGGGAATTTTCTCCCTTTTGGATAAAGATTTTATTTATCTTCAGGTACCTGTAATTTGAACAGTCATTCCATCAGCAATGTCTGTGCTTTTTCATCATGAAATGGAGGCATTATAAGAATGAAAGTGGAAACCACTAGGTACACAGATTTAATGGGGTCTTGCTTCATAAGCCATTTGTAAATCTAAGCAGCAAATGTATTCTACTGCTTAAGGCAGGATAAATGGCAAGTGATAAGGCAGTTGGAATGCAAAAAACACAAAGTCAATTATATCACTTATAATTGATAAGACAATAAGCACAGAAAAATGTGAATATTTGTAGTTGATTTTGTTGACAATTTTCAAAAGCCACTAGTTTATGAATTTTAGCCTTGCAGGGACAATTAATCTGGATGTCTTTTGCAAAAGAGACTAATGGAGCATTTTCCCTCGCACAAGAAAAAAGCAGCTGATGTATCTGGATACTCCATCAAATCATAAAACACATAGATATAAGTGGCCATCATTCTTTGTACAGTAATTAAAAAAAAAAAAAAAGAAAAAAGAATACTGGTTTGGCAATGATTCCTGCCATTCAGATGCAGCAATCAGAACCTCTGCTTAGTAAAAATTTTGTATTGTTTGAGACATCACGACTAAGTCAAGTTGGCTTACAGAATTGGTCAGGGAGAGTGAGAAAGAGAAATGCATTATGTCTGCTTTAAAATCAATCAGGCTGTATGGGGGGAAGTGTGGGACTCTGGAACAGGAACACTAACACTAGCAGATTGACTGAAATCAGACCAAATCAGATTTAATTCAGGGTACATTTTCAGTGCAAAGATGTGTTAAGAACAAGACATATAACATTTCCAATTTTGTAAACTCTTCCTTCCTAATCACCAGTCACAAATTAAATGGTTTCTGTCTTTTTAGACCACTCAGTATCATCCTAAGCACACATCTCCAGGTAATCTGCACCAATGATATTCTCTGCTTGGAAGAACTATGCTTTCCTCTGGGGTAGGCAGAGCCTAGTGCTGTCTCCGCTTGCACTTCACATCCACTGGGTTAATTGAACCTTCAGCACAGAAGGCACATTCTGATCTGTTCTTGAAAACACATTCAGGTTCCTTTGAAGTCTGCAGTGCTTCTGCTGACTTCAAACAGCTTGGGAATAGCTCTGTTATGGGTAAATCAGGAAGAAAAATAAGGTGAGCAAGGAAAAGTAGCTTGCAAAAAAGTACTGTTGGTACTGATCTAAAAAGAAAGCACGTATTACATAGCATGTGATAACAAGGCATTCTTATGTAGAAGCTGGATCACAATCCATTTTACATGCATAGGCATTTAGGAGGGAAATTTCAGCATAATTATCAAGATTGTGAATGGTATATTACTGAAGCTAATGCTTCAATATGTAGTACACTGCTGAGGTAGAATTTCCCAGAAGAGTTTCATGCCAAGAGACCTCTCAGACTCTTGCTACCATTAACTCAATCCACCAAAGCTGACCCTGGAAGCTGTGTTCACCCAAGACAGCCTCTGAACTACCATGCCTTGCCTCAAGAAAGCACCTTTTCTGTGGGTCTGACCTCCCACACCTGTCAGGGGTTTCTGTCACACTGTGTGAGCTTGTGTTCAATGATAAATTAGGGACTCTCTGCTTTGCTCTCCATTTGTACTGCAAGCATGCCCTCAGGCATCCTGAGCATTAATATTCCATAGTATCTGCTGCTTCTGAGTATATTAAATTAATAAGGAGTTTTCTTCACAACCACACAAACATTCCAGGTATTCTTGGCTACTCCCAGTCTCCTGAGATTTGCTCATTGCAAAATGACTGCCTTTGCCTTTGTACAAAACATTCAGTAATTGAAGGAATTAGATAACCTTCTGCATGAAGAAGTATTTGCTTGATTAGGACTGTTTTCTAGTCTTAGGCTGTGATTTTGAAAATCAGAAGCTTAGAATACTGCAATTTTACTTTGGTTTGGTTTGATGCTTTTGGGGGTTTTTTTAAAGACTTACAAAGGCTGATCTAAAAGCATGAGAGTGTAAAGGCTAACTCTGCATTGCAAATATTTTGCTTAGCAAGCCACAGTCACAGAATACCAGTACTATAAGCAAAGTCCTGATGTCAGCCACAGTGCTGTTCTGACTATCCATCTGCTCAGGTTTTGGCAGTAGAAATCACATTTTACTGCATTTTGGAGCAGAAATTAAGAACAGTGGGGTGTATTACCGCTCTCCAGATTATATTAAATATGACAACTGTTTGTGACTGGATATGTGAAAGTTTTGCCCCATATCCTTCAATATGCTTTATGGATTTTTTGGTTGAACTGCACTGAATAGCAGTTGAACTACTGCTATTGGCTGTGGCAATGGATTTGCCATATGCAGGATGGAAGAAGTCCTGTCAGAGATGGACTAGTGAAGAAAATGAGAGCAGTTCAAATGTTACAGAAACCGAAGTTTTTAAGGTGGTTTAAACAGGTTTTAAAATGGCTTTTACCTTTTTGCAGAGTCACTGGTCTTCTTCCCAACATCCCCTGTGCTCCCACACAAGGTGTCCTGGGAAGGTGTCCTGAGATGTTTCCCATTGGCCTTTGTTAATCCCTTTCTATTGGCTGTTGACCCTTCACCTGATGGTTTTTTCTATGTGACCCTGAACTTGTGATTGGTCCCCTTTTGACCCTCCTGAAAGCCTTATAAACCCCTACCCCACAATAAACTTCCTCTTTCGTCAGTCCCTCCCTGGTGGTCTGTGTGCTCCTTGCGGGGTCGCAGGGCCACGTGCTGGGGCGGGGGGAAGGGCATTCACCTCGCAGGTAATGGGCTAGCAGCCTAAAGCCTGGAGGTCTCCCCCATTCCCACTAATCCGTCGGAATTGGCAGTTCAGACATAAAAGCATTTTGCCAAGCACTACCTCCATCAAGCTTTCTTAGCCTTCTAAGATAAATACTTCTCTATGTAAGCTTACCGTTAGGAAATGACCATGACGGTTTTGGTGGAAGAGAGGAAAGGAGAGAGGAAAGTATTGCAGGAGATGTGCAGAAACATATTTCCTCTTTCCACTTCTACTAATTTACACACACATCTCTTAGGTCTGCTCCATATATTGCTACTATATACACAAAATCCTGGTTTAAAAAGGTACATCTGGAAATGCTGATGAAAATCCTGAAAGCTAGGAAGAACTAGCAATTTCTTTGACTTCTAGCCTATCTTGATTTTCTCTCATTTATTCTCATATTAAACTCAGTAATTTGAATTTGGCCAACACGTATTCCCAGAAATAATTCAAACTTCATTTGAAGATCCTAATAATAAGTGTGATAGTAAAAATATTGGTTTTGTTAATATTTACTGCTTATCTTGGTGATTTCGATAATGGAATAATTATGGCTTTTGTAAAAGTGCGCTTAATTTCTCATCGAAATTATTCAGCTTTAAGTCCAGAACATTTAGCTTCATCACATTTTAATTTTTTTAGTGAGCTGGAAAAATTTTATTAAACCCAGTATTTTCTCTTCCTGAAGATACTTTTACAACAGAATCACTTTACCTCTCACACTTCCCTTCAATATACTAAACAAAGCGAATCCTTCTATTCTTTTAAAAAAGCCATGTATTACAGACCTTTCATCGCTTCCAGTCTTAGCACCTCTCTATGTGCAATTTTCCACCATCCTTCTAAAAATGTGGATAGCCATGGGGTTCAGTGTGTTCCCTCTGTAGGAAAAAAAGCCATTTACAGAGATAAAGCCATGTATTTGCTAGTTTGTTTCCTCTATAAGTAAGGATAACACCAGACCTTTTTGCTACAACATAACATTGTGATTCTATTCTTAGTTAACTTTGGAAAATGCTTCTTGCCAAGAGGGGTGTGGCAGCAACTTCTGTACTTGGATCTGGTAACATTCATACATCTTCTTTTTTTTAATTATTAACGAACCTTGTAAGTACTACTATCTAGCCTTCATCACTTGTGACTCAGTGTTGTCTTTGTCTAATGTGTACATAGGTATTATTATTTTTTTTAATCTGATTCTTGGTTACTGATGAGTGTATCAAGTCATGCTGCACTGAAAACTGCTCCTTGAAAATCTTCAATGTAAATTCCTGTTCTGGATACTCCATTCACCTGTTATTTCTTATCAATGACAAGGTTTGAGAGCTTTGGGTCATCTCTTATCTAATTATCTTGTGCATAAATGCCAGATTTAAATCTGAAGGTCATAAAGTACAAATCAAACTGCTTACTCAAAGGCTTTGTGTTTTACGGAGTCTTTATCAACCAAACTCATTATCTCAATTCAAATTTATGTTATATATTGTAAAACAGATATACTCTGGGGGATTTATTTTGGTTTCTGGGGTTTTTTGCTACAGTGCTGCCATTAACAGTATTCTCGCCCATCACTTCTTTATGGATTGAATCCAGTCTGTTTTTTTCTGTTATTATTCCTAAGTAGACTGTGATTCCCCAAGCAAAATAATGTCTGGTCTGCAGGAGAAGTAAAACAGCATTTGATGTTGGTGTCATGACAGGCTGTCTAGAGGAAAAGATCAAGACTGTTTATCAGTGTAATGTATGCATTAGCAACCAGCACAGTAGATTATCTTTCTAATTCGTTGAACCTCTAGGAACTCGGAAAGTTAGCACTAAACACCCTACATGCTGCACAAAGCTTTGCAATTCACAAGGCACCCTTGCAGTTACTAAGGTTTGTTATATCAGTAGAAATGCAACTGAGAGATTTAAAATTTACGTATCTGTGACCTTTATACATGATTTTGTATGAACACCAAATCCAAATGCAAAATTTGAAGGATCATCACATCTTTGCTTGCAAACTTTGAACACTATTGATTTTGCTCTTTAATTTTTGTCTCAGCCGTATCAGTTAATAACAGCTTTTGAATGTATATGCTTGCTGATGTTGCTATGGTTCCCTTTGCTGTGCTGAGCAAAACCCCATGAAATGAATTTACATTTTGCTGAGAGAAATCTGTTTTTTGCTTCTTCTCACCAGGAGATCATTCTTTGTGATATTTCAGTCTCTTGCTGAGAACATTGTCTTAAAATTGCAGAGAATCATGGTTTTATGTGAGGTGATAATAACAAAAAACACATGTGGCTATTCTTATAACAAATACTATTCTTTATCAAGATGCTGTGTTGAAATGTAACAAAGGTTATTTCATCAAGTTAACAAAACAAGAAGAAGAATCAAACAGAACTCAGGACACCGTATTTAACAATAATTTATTGTAATGGTGCAACAAAAAGAACACCTCAGACTTTGTTTTCTTCTTTTTCTTTTCTTTAAAGATAGAAAACAGAAGAAAAGAATTAAGGTATTTGAATATGTGCAAGAAATAAAGAAAATTTTACATTGCTTTTATTTTCATATTTCAATACTAGAAGAAGATGAGTCATATATCAAAGAATACCTTCTGATGTTTTAGATTTTCACCCTAAAATTGAGCAAAAAATAGAAATAGGCTATTGCTTCTATGAGCCAACATTTTGTGTTACTGTCTGATGTACCTAATATTGATATAATCTAACTAAAGTGCTTAAATCATGGATTAGGGAATAACACTTGCAAAATGTCTACATCTCCTGAACCAACTGTGTTTATAGAAAAAAACCCCAACACTACAGATACTATAATTGCAAAAATGTGGTGGTTTGTCGTGCTATTGGAAATACAGGGATATAATTTTGCTACAGAGCTCTACATCAGTCTAGAATGAAAAGGCTGCATCATGAGAGTCTAAATGATGCTCACTGCCAGGATCCTTGTGAATATGCAAAGACATCTATTTATCTTGAGGATATATGACTTGCTCCTCTTCTCAGCAGGCAGAGACATGACAAAATCTGGAACTGGAGGCCATAGAACACTCGGCGTTTTCTCTTCATGTAGCCACACATATTGGAGTGTTGTTGCTAGTGTAACTTAAGGCAATTTATTTGCTCTTCAAAGCAGAAAGGAAGAGTTTAAATTCCCCACCTTAATGAAACATGGCCTTCGGAGTGACAGGAGACCACTTCCATGGCACTCCTTTTCCCTCCTCCTTCCTTCCCTAGGGCTAGTGAAATAAGCCAAGGTATTCCCAAGGTAAAACATTAGCACTCTTCCTGGTATTAGCAGGTAATAATGCTAGCATTTATAGCTGCAAGTTTTGTCAGAAGGGAAGAGAAAAGTTATTTCTTAGAGGCCATGATGCAGAAGAAAGCAGACAGGATGCTGCAAGGATCCTGTTCTCTCAGGAAAGGCTGTTTTACTACATGGCACATTTTAATAATAGGGAGAAATGAACCAAATCTAAACATAATTTGAGATCTAATAGTGCATTCCAAAATGTTCAAAATGTTTAAAATCTTTCTTTATAGGACCTCCCAAGTATCTTGTTAAGCTGCTTATTATTCCAGGCCTAGGCATCAGAAGATAGTGACAACTTCAACTCAAAATGAGAAAAGCTGATGACTAAATCAACCATGAGAGGTATTGGAATTATTTTCCACTGCTAGACTTAGACTCATAACACCTGCAAGCCCTACAGTATTAGAAAACATTGCTAAAGTGTTTATGCCTAAGGCCAAATTCTCAGAAAGAAACCAGAGAGCACATGTTCATGAGCTGAACTTAGCCCAAGCATAAATAAGAGAGAATTTGCACTTTAGCTTCATGTAAAAGGACATTCTTCTTCAAAAGCTCGGTCAGATGACTGATCACAGCTAGCAATTATTCAAGCAGATAAGTCAAGATTTTGTCATTAATGGAGATGGTAATTGAACACATTGATTAATGTAATTAAGGGTAATCCAGTGTTCAGACTTTCAGTCTGAGTCAGCATTAGATATTATTTAGAGTTTTATTTTGTAGGAAGTTCCACTTATTCAGTTTCTCAAACTCCATGCAAACATCTTCTCTAAAAAATATTAGAAGGTGTTTTGCTGCTGGAGGTACTGACTCTGAGTGAGATAAAAATACCCAGTTTTTTTCATAGAGACACAAATGCTGAATCTATTGAAGTAAGGAAAGTTATGTGTAATTCTATTTTGTCTGGTGTCCGTGTCATATTCTAGCTAAAGTGTCTCAGAAAGTTATAGTCTTTGAGAGCAGAGTAGAAATGATGCAAAACATCCAGATGATTTGTTCTTTCTTCATATTTAACATGGTCATAGGAGAAAAGTTTGCTTTTTAGAAGATAATAAAACTTGAGAACAAGAGAAGATAAGCCATATCCCTTAAAAATGTGGTAAATCATTTGCTTTCTTTCCTATGGCAAGCAGGTAGGAATATTTATAATTTATTTTAATATAATTTTTAATTAATTTTAATATAATTTCAGTAGAAATATAAAGACCTTAATTTTCCACCTCGTTTGGGGGGTGTTATATGTGTGGCATCAGAGAGTCAACTGAAAACTGGCTGGCCTTGGTCATGAACACCACGGGATGCAGTGTTTCCCTGTGCAGTTACTGTTTGCATCCTCACAGATATTACTTATATTTAACATGAGATGACAATGACTGTAAAATGCAGGATGACTTCCCTTTACTGTCCAAGAGATAGAAAATAATGGTTAATTCAGAAAACTTCTTGTGCCTTAGTATTCTTTTCTCCTGAACATGTAGCTCCTTAGAATCCCATTTCATGCTATATTATTCATTGGGCAAATAGCCAATAGCAGGTTTGTACAAGGGGACATAAGGTTTTACAGGATCTATCTGCTATTACAGTGAAAGAAGCCCTGAGGAATTTAACAGGACACTCCTTTTTAGTGCAGTAAGGTGTTTTCAGCTTAAAGCCTTTTTAACTTGCTAAGGTATATCTCCTCTGGGAGACCTACCTGAGGCAGTGGCACGGGATGGCACATTTTCCATGGCATGTAAAAATGTTTAGTGGCTTAGATAATGGTCCTAGGAGGTACTCTTAAGAGTGACTTACAGAAAATCAAAGTGAAAACCACTTTGGGATCTTCCAGTATAAAAATCAAACTGTATTAAAAACATGATTATGTTTTTTAATTTTCTTTTTTTTCAGTTAAATTCAAGAAGATAGGAGTCTAAGCCAACACTGTAATGAGTATAAGGTTGACAGTAATTTCCTAAGGAGTGAAAAAGGGTTCAGAGGGGGTTTTAATGACATTTCTCTGACTTGATGCTTTATTAGGGAGAAAAAATGAATGGAAGACAATTCTGGAAAAGATCGTGTAAGTCAGTGTTTTAGGACAGGAACCAGCTATTCTGGTTAATTCAGAGAACAAAATAAGTTACTGTCCTCTTAATATACAGAAGAAATAGGCCAGGTCAGTGGTAATCATTGGTAAGGCAGATTATGAAATCACAATGACTGGAATTATCCATTTATTTCAAGCTAGAACACGTATCTCTTTATCAGAGACAAAACATCAGTTGTTAAACTTGTTATAGAGAGCCTTTAAAGTTCTTCTGAATTCATGTTATTTCAGGTTTCACCTGTATATCTCTTCTTTCACCCCAAGAGATATACAGTATTATTTCAGCCTCAGAGAAGTCTTCATTGGAGATTTCCTGACAATACAAATCATTCTGAAAGTTAAAGAAGCTTATTAAATGTGTTTAAGCAAATCATTCTTCCTTGTGATTTAACGTTATACCTGAATTCCCATAAAATTATACAAGTCTATTATCTGTGAAGGACCCATGATGAATAGATAAAACAGAATTTTAAAACTGATTTTATTTTCTTTTCACTAGGATGGTTCTCTATTTCATTTTGCTGCTATTTCTCCTCTTTCTTTCTTTTTTTTTCTGTTCACTCTTTGCTATGATAATTCAATAGTTGTAAATCACACTATCCAAAACCAGTGTCCATGTGATGAATAAGGTGACTAAGAAAGGGATTACAGCAACCTTCTTTGAGCATAAAATAATTACCTTCTAGAAGACTGTCCTGTCTTATGTTAGCAATGCATAGAAATTAATAGAAATATTGTTGTGTTACATGTGGAAAATAAAACAGACAAAGGGATTAGTATTTACAATGACTGTGACTAGGACTGGTTTTCTTCCCAGTCAAAGAAATCAAATACCTTCAATATTATTAAGAACTAATGCTGTGCTGAAAAGGCAATACATTTTGTTAACTTATCAAAGTGGATCTATGTATTCAGACCTAAATGAAAAGTGTTTCATTTATAAGCATCCTCTCTTTTCTATAACTGCATATCCATTAATTTAGCTCTTTCTTATCTCATTACTGAAAATTACTTAGCTCATCTTCCTGTCATTATTGAAAGTAGTTTGGTTAGGAAAGAACATCTAAACTCTCTTCCTTGTGTTTCTGGTTCCTTGGGCATTGAAAAAGGCATTTCCATGGTGCGGCGCCTAAAAAACATCAAGTAATCCTAGGAACGGAAGAACATTCTTGTATCTGTCACAGGAGTTAGCAGACTGCGGTAAAGAATGGTAGGAAACCAAGCACATGCGCTGGGCTGATATTCTGGTAAGAATTACTCATGTTACATATATGTTATTCTGTACTTTTCAGTGGTCATCATTAGCAACAGGAGGTTTTGTCTTAGGTCACAACTAAGTGTCCACCATGGTACATACATACATAAATAAATAAATAAATAAATAAATAAATAAATAAATAAATAAAATATCTAGAGTGAAATAGAGCAACAAAATGTGTTTTTTTCTGTTAATAGAAATGAAGTCCATCTCCCATGAAAGCAGAAAGTTTTCCTTGCAAAATCATTAGTACACCTTGCAGGTAAGTAAATAAGTGACCTGAATTATGTCAAGCAGCTATCTCTCTTCAAATTGGTTCTATAACATTTGATACTATGTTTTTATTTTTAATTTGAACATTTGTCTGAAGTATGAAAATTTCAGAACTGAAATAATGAAGTATGAGTTATCAGCATCAATACATTGACAATTAAGGTAAGTTTTTAGATAATTTTGTAGCAATGTATTGATTTTATGAGGTTGTCATGGTCACAGATGATACCACCAGCTTTAGAATGAATGATTGCAACAAACTGGACGCACAAAAACCAGTCTTCTGTTGACACTTAGAAACTTGGTAGCCAGAAAAATTCATTATCACAGTATTATATCATCATTTGTATAACCTGTTATTTAGTTAGTCAACTGAATTTTGCTGAACCTTAAAAATATCATACTCTTAGCTTAAGCAACAGGAAACAACTGTTGCTGTGTAATTGCTAGTAGACGTTATTTTTTTAGTAATAATCCTTTTTTGCGCTTATGTTTAACACGAATTTTTCCTCTTGCACACAAAAAATGTTTATTCAAAGAAGGATATCTACAAACTGTAAAGTATCATTTATGGCTTCCTGATGCTGTGCGCTGATCTGAGTCAGTATGAAGGCTATACGAGTGAAGAATTGGGAGAACACAACTATACTGCCTTTTTGTGCCAGATCTTTCTTTCACTGCAGCTGGTAGTGACAGGGACATTACCTAGAGCAGCTTTAAACTAGTTTTTCACTTGAAGCAGCTTTTGTTAATTTGTACTGCCTCAAAAAAATGAGCTGAAATGTAGACGAGAACATGAAACGCACTGTCCAAAGATCACTGGCTAGCAATTAGCTAGTTGTCTGGCAGGTGTTTGTAGGCAGACATATGTAGAAGGACAACCAATTTGTTCTGCAAATAATTATCAATAATTAGTGACTTTGCAACTTGCAGTGATAGTCAGCAGCTGCCAGTGAACCAGCATCTGGAGCTTTCAGCAAAGGCACACAAGGCTTCTGTCCCAATTTGTTTTTTGAGCCTGCCTCTCCAAAAGGCAGTCTTAGGCATACTTTCTCTCTATGTCATGGAAACTGTTGCAGAAAATACCTGGTTGTTCCCTAGAACATGGATCCTGGAGGATTTGGACTGTCTGGTATTCATCCAATCCCCACAATATCCACCACCCCCACCCCACAATCAACACAATTACTTTTTTGTAATTAAGGTATCAGGTGATTTGGGCACACTCTGCAGGTTTTCTCCCTTTCCAGTTGCTTTCAGGAGAGGAAGCCTCCAGAGAGTGCTGTGAGAGTCAAGCAATATCACCTAGAAATAAGCAACCTTACTCCTTGCTTCCCAGATAGACCTTTTTCACAGAAAACAATATACAGTAAATTGAAAATACATCAAGCTGTTAACAGCAGCTGCCAGAACTCCCACAGGTACTGCAGTTTTATCACAGAGCCACTATCTCAGTGCAGCTTCCTTCCTGGAGGCTATGAGAGCTTCTGCATGGCCAAAAGGCATACAGCAGCTTACTGACACATGTATTGAGTAGATTCAACTTCCCCTAAACCAGTGTCCTGCTTCCAAGGTCACTTCTGCCTGTTCCCCTTGCTGCTTTATCTTCAGGCTAACCAAGTCACTGCTTGATTTCATCTACCTGCCCCAGCCTTTCCTGTGTGTCCTCTCACATCCCTGTTACTCTATAAGAGCTTCTTGGTACCTCCCTATTCTTCACAGATGGTTTATCTTCTAACACCTACTTAATTCTAGGTAATGCTGGCAAGCAAAGGAATCACTTCTCTCCTTCCTATCCTATTCACTCTTGTCATTTACTCAAAAGCCAAGATGGCCACAAGCAGATTGCCCTCTTTTTCCAGCATTCAGTACAGTGGATCCACCATTCACTACAGTGTCTGAAAACTGCTCTGTTAGGATTATTGGCTTCCCTGACAGGTTTAGTAGAACACATGCTTTAGAAAAGGTAAACTAAATGGTGGAAGGTAGGATGGAAGCATGTTAATCTCAAGGCTAACTGGAGAATTAGGAGACTTAAACTCATTGTGGATCCCCAGAGAATGTGGTGGATTGGTAGGGTATATTAGTGAATAACATTTAGATGTTGAAACTCACTGTATATATTTCAACTCCTTGTCTACTAACCTCATTAGTGCCCACTGTGATGATTTTCTGACTTTTAAAACCCCAAGTATGGCATTTGGGGAACATTCCTCTCAAATAAAAGTCTACTGTATGTCTTAGAGAGTTGCAGCCACTTCACTTTACAAGTGATGGACTGAGCCACTGCTACTTATGGTCCATTACATTGTTGTAGACACACCAAAAGAGCACTCCTCTGCCCAATGAAGAGAATATTTCTCTTTCTGCAGGGTTGACTCTTCAGCTTCATTTTCCTCCCAAGAAAAATCTTCTCTGTGCTTATTGATGAAAAACCATAAGCATAACAAAAGAATTGGCTTTAAGAAAACAGCTAGAGGATTAATCACTTGAGAGAAATATATATATTTGGTCAGTTCTGAGTACAGGAATATTTTGGAAATCCTGCATCAAAACAGATTACATTTTCTGCAGAGGCAGAATATCTGCCAAGAACTAGTAAAAAGTAACAACTCTGTTTAAAATACTGTGTTGAAAAATTAAAAAAAAAAAAAGAGATTTGAGGTTGAATATTATGAAATATTATTCTGGAGAAGTGAACTGGCAAAAAATGTGCAGGGCCAGTCATTAGGGGATTAAGTAACCTCAAATCTCATTCAGCTGTGTCAACAATTCACACCCTTGGAGAGAAAGCCTTAATTAGAAAAGGTACCACAGTACGTACTAATCAACCCTCTTCAGTCATTACAGATATGCCGAAAGCTGAATGAGCATGAAGTCTGGGAACAAGGGAACTGCTGAGAGTTTTTGGAAATACAAGATCCACCTGAGAAAATATTATGTATTACATGTTCTAGGTAATGAATATTGTCATTAGGGAAGAGGACTAAGGCTAAAATATGCAAACTTGGGATTAGGCTTTTGATTTTTCACCTTTTTTTTTTTACATAATAACCACCTTTCTGCATATCATTCTTACCCTTCTTAACAGCTATGAAATACTTTTACTATGAAGTAGTTTTATAGATAGGGAATGAAGAATCAAGGAACACACTTTTTGTCAGTTTATCAAAGATACTTTCAATTGAAGATGTATAGTTCAGAAGAGCATTTTTTTGTTCTGAGTAAGGTTGCATTTATCATGCCAAGAAAATAAAAAAAAATTAAAATATTTCATTAAAAAATGTTTATATAATTTAATGATACATCTACTTGTTAGCTCAATATAGGAGAGAGTAAGTCTAAGTTTACAAAATGTTCTTATAGAAATAAACTGTAAGATGAGTAAAATTCAGGCTCTCAATCCTCGCACTGTTATTTCCTGAGTGGTAAATCACTGAGGGTCATAGAGTATACAAAAAGCAAGTGATTTATGTTTTAGCATTTACAAAGAATAAGAGTTATGAAGCAGATACTTTGAGTAGGATGTGATGAAAATATTTGCCTAACTTTACACTCAGACTTCATAAATAGGTAATATGACCTTATTTTTTTAGCACTGTTTCCATTCTGCTAATGCTTAAAACGGTAAGAAAGAGTAGGAACCTTCAAAGGTACTGCATGCACACATATTTACAAGACAAATAGATAAGTCAGAGAAAGAAAAGAAAATAAATGAAAGACATCTTAAAACACATCATGGCCAGGAAAAGACCACTCCAGCGCTGTTTAAAATCCTTGTATAAAACATGGACAGTGGGCTTGAGTGCACCCACAGCAAATGTGCCAACAACACCCAGCTGCATCATGTACTCAACATGCTGGAGGAAAAGGATGCAATCCAGAGGGACCCTGGGAGGTGGGCGTCTGCAAACCTCATGAAGTTCAACAAGGCCAAGTGCGAGGTCCTGCACCTGGGTCATGGCAATCCCCAGTATTAATACAGATGAACTGATCAAGAGCAACCCAGTCAAGAAGGGCTTGGGATGGCTGATGGAGGAGATGCTGGACATGAGCCAGCAATGTGCACTGGCAGCACAGAAAGCATCCTGGGCTGCATCAAAAAAACATGGACAGCAGGTTGAGGAAGGTAATTCTGTTCCTCTATTCTGCTCTTGTGGGATCCCACCAGGAGTACTGCATCCAGCTCTGGGTCCCCCAGCTTAAGGATGTGGACCTGCTGGAACAAGTCCAGAGGAGGTCCAGAAAGCTGACCAGAGGGCTGGAGTACTTCTCCTATGAAGGGAGGTTGAGAGTTGGAGTTCTTCAGCCTGGAGAAGAGAAGGCTCTGGAGACACCTTATAGCAGCTTTCCAATACTTAAAGGGTACCTACAAGAGAGCTGGAGAGGGACTTGCTACAAGGGCATGTAGCAATAGGTTAAGGGTGGAATGGCTTTAAACTGAAGGAAGGTAGGTTTATATTAGATATTAGGGAGAAATTATTTACTGTGTCAGTGGTATGGCACTAGAACAGGTTACCCAGAGAGGTTGTGTACTCTCCATACCTGGAGGTGTTCAAGAACAGGTTGGACAGGGTTTTGAGAAACCTGATCTAATGAGAGGGTCCCTGCCCCTGGCAGGGATTGGAACTGTTTAAGGTTCCTTCCCACCCAAACCATTCTACAATGCTTTGTAATTATCGTGTCCATGTTTGTCATGCTGGACCAGTGGAACATCTCAGCAGGAACGCACACTATAACACACCTAAACGTGCCTGAGACTGTATATATGACTAGAGAGTGCAGTTATAAAAGCACACAGACCCAACACATAAATATTTAAATTAACAGTTCTGATTAGACTTGCAGCTCATCATCATTTTCACCAGGACAATCCATTGAGTATTAATTCTTATCAGTACTTGTGTGTGTCAATGTGTTGAGGGAGTATTTGGACTCTTGTCATGGGCTATGACTGTTTTCCTGCAATGTAACTCATGTAGAGTTACAGCCTGTGACTATCAGGTGTATGTATAAGGGATTTAGTGGAGGTGTAGCATATCCATCAGCAGTTCCAGTCTGTGCATAAGAGAAGTTATAGACAAGGTTTGTAGGGAGTGTAGGGTCTACTCTGCCTGCCCACACAGTCCCAGGAGGGACCAAAGCACCAGCACATTGCAGCCTTCATATCTTGCATACCTGAGTACCCTGAGTACAAATTGTCCTCATGGCTGGACTGCTCAGCTGGTGTTCGTGATGGGAATGTACTGTGGTTCCTAATGCTCCTAAGGTTGTTTTTTTGAAGTAAGGTCAAGCTGGCTCAGTCAGCACAAAAGGCACATTCACACACTAGAAGTCTGCTGCTTCTCAGTACAAGGCAGTGTTTGAATGTAAAAACTGGAAAGAAGGTACTGAGATAGCTTTTGCTTTACACAATAGTTTGAGAATTTTTCCAGACGTGATCTGCCCTTGAAATTTCCAATATCTGCTCAGAGTAAAGTAACAATGTCCTATTTCAGTAAGGCTTTTAAAATAGATGTAAGGCCTCTTCTGTCAATACAGGATGTCAGGATTTACTTTTAAAAATAAATAATGGTGGTTTATGGTCCTTTTACTTACTTTTTCAGCTACTTCCCACTCTCTCTGTCATACCTCTATTAAAGTGCTCCTCCAAATCACAGTAAGGGTCCTACCACAAAGACCTACCATTCTTTTTTAAGATAATCACTAAAAAGAGAAGTTTCCTTTTTACTAGAACTCCATATATGTGGTAAGTTTTAGAGACCAGCCTTAATGTTATTGTATTATTTCTTCCTGAAAGGCATACTGGTCCTGCAAGAACATGTCTGTATTTTTAGGCATTTTCCTGTCCTACCTCTATCCCAGCTTCATATCAGCACATGACTTTGGTACTTGCTACATCCTCCAGTACATCACAGACTGTAATCTGCAAACAGCTTAAGTAATTTTCCTTCCTAAGTACCATAAACTTCTTGTAGGTTAAGTTAGTTCTGTATAGTTTGTGAAGTCTCATATATTACCTCCTAAGACTTAAAGGCTGGTCTCAGATATCTTGTTTCCCCATCCATAAAACTATAATATTATGAGGACCATTGATTTTTCAAGTTAGTGTTCTACCTTCAACTCCCACCATAGCAAAAGTGGGTTTGTCTTATTATTTACACCATGGAGTTTTTCCAGAAAGAGCAACACTAACTGCCACAGGAATGGGGAAGGAGAGGAAAAGCAAAGTGTTATTTATCACCGTAGCCTGGGGGTGTAAAAACAGACTGAGAATATAATATTCTTCCTTTTTTTTTAAGACATTTCTATCATGATATTACTGTATAAAAGATTCATTTCCAGCTTTGAGGTTTTTTCTTTCCCTTGTGGAGTTGAAAAACTCACCAAATTTAAATAAGAAGAGAAAAAATAGCTCTCTTAACTGCTACAGCACAAACTGCAGCATATGAAATTGTCCAGATGTTTCTCATGGTGGGAACAATAAGAATGCCTGACAGAATGGAAAATCCTTGTGTGTACATTACATTGCAATACACAATTAGAAACGCCTGCTGAAAGGAAGCAAAAGAAGCTCCAACTCTGTTCAAAATCCCTGATGAGGGACATATTACCCGATTCTTCCTTTCTGTTTATGTGACAGTTTACCCATGCATCTTTCTTTAGAAAGGGCTCCCCTAGGAGGAAGATGTGCAGATACATCTATGACATTGACTTGTTCTAGTCGCCCACACCCTAAGAAAATACAGTGAAGTCTCTGAAGTATGTTTTCCCCTGGACTATAAGTCCCAGGGTGAAACCAAGTCAGGTTTTCAGACTAATGTCTCCTATTTTGGGAGACCTTAGGAGCTTCTTCTCTGCTACCTTCTTATTGTCTTTTTTCATTATTTCCTCATCCGATGCCAGAGGAATTCCTCCTCCTGGACGAGCATGCCACCATAGTGCTCTCATAAGAACATGTATAATGTCCAACTTGTTGGGCATGCTGAGCAGCTATTCAGTTGCACAAGAAAGTCTGCAGGACTGATCAAGCTGTCTTTTCCAGACATGGAAGGGAGAGGTTTTTTTAGGGCAGTCAGTGAAGCATGCACTATGGTAGTGGTACAGTGTTCTCTGAGATACTCAGCCACTTCTGCTTTCAGCACTGGTCTTACAAAGGTTATGCCTTTCTCTTCTGGCAAACACCATTTTTGCAGATAATGGCGTTCTTCTGTTAATGAGTCCTGAAAAGCAGGAAGGATTTCGACCACCTTCTTTGCAGTAGTTCTGATGATTACGATGAGGAAGGAGTGTATACAGAAAAACAGAGTGGGTTCGTTTATGACTGGATAGCAAAAAGCTTCCTTCTAGTTGCAAGACTGTATAAACATCCAGGCATTCAGGCTGTGCATTACTCTGGATGAGAGCATAGACATATACACTGCAGCACACTCTGTAGAAGGTAAATTACGCATCTGTGTTAGATGTCTAGTCTATATTTGAATGAATGATTACAGCGCGATGAAGCACAATGTTAACTTTTACTTTAGCTTCATTAACATGAAATTAATATAATACCATAGTTGATTTATCAACAGACTAATAGTGGTCTGGTTTTGTGGGGTTTTATCAAGTCCATTTTCTTGATGAGTGCTGTGCTGTTAGCCATCTCCACTTTAGACAAATGCCATAAGGCAACACACTCTCTGAAGGGTATGGAAGCCCTCAGCAGGCCTATGGGAGTGTCTACTCAGCAGTAGCAGGTATGTGATTTATTCTGGTTCCCTGCTATGTATGTATGGTTTGTGAGGTTTTTGTATCCTTTGAAACTTATTTGCCACTTAGCAATGAAAGTGCAAAACAGATGCACTGCAAAATCAGCATTCTTCAGTTGATTACACGACCTATAGTATTTTCTGCTCACTTGTAGTATGTTATGTGGCTTTATTTGCCACATTTTAGAAAACACAGGAGAACTAAAAAGTCATAGACTTGACATTTTCTCTTATTCTTTATGAGTACTGCACGCACCCATTGATCAAACAGGATTTTGTGAAAGACAGCTACAAAAAAGGAAAGTTTTAATCTGTTTGACATGACTGAAGGGTGTACCCAAGGGCTCTGCCTGCAGGGTATGCAGTAAAAAGAGAAAATGCTTTTACACTAGAACTTTCTCTTGGTTCTGCCATTGTGCAAGCTCTGGGAAAACACTGAAGTGTTCTGATGTGCCATGGCTTCACTTGTGCAGTGTCTGATATTAAACTGTATCAGAAAACATCTTTATTTTCAGTGGACAGACTGATGGAATAACCACTTTTACTTTCTGTCTTTCCATCAAATTACTGTGTTGTGCTTGGTCATAATGATATCTTTCACATTAAATAAAAGCCAAATGTAATGTAGTTAATATAAAAGTGATTCTCTGGTAAAAATTCTCAGTATATAGGACAGATCCTTTAAAACTTGACCTTTTGCACATATCACTTCTTCATGGGGACTGTCAAACAGTTCCCTAGATTTAAGACTTATGCCAGAGTTTGAATTGGGCAGTTTGTGTTCCTCTCCTCAAAACCAGAAAATGTCTGGCATTAAGTAAAAAATCTGATTTGATTTCTGCTTAGATTCAAGTAGTACTGTAATTTTTCTTAAGAGATTTAATTTTTTTTTTTTTACCTAAAATGTGACATTTTCAAGGGGAACTTCTTGAGATTTTTTTGTACAATTTCTTTTCTTGGGAAGAATTTCAATTTTTCTAACAATCCTAATGGAAGCCATCACATGGGACACCTGAGTCTTCAGTTGTTCTTTATTGGTTTTGTGCTTCTGTGGGAATTACAGAGGCTAAATGAGATGAATAAATGGATTTTTAACAGGCTTATTACAAGGAACATTTGCCAACATGTTCTCAGCTTGAAACACAAAGCTCTTAAGATTTAATTTTTAGCAGCTTTTCTCCAAAAGTAAAATTTAATTAGAATCCAATTATTCTGCAACTGAGGCAACTGCTGAGGTAGTGCAATGGATATTTGGTCCCACATTGTCTAATTTATAACCCACAAGCACTTTGAGGAACTATTGTCCTCTCTATATTTATATGCATTTCCTATGGATATAAATAAGAACTGTATGACTGGTTTGTATGTATTTGAGAAAAATTTAAAGTAGTATAAGAATATTTTACTATATATTTACTATGGCCTTACACCAAGAATAAACATGCATAAATTCATGTTAAATTTCAGGGCTTGAGAGTTTCTATTGGAAAGATAAAGAGAAAGTAAGAGAATCTGAAATATCAGTATCACCTAATTCCTTAGTACAGAAAAACCTTCTTAGAAAATAGAGTAAGGTTTCCTGTTTTGTACTCACACCAATGTAAGCCCAAAATAATGTTTCTGAACTCATGATTTCTAGTTATTCCAGACTTAAAATGAGGTCTTAACAAACATCTCTAAGCTATATGTCAATCCATTAGCATAAAAAATTTTTTGAAAAAGACCAAAACCAGAGATCCAGACTACTGTCTTACCTCCATCTTTTATCTTCTAGAGAATTCCTGACACTTTTAAGGGCTTGTAGCTGAGATTACCTGCTAGTTACATGACCAAAACTTAAAGCAGAAAGTATTTTCATGCTCTCTCTATGTAAGGCACAATATAAGGTACAAGACAATGAAGGGCAGAAGGGTCAAAAGCAGTTGGCCTGAAGAATTGGTGCTTCTTGACTCATGCTTTACTAAGTTTTGGTCAAATTTCAAGTGAAAAATAGCTGTGATTCCTTATCTTTTAATGTTTAATGGCAAATGTTAATGATTAGGTGGTAATTAGTTGCTTACCTGATTAGCATTTCCTACAAGGTAATTTGATGTGGACTTAGGTTAACTCCTAAAACTCAAGCTATTTTTTAAAAAAATCATTTTGGGTTTTCAAAATGGTTTCTGTAAGAGAGAAACCTATATTTTAAAAACAATTTTCTGAATGGTCAGCATGATGATCAGCTTTGGCAGGTTAGCTAAATGGCAGTAAGATGCCAAATACTAAGTAAGTGTTTTGTTAAGACCTAGAAAAACTTTTCTTTTTTTGTAATGGAAAGCTCCTCTTACTTCTTCTCATTCTATTATATACAAGAGCCTTAAAAATATTGTGCCTATTTTCTCCAGTTACAGAGTCTGATTGCAGACCTGACAATGTCATGGGAATTGTCAACAGCTCTGCTTGTTGGCATCTGAATGTCACTGAATGCTGATACTGTACATCACCACTAACTTCTCAGATCACACTTACATCTACAATCCAAGCACTGCCACAGAAAGCTGATGAGCATTCCCAAAGAGGAGGAAGGACTCTATGACCTCCCATGTAAGCAATCATTGATCTGCAGGATACAGTCATGGAATCATAGAATTTTTAAGGCTAGAAAAGACATCTAATATCATCAAATCCAACAATCACTGTATCACCACTACCATGATCACCATTAAACCATGTCCTCAAGTGTGGCAGCCACATGTTTTTTGAACACTTACAGGTACGATGACTCCACCACTTTCCTGGGCAGTCTGTTTCAATGCTTTATAACCCTTTCTCTGATTTTTTTATCCCCTAATATTCAGTGTAAACTCTCTCTGGCACAACTTGAGGTCATTTCCTCTCATCCTGTCACTTGTTACCAGAGAGAAGAGACTGACCCCCACCTGGCTACAACCTCTTTTCAGGTATCTGTAGAGAGTGATAAGTTTCCCCCTGAGGGAAACAGATACAGCTCCCTCAGCCACCTCTCATAAGATTTGTGCTCCAGACCCTTCAACAGCCCCATTGCCCTTCTCTGGACACACACCAGCACCCCAATGTCTTTCTTCTATTCAATGCTTGATTACACACTGCTGAAAGGTAGAAAACTCCTTAGTAATGTGCTCCTTTTTTAACCCAAACCAGGCTGCTACTGTCATTATAAAATAATCATAAAACATCTTTTCATCTTTGAAAAGGAGCTGAGAAGATGGTTATCTTCCTAGCACGTACTTGCCCATTTGGGAATCTCACAGGCACACTGGCCCTCCTGTACATACTGTGTAAAAGACCATTTCCTCCTCTCTGCACGTAGTTTCTGTCCTGTATTGCACTTGTGGGCAAAAGAGCCAAACTGGGAATTTGCATCTGCTTGGCTTTTAATAATATTATGCAGAAATACATCTTTATTAGCTGCTTTTCTGGTCAGGCACTGCTAAATCCTGTCCAGGTATAAGCTGATTTGAAGCTTTGATGTTTAATTGAAATGTATTCTCGAGCTGTTGTTAGTATTGGTCAGTGTGCTGGGAAATGCAGCCTGACTTCTTGTGATACAAGCTGCCAGTGTGATGCAAACACTTCGTTTCAATAAAGGCTAAACCCACAAACCCACTTTTCTCTGTAAACACCACACAGAACATTCAAGAAAACCACAGTAAAAGGTCATTATTTAAGCAACAAAGAAAAGATCTCCAAAATTACGAAATACTGTATTTACACTTATCCTTGCTATCTTTAGTTCCTTCTCTGTGCCATGCATAAAGAGAAGTCCTATGGGAGTGGTTCATGGTCCTAGAAGTCATGATACCAATGATGTCTCACTCAAAAGACAAGAGAGATGCACCAGTGATTTTAGCTTTTTCTGCTTTGTCAGCACTCTGGTCCAGCAGCTGAGCCAGGTTACTAGAAAAACCTGGCTATAGATCATACAGTTATGGAAGGGACATTAAAGATTGTCTCATTCCAATCACCCTGCCACAGGGAGGGACACCTTTCACTAGACCAAGTTTCTCAGAGATCCATCCATTCTGGTCTTGAACAATTACAGCGATGGGACATTCACAACATATCTGGGCAACCTGTTCCAGTGCCTCACCACCCTCACGGTAAAGTTCTAATATCCAACCTAAACCTACTTTCTTTCAGTTTGAAGCCATTCCCCCTTGTCCAGTCACTACATACTCTTGTAGATACTTTCTCTCCATCTTTCTTGTAGGCCCTCTTTTTCCAGTCACCTGGGACTTCACCTGACTGACAGGACTTTTCAAATATCACGGAAAGTGGCTTGGCAACTACATTAGAAAATTCCCTCTGAACTCTGGGATGCATTTCATTGGGTCTGATAAACTTAGGTACATTAAGGTTCCTCAAGTGGTCTTGAACCTGATCTTTACTTAAAATGGGAGGTACTTGGCTCCCCCAGTCCCCATCCTGCTGTCCATCCACTTGAGATGTGTGGGCAAGGAGTTTGCCATTGAAGACTGAGAAAAAAAGTTATTGAGTGCTTCAGTTTTTTCCATCGTTACCAGTTTTTTCAGTGTTGTTCATCAGCAGGGGTACACCTTCTTTGACCATACTTGTAGAAGCCTTTCCTGTTACTCTTTGTGTCCCTTTCCAGGTAAAGTTCCAGCTTCACTTCCTCACAAGCTAACTTCATCTCTATACTCTTCCTGGGTTACCTGTCCTTTTTTCCACTGTCTGTGTATTTGCTGCTTTCCCTTTAGTTTGACTAGCAATTCCCCACTCAGCCATGCTGATCTCTTGCCTTCCTTGCCTGATTTCTTGCTCCTGGGGATTGCTAAACCTTGTGCTCTCTGGAAGACTTCCTTAAAAATCTGCCAGGTCTGTTCCACCCCTTTGTCCCTGAAGGCAGTATCCCAGGGGATTCCATCGACTATCTTCCTGAAGAGCTGAAAGTCTGCTTTCCTAAGTTTCAGGGATCTAACCTTACACCTTACTTCACCCATACCCCTCAGGACTGCAATGCATGATCACCCCAGCCCAGTCTGCCTCCAAACTTGATGTTCCCAATTAGCTCACTTGCATTGGTGACCAACAGACACAGTAACGCAACCCCTCTGGTAAGGCTGCCTATGACCTGGCTGAAGAAGTTATAATGTTAAACTGAGGCACGGGAGCCCATACAGCTCCTGGGGGTACAAAGGTGGTTTGGAACACTACCATTCCTTCTCTGAGTGGAAATACACTACAGGCCCTGGGTTTTCTTCAATGAATCTACAGGCCCTGGGTTTTCTTCAATGAATCTATAGGAAAATGGTAATAATGAAACATCTTGAATATATCTGCTTTTGTCTGCAGAGGAAATGAAAGTAAACAGTGTCTAGGCATGGGAGAAGCACATAAATGAGGCTTGTGTGCAGTAAAAGCTGTAATATTGTCCGTTCTGGCATTCTCCCCTCCAGATAGATACTTCCCCTGCTGCTGACAGCTTCATTCTCTGCAGCCACAGAATCAGATTGGAAACACTGCTGTAGATTCACAACCCTACCAAAAGCTATGCTATGCTTTTCTGATTCTGTGTGCTGTTACAGATATTAAGTTACTCTGCTCTCAAACAAGCAAAGCTGGTGAGGGCTTGGTAACATTTAGTTTCAGACATTGGGATGCTTAAAAGTAAGGGTACTTTGCAATTTTAGAACCAGCAGTGGTTTTAGATAATATTGATTCTATTTCACTGTCTTAGAACCCTAAGTTCTAAGTATAACTCCAGACTTTCACAGTTCTTAAAATGCATACAGTTCAAAACTATGTATAACTTAAGAGTGGAATTCAAATCTCAGCTCAGCCTGGGCAAAGGGCTATGCACTGCTCTGCAGAGCATTGTAAAAAGGCCAAGAGACAGTACATGTTACTGGGAATAGTGGTACTCCGACCACAAAAGTCATGGTACACAGGCAACAGTGAGTTGTCTAGGCCAGGTGCTGCAAAGACTTTCAGCAAAAGGAGACAAATCTTGGGTTGTGTTCAGAGTTTTCATCTGGGGTTTGTCGTGAGAAGAGTGACAGTCACAATGCATGGAGAGAAGACATAAGGGGCTCTACCCTTGTCTTTTATACCTAAAATATATATGACATTTTTGTTAATAGTTCAGATGGAACATAGATCAAGCACAGATAGCTTTCCAAAGGTATTCACCTGTGGTGGAGCTGGACAAGAAGGGGGACAGGACAAGAAGGAATAGGAATAGGATATAGCTGAAACATCTTTTCATCCTATTTCTACTCTGCTTTTCCAGTTCCCAGCTACTGTGAGGCTGCTACATGCCTTGGTCTTGCAATGAGAAGAATTTGAGAGGACTGAAATTAGAAGGATCTTATTTGACAGGCAGGTAAGCAGTACATGGTATAAATGCAGGAGGGGTTGTCTGCTATAGAGCAAGGTCTTGCAAAATTGCTAATGTCAGCAGAGACATCTTGTCTCAGATGCCATGTAGATGGGACCCTCCAGCTTTATGGAAGCTAAGGCAGCAAGTTGCATTCACACTCTACACAGTGGGTCAGCTGGAGTTAGACTGTTGAAGATGCATAAGAAATGCAGTCCATGGGCAGCAGTAATACAGAATGGTTCATGAAGCACTGAGAACCGTTGAAGAGTTAAAACCAGCTAAGCTGTGGTACCATCCTCCCCTCGAGAAAGACAGCATTAATATCTCCTTTTGTTCACTCAAGAGTATTTTTTCTGAGTCAAACATCCACTACAAGGTGAATCAATAGAGCACTGAGCCACCAATGATGTAAGACTTCTTACTCACAAATGACTCAATTTATTTAAAGAATGAAGTAACAAAATCCACCTCTTGACAGATTAAAAACAGTTCACCAGATTACTTAAAAACAGCCATATATTATACCTTTTCTGTTCAAAATCAATGCTATAGAAATTTTCTGTGTACATCATGTTGTAATACAAAATCCAAGCTTTATTTACATCAAACACCTAACATTCTCAACTATACCTCCTAAAAGTGTATAGTATCAAGAAATAAAGAAATAAACAAACAAACAAAGGCAATGACAATATTTTTGGCTCCAGTATATTACCATTGCCTACTGACTTAGGCCATGAAAGTCATTTAGTCATTGAAAGCAAAATGAATTTTTTGGCATTCGTGATAGCCACCAAGACAGAGTAGAATAGGGAGTCAGAAATAAGTCAGAAACAACTAGAAATAAAAGCAACATGTCAAAAGTGTATTAGACTTGTCTAAATCAAATCAGAAATCAAAAGCAGATCTGTCTGAGCAATATACTTTTCATGCCAACCTGTCAGTTAAGTAGCTGCAGAACGTGCTTTAATGTAAAGCATGCAGTCAAGTTCTTCAGTCAAACTTACCCCTTCACTGCACTGACCAGGACCAATCCCAGAAGTGCCTGAATGCACTTGTGAACTGTACTTAGTTCTATGTTTGTTTTATATTTCCATAACTTGAAATATAAAACATTTCATCTCTTCAGAAAGCTACACCTCTTGAGCCATAGCATGCACAAGACATTTCAGATGTCTTGTAGATCCCAAGAGACCTCTAGCCTACTAGAAGTTTTATGCTTTCAGACTGTGTTTGCTGAAATGCAGTCATGCTGGAAATCTGAGTCCGTAGAGACCTTTTGAAGACATATCTTTTTTGTCTATCCTTTTGCTCATTCTTCTTTCTCCTATAACCTATTTTCTCGTTCTTCTTTCTCCTATTTCCTGCACAGCAAATGGGACCCCAGTAGCAGGCAGAGGAATGAGAAGACTCAAAGAGGGAAGAAGCCTGTAGCAGGTTACACTGAGCATCCTGTGTTACAAGTACCTCAAACATGCAGGTAGATTTTCAAAAGCATCCAGTAATTCTGTGAGGTCGAACTGTGATGTCATTGAAAGGCTGACTATTGTACAACAGGCTCTTATTTCAGAAATAAATGAAGAAAGAAATGTACTGGAAATTTTCAACTTAACATGAGGCCATTTAAATTATGAGAAATCATTTTTCTCTTCTACTTCTAAATTTACTCTCTCTTTGCTTGTATTTAGAATCATAGAAACATCAAGGTTGGATGAGACTTTAAGATCATTGGATCCAACCATCCACCCAGCACTACCAATGTAACCTAAAATACTACACATATCACTCAGTGCCAGATCCAGAAGCTTCTTAAACACCTCCAGAGATTATGACTCACCCTGGGCAACCTATTCCAATGCCTGACCACCTTAACAGTGAAAAAGGTTTTTTCTAATATCTAATCTGAATCTCCTCTGTCTCAGCTTAAGGCCATTTCATCTAGTCCTCTCACTGCAGGTGTGGTAGAAGAGACTGGTCCCTATCTCACTAGAATCTCCTTTCGAGTAGTTGTAGAGAGTGATGAGGTTCCCTCTGAGCTTCCTCTTCTTAAGACTAAACAAACCCAGCTCCCTCAACCATTCTTCGTAAGATATATTTTCTAGACCTTTCATGAACCTTGTTGCCTTTATTGGGTCTAGCTGAGCTGGAGTTCATTTCTCCACAGTAGCCCTCACAGTGCTGTGCTTTGCATTGGTAGCTAGAAGGGTGTTGATAACACACCAGTGTTTTGGCTACTGCTGAGCACAGCATCAGCACTGTAACATTCCTTCCTCAAATGAGGGCAAGATCCTGGGAGGGGACAAAAGTAGGCCAACTGACCCAAACTGACCAAAGGGATATTCCGGACCATATGACATCAGCTCAGATATAAGAACTAAGGTAAGGAGTAGGAAGGCAGGCATTCATTGTCTGCAATGGTTGCCTGCTGAGGAACCGTTATGCATACCAAAACCCTGCTTCTTGGGAGTGGCCGACCACTGCTGCTCATGGGAAGAAGAGAATAAATCTTATTATCTTTTGCTTCATTTTTGCCCGCGCAAGCTTTTGTTTTGCTTTGGCTTTAACAAACTGCCTTATCCCAACCCACAGGTTGTTTCCATCTTACTCTCTCCCCTATCCAGCTGGGAAGGGGAGTGATAGAGTGGCTGGGTGGGCATCTAGTGTCAAGCCAAGGTCAACCCACCACATTGCCCTTCTCTAGACACACTCCAGCACCTCAATGTCCTTTTTAAAGGAGGGACCCAAAACTGAATGCAGCACTCAGGGTGTGGCCTCACCAATGCCAAATGCAGGTTGGGATGATCGTTTCCCTAGTCCTGCTGGCTACACTATTCTTGATATTGGCTAAGATGCCATTGGTCATTTTGGTCACCTGTACACACTGCTGGCTCATGTTCAGCTGGCTGTCAACCAGCACTCCCACGTCCCTTTCTCCTGAACAGTTCTCAAGTCACTCCTACAGTGACTGTAGCACCTGTAGTGCTGCATGGGATTGCTGGGACCCAACTACAGGACCCTACTACTTCGCCTTATTACGCCTCATGCAGTTGTGCTAAGCCCTTAATAGAGTCTGTCCAAGTCTTTCTGCAAAGCCTTCCAACAATCAAGCAGATCAACACTCCCACCCAACTTAGTATCATCTGCAAATTTACTTAGGATGCACTCAATTCCCATGTCTACGTCATCAATAAAGATGTTAAACAGGACCAGCCCCAAAACTGAGCCTTGGGGAACACCGCTAGCAACTGGCTGCCAACTAGATTTAGCTCCACTCACCATAAGTCTCTGGGTTCAGTTTTTTAGCCATTGGAGAGTCCACCCATCCAAGCCATGAGCAGCCAGTTTTTCTAGGATGATACTGTTGGAGACAGTGTCAAACACTTTACTGAAGTTTAGATTGATGACATCCACAGTCTTTTCCTCATCTACTAAGAGGGTCACTTTGTCATAGAAGGACAAAGTTGGTCAAACAGGACTTGTCTTTCATAAATCCATGTTGGCTGGGCTTGATCCCCTGGTTGTCCTGCATATGCTGTGTAATGGCACTCAGGATGAACTCTTCTATAACCTTTCCCAGAACCAAGGTTAGGCTAACAGGCCTATAGTTCCCCAGATCATCCTTCTGACCTTTCTTGTAGATGGGCATTACTTTTGCTAATTTCCAGTCAAATACCGGTTTGGCAAGTTCTTTCACCAGTTCTCTCATTACTCAGGGGTGGATACCATAAGGGCCCTTAGACTTCTGAGTGTCTAATTAGCATAGCAGGTCAGTAACCATCTCCTCCTGGGTTATGGGGGCTTCACTCATCTCCCCATCACCAACTTCCAGCTCTAGGAGCTGGGTATCCTGAGGAAACTGGTCTTGATATTGAAGATTGAGGCAAAGAAGGTAGTAAGTACCTCTACCTTTTCCTCATTCCCTGACACTGCACTACTCTCTGCATTTAACAAATGATGGAGACACTCCTCGACCCTACTTTTGCTGCCAATGTATTTATAGAAACTTTTTTTGTTGTCTTTAACTGTAGCAGTAAAATCAAATTCTAGTTGGGCTTTGGCCCTTCTCATCTTCTCCCTACATGACCTTGCATCATTGTTGTAGTCCTCACAAGTTACCTGACCCTCCTTCCAGAGACGATAGATTCTCCTTTTTTCCCTAAATTCCAGCATAAGTTCTCTGTTTAATCAGGCCAGTCTTTTTTCCTGATGACTTGTCTTTCTACACACGTGGGGACAGCTTACTCCTGAATATTTAACAATTCCTTTTTAAAGCACAGCCAGCACTCCTGGAGTCCTTTGCCCTTCAGGAAAGTCCCCTGACTCTCAAGGAACTTTGTCAATCAATGTCCTAAGTAGGCCAAAGTCTGCTTGCTGGAGGTTCAAGGTGGAAGTTCTGCTGGTGCTCTTCCTTTCTTCATGCAGGACTGAAAACTCTACCATTTCCTGGTCACTCTGTCCAAGACAGCCACTGACCACATCACCCACCAGTCTTTCATTGTTCAGAAAAAACAGGTCTACTAGAGCACCTCCTCTGGAATGTTTATTTGCCAGTTTTTTTAGGAATTTGTCTTCCACACACTCCAGAAACCTCCTAGACTGCTTCCTCTCTGCTGCACTGTATTTCCAGCAGACAACTGGCAAGTTGAAGTCACCCATGAGTACAAGGATCAGAAAGCATGAGACTTTTGCCAGCCACTTGTACAATGTCTAAAGAGCTTATAGCTATCCATTGTAGCACTCTAGTTGTGACTCTAGTCATCCCACCGTGTTTCTGTGATAGTGACTACATCATAACTTTCCTGCTGTACAGTGGCTTCCAGCTCCTCCTGCTTGCTGGCCATACTGAGTGCACTGTTGTAGATGCACTTCAAATGGGCTAATGGTTTTGCCTCCATCCCAGGTATGCCACCCCTAGGCTCATCTTTAGTGAGCCTGGTTGTGGTGGGGGAAAAAAAGTTTTCCCCCTGGAGTTAAAAAAATGGTAACCCCCGAGGGGGTGGTGTCCCTTGGGGTTGAACCAATCAGCACTCCTGCAAAATATAAACATATCACAACCAGACCAGAAAAGAAGGATGCTGTAGTTGTTGGGAAGTGGCCATGTTGTAAAGCCACAAGGAGAAGGGGCAAGAGCCCCTTTGGGGGGCCATGGCCCCCGAGCCCCTGGCTGGAGTCATAGAAACTCGGAAACAGTATTAAACTGGACCGGAGTCTGTGACTGAGAAGCTGAGAGTCTTTCTCCACTGTGAGTGGGCAGCAGGAGATACTAAAAGCAGTGGCAGAGCATCAGTGGATGGAGAACCGTGGCAGAGAGCCAGAAAGAGATAAGATACAGCAGAGACAGCCTGCAGCCAAGCAGGAAGACACAGAGATCTCTAACGGAGAGAGACAGAGCAGGACTAAGCTCTACAGAGAGAGAGAGTTTGGGGTAAGAACGGAAACAAACCCCCCAAACCCCTCTGAGACCTCCTAGAGAGGAGGAGGAGATGAACTCCTATTTGAGAGGAGTCTTGGACTGCAGCATGCACCGGAGAGAGGAGCTAAGAAGCTCAAGACATCCCGGAGCTGGACCAGGATGGCCAGACAGAATGTGGAGGGGGTGACCTTGCCCCCCCACCGCCGCTGCTGCTGCCAAGCTGGCAGTAGCTGAGACAGAGCACAGGAGCTCTGATAGAATGGTTGAGGCAAAGGCTTTCAACTGAAAGCTGCCCAAGACGTTCTGACTCAGGGGTGAATCCCCTGAGGAAAGGGACCGTCACGAAGACCCCTTGCACTTCGTGATATGACGTGGTGACGTGAGCTTGTCCCTGATATTGCAGTCCACAGGAGAGAGAGGGGGTGAGAGGAGACCCTCCCCTTGTGTGTAATGGAAGGAGATCCAGCTACAACAGTCCAGCTACACCTGCTGCATGGAAGAGGAGAGACACTGCTGTTCTGAGAGTGGAAAGGATCTCTTCCTTCTTCCCTTCTGAACTTTCATTGGAGGGAGAAGAGATTGATCCATTGTAAATACTGATTTATCATAGGAGAGATAGTTAAGATTATGTATATGATGTATTGTAATATTTATTTCTACAGTAATTGTAATATAATTCCCTTTCCCCCCATATTGAGTCTTGTGTAGTGTCTGGAGAACCCATCTCACACTGGGGTGAGATTTGGCAGGGGGGCTTGGACTCGAGAATTGGATTTTAAGGGTCTCAAACAACGACACTGGTCTTATGACCTTCCCCCTTCGAGCCTAGACTTCACAGCCTGACTAACTCCTGGGACATAATTTCTGTAAACCTATTTGACTGAGCTAAGACAAATATTTATGGGGCAGGTGTGTTGCAAAGATTTGTTCCATATCGTAACTGAAGTGGTTTTGTTGAAGATAATTATCATGTCACAGTGTAATACTAAATGTTGTGTCTCAGGTCAGTTAAGAATTTAACCATACTGACATTTCAGAATTCACCAGTGTATATAATGCTTTTATGACTGACAGGGTGGAGTGACAAGATGCTATCAGATTTATTCTGTACTAGCTCTAGTCTAGAGGAAAAAAAAGTCTTACACTGAGGAAGCAGTAATTACCTCTATTCCCTCATTTTTCAAACACTGAGAAGGGATGGTAGTTTTCTCAATTGTTGCAAAAATATCTTTGAAAGAAACCATCTCAAAATTCAGGAGAGGAAGACAGAAAAGAACTGATGTTTCTGAAATGAGAAAGTTTTCATAACAGAAAGAAATAATCAGGTGGTATTTTAACTGTTTTAGCATAGATCTAAATGTAGTATATGAAAAGGTGATCTCATTTATGGATTTCCTTTGTTTCTTTGATTACAGTTAGAAGAAAATACTTCATAAAATGTGTTCTACAATCATTTAATTGTTAGCAAGCAGTGTTCTCTGAAAATAGCTTTATACATACAGTTGTACTTTTATACAATATGTACAGAAACACAGTAACAGACACTTCCAAAATGTGCATATTGGGCTAGCAATACACCCAGTAAAGCTCCAGAAAGATTAACTAATTCTGGCACGCCATGCTACAAGAATTTGAGAGGAGCTATATACAGTTTAGGTTACTTACTCAAAACAGACTTGAAGTATTAGGCCTGGGAAATAATGAACCAAAATTGTGCTGATTTCCTGACAAGAAGGAGTTATAGTCTAGAACACCTTCCCCTTGCAACAAAAAGAAATGTAGCTTGCAGTTCTGCCAGAAAGCTGGCTCATGCTGTCCATAACACACACAGCACTTTAAGATGCTGAGCGAAGAGTATGAATCAAACACAAGCATCAAATCTACTATAAATTAGATTATTATTTTTCCGGTAGGGCACCTGTATCATCTGGTAATGTCCCCATCAGACAAATGCATTTAGGAAATAAAGAACACAATGGATTTAGAAGTCCTGTGAAATGCTATGCAGTGTAGAAAGTTGCTAAACAAAATCAGGAGCTGAGAACCAGAAAAAAACCAGCACAAATGAATGGGGAACTTGATTGCAGTCAACGATCAGCACTAAGAATTGACAAAGGAAGATTAAGCTTTTGTGTTTTGCAGGTGTGAAATATTTGTGAGTAAAAAGGATTTGAGACTGATTAGAAGTGTGGAATCCAAAACTTTAGAACACTAGATTGTGGAATACCATTCCTAAACCATGACAGGTGACAATTTCCTAAACCATTACACATAGATTTACAAGTTCGAATCAATTGGCTCCTTTGTGTAAAGCCTTCCAAGGAGCCACTGAAGCCACAGGGCAACTGCAATCAGCTAGGGCAGGTAGTATGGAGCTGAACTACACTGAACTTCATAAGTTTTCTCATTTGAATGCTGCACACAACTTTAACTACATTACATCACCCTATAGGTTCATCCAACTGGACCATGCTGGTTGACAGTAAGAACTTCAATCTGTTACTTTCCCTGTTGAGTGGTAAAAACTGGGGATTTTTTTTCTCAGATAATTAGCTAAATCATGTACAAATTACATCAGTTTAACTTCTTGCTGCTTTAAAAATTGGGGTAGGGGTATGACTAGTCTTGAAGACAGGGGAATTGAGAAAGAAATTTTGAACTTCCGATGGTTCCACAATTACAAACAGGACTAAATAAGTGCAAGTGCATAAATAAGGACAAAAGGAATAGTGAGTTGCTACATTGCATAAGCACTTCAGCTTTTGAAATTATAAGGCTGGAAACTAATTCTGAAATCCAATCTAAATTTCTGGTGTACTTTCTAGTATTCACCTTAGACAAGTCACTGCAGCAGTCGAGGATACGATGTTGTGACAGAGAGATCTGTGCTGGCGCAGTTCCATCCAATTTCAAAGAAAAAGGCATTTAAAATTACATTTGGCTCATGAACTGGCCATAACAAAATAATTTCACAAGGTGCCCTTATCTGCCATTACTGCCCCTTCTCCTAAGAAGGACACTGTGAGCATTTTCTCTCTGAAGCTCAGACACAAAACAAACCCTGCCCCAGCTAGCCTCTCACCTGGCTTGGGAATAATTATTCATCTGACACCGTGCAGCTGTGTAAGGGGGGAATCAGCTCTGACTCCTCCCAGAAGCTTTTATATGAACAGCCTTGCCCGAGCAGCAGAAGTATGTTTCTGTCTTTGTGCCTAGCTGACTACCTGTGTTGGCATGTGAACTGATTAAAAAAATTTTTAAAAAAATATATTATTTTAGGGCTGAACTTCTTGCTTTCTTGAGATTTGAAGGGCAGTTTTGCAAGCTTTGTCTGGGGTATCCCTAGTAGAGATCTGTAACTGAAAAAAAAGAGGAGTAGATCCTCCTAGCAAATTTGTTCTGGACATGATGGTAATTGGTACTAGAGCCTCACACAGCATTCTCAGCTGTTTTAATCCCAGGTCCGCACTGACCATGTACCTTGAAAGTGTCCTCCTAAGAATAATGACAAAGATGTATGCTGCCCATGGCACTGGAATGACTAACAAAAACGTTTGAAAATCATTTTTTTAGGCAGCTCAGACAGGATTTTCAGAAGTACATTGACTATTTATGCACATGGGCCTTCAGGAAAAGAAAAAGTGTCAGATTTTCAACAGTACTGGAGCTTTGTTGAGACTGGTAAACAGTGTGTGCATGAGGAGTAGATCTAGAAGATAGAATAGAATCACAAGATAGTTAAAACTGGAAAGGACCTCTAAGATCATCGCATTCAACCATTAGCCTAGCACCACCATGTTCACCACTAAACCATATCCCCAACTGATATATACACTCCTTTTGAACACTTCCAGGGATGGTGATTCCAACACTTACCTAGGTAGCCTATTCTAATATGCCTGATCACCCTTTCAGTGAAAAAATTTTTCCTAATATCTAATCTAAACATTCCCTGACACAGCTTGAAGCTATTTCCTCTCGGCCTGTCACTTATTACTTGGAAGAAGAGACTCACCCTCACCCCCACCTGGCTTCAACCTCCTTTCACGGAGTTGTAGAGACTGATAAGGTCCCCCTGAGCCTCCTTTTCTCCAGACTACATAACCCCCGCTCATTCAGCAACTCCTCATAAGACATGTACTTAAAACACAGAAAGCAAACAGCTGGTACTGAGCAACCAATGCCAGCTACTCATGCCAGCCACCCATGTTTCATTAGTTGGGGGTTGTCTCAGACTAGGACTTGTCTGGCCCATGGTCTGGATGATCCTTAGCGATCAGAGTATGTTGAGTGCGCTCCTGCATGGCATCCTTCAGTTTGGTTTTGTCTGGTCTTAATCTGGGTTCTGCACTCTGAGATCTTGCTGAGCTGTATGAAGACTTGCCACAGAACCCCTGTGAAGTAGCCACTCAGAATTTTACCTTCTTGAATGTTCAACCCTCCCAGTACACTTAGCATCCTTCTTAGCTGTGTACTGATATCAACAACATCAGTTAGCAGCAAATATATAGCATGTAGAAACTCTAAACCAATGGTGCTACAGTCTTAACAGTCAGAGAAACGAGCTTTCAGACACTGAGTTCTAGAAAACCTGCGTGTTGCACCCATTTTTCTTTTGATATGTTAACCATGAAAACAATGAAATTTTAGCAGATAAACTTCTGACCTCAGCAGCAAGCAGAAGCTTCAAAGAGTAAAATCTCATCACGTATGTCTACCAAAGTGAACAAACAAGGTGGATTTCAATGAGGTAAAGATCTGGCACTCGATACTTGAATATTTTTTTATCTGAAACTAGAATTTACGTGTTGCAATGGCCCTTTAATTGAGTCCAAAATGCCTAACAGTCTTAACAAGCAATGTCTGTAGATACCACACAGCTAAAATAATGCAAAATCTATTAGAGTAAAACATAAGCCTGGATCAATATTCAGTTGAAAATACATATTTTTTCAAATCAGAAAATCTAAACTTTTTAAAGCAATATTATATCAGATACTCTGTTTTCCTTCATGTTAAACACATACTAGCATGTCCTTTAAAGTACAGTGTAACACCAGTCAGTTTTGGTTTCTCAATAAAATGTACTGCTCATTTCTATCTAAGAGTCAGACTAGGTGTGAGATAATCTGATACTGGCCAGACTTTGAGAGAACCTCTATTTTGAGTACTTAGACAGTCTAATCACGAGAGCCAAAAGTGAGTTACAAACCGCAAATAAAATGTTCAAATTTGTTTCACAGTCAAAAATTACACATGTTAAATCATAATGACATTTCTTGTTTCAAGTTGTGCCCATTCAGTTGTGTCATGGTAGTCGCTGTGTTCCTGGTATTGCTTTTCAGGGAAGTCATTTGAATGGCAGAAGAGTTGCGCAAGTAGCTGGCAGATCTCTCTCGCTGAGCTTTCTTCCTGCAGCAAAGCTGGTTGTTGAAATGTCTTCTGAAACTCTCACTGAGAAAATACAATGCAAATGGGTTGACACAAGAATTGCAGAAGCTTAGCACTCGGGCCACTAAGGTAACAACCATATGTCCTGTTGATGGATCAATCTTATTGTAATGAAAAGATCGGTACATGTATAGCACATGGTTAGGAAACCAGCAGATAGCAAAGAAGCCAACAAAAACTAGAACAATTTTTGCCAGACGTTTCCGAGTTTCCATCTAAAAAGATGAAGAGAACCCAAATGAACAACAACGAATAGAACTACTCCACATAACAGACTTAATTAAAACATGTAGTATTTTGCTTTATATTAGCTTCAACAACTATCATAAGTAAGGTCAGTAAAAATGCTTCCTTCAGGGGTTGAATTACTTGTTCCGTCTCATTTACTTTCCTTTCCCACTTTCAGTTTACTTTCACTGACAGATCCTAGCTGTTCGCAGTTACACAAGGTTGCTCTTTCTATACAATATACACAGCAAGACTGATTCATGACCCAAGGAAACATTGGCTTTTAGCCTGAAAGTAAGCACCAAAGGATGTCATGAACCGTAATCTTTTCTGATGAGATCTCAATGCTTGGCTTGAAACTTAAGTTTTAGTTAGAAAGCTATTTAGAAACTGTTGGCTTTAAAAATAGAGACATTGTGAATGAAATGTAGAGACATTACTAGGGTGTTAGCCATTCTATATATATATATACATAGATAGATAGATAGATAGATATATTTATATCCCATTGTTTTTCCTGAAGTGCCTCAGCTTGCCCCTCTCTCCTAGAGAAACCACCAAAACTGCATTACACAGTATAAAGCATCTTAATTCCAAGGTAAAGTGAAAGGTTCCATTAAATCTTCAATAATGACATGAAATGTACCTTAATTTCAGCACTAAGTTATAATGGATTACAGTGACACTACTGAGAATGGCTGAAAATTTGGCAAGATATGAGCCTACACAGTGAATCCAAAGTGAGAGAGAGACTGGACAGATAGAAGGCACCAAAGAGAGGCAGAAAGTTTCTTCATATTCTTCCTAAAAGATTTATTATGTACATGAAGTATGAAAATTTTGCAAATGCAGGAAAGTTTTCTAGCTCTGCTCAATTTTCTGGAAAAAAAAAATTAAGCAAATTTATTCTAACAGGGTTTCAAAATTTGTGAAATTAATCTTTAAGTAGTTTTTTTGTCTCTATCTAAACAAAAAACAATGGGGAATTCCCAAAAGATGGGAAAACTCTAACATTTCAATTAGGTAGCATTTGCACTCATATTGCAAGAGCAAACTAAAAGGTGCAGAGGCAGAGAGTGAATTTTACACTTGGCCTAAAGAAACATGATTTGATAGCAATAGTCTGAATTTATTTCTTCTTGCTGGAAGACATGTAAGTATACCAGAATTTTCTATTCTTCTGAGCTTCATAGATTAAAAAAAGAAAAAAAACCAAGTAGAATGAAAAAATATGTTCTTACTTTGAAAATACATGTGAGTTCAGAAATGTGATATAAATTAAACATTTTTTTTCCATCTAGAGAGTTCAGCCAAAAGGCTCTCTATATTTCACAAGAAAATAAAATAATACCTGAAGTGCTAATATGTATGCACTTTTGACAAGAAACAGACCAGAGTAGAAATGAAATACTGCTCAAAAAGGACATGAGGGAATGTAGTCTTTCCTTTAAATGAATATGTACATACTATATATGCAAGGAGATTTCAGTTAGTATGGAGGTAGTTTTATAAAATTCTGGAAGAGAAAATCATTCAAAGTTGTTTTAATAGGCATAAGTATTTTTCTCTATCACTACTAATGCTTTTTCAAAGTGGTCAAGGCACTTTCACTGCAAAACTGGTGTTTGTACATATAAGTGTTCCTGCTAATGTTGCTGTCTTACTGCTTCCTGTGCCTTACAGGGAAGATGGCTTTGTCCAGCATTTTAAAAAGCTTTGTCTCAAAGGTATACAGAATCTATACCAAGACTGTTATAGCATCTATAACAGAAAGGATATTAGAAAAGTGAGAGTTCAGGATTATATCCAAGGAAGATCTACTAAGAAAGTCAAAAAATAATCAGTTAATGCTCTGTGTTCATCTTTTCAGCACTCCTTGGTCTGAGAAGACCTTAGATTTCCTACATAAATCTTCCCTGCTTATGTCAGTTTTCTCATTTCCAAGCACAAATAAAAGAGGGACAATTCTCAAAGATTTCTTTCCCAAAATGGCTGCCTATAGAGACAGGTGAAGTCTGTCTACATTAACTACAAAAAACATCATTCTTTAGTAAGAACACAAGTAATGGTTAAATTAACAGCACATACAAGGATATGCACCAATGTCATTTAATGTTAAGAATGTGGATTGGTGGCATTGAATTTATATTTTACCTTGCTCATATTAATTTACATACTGGGCTTAATACTGAGTAATTGTGAAAACTAGGAGATTTTTCAGATAATCCTTGTCTTAGTTCATGTGGAAACTGAACTCATCTTCTGTAAAATCCAAACTATTTGGGTGTTATAATTCCTTTACTTTCATTTATAAGTGCATACAAAACACAAATCTTTCAACAGGATGTAAAAAGCAAATTGCTTACCTGTCTTTTGGAATGCTCACTGTATTCTCCAGGGATGTTGTGAGCACTTTTTATTAAACTCTTTGCAATATGATAGTAGTAGATACTAATAATCACAAGAGGCACAAGGAAATATACAAGGAAAAGCAGCACAGAATGGATCTTTGGGTGCATGTCATCTGTCATGGGGTACGGTATGCACGCTGTGAAAGTGGCATTATCTGTGTCATTGATGTGAGCCAGTTCGGAGAACACTGCTTCAGGAACTGCTAGGAGCACGGAGATTACCCAGATGGCAGTGGCTTTAAGACAGGTCCATAGCACTGCACTGGAGGTCTGGATGTCCATGGGATTTACAATTGCTTTGTACCTGAAATTGATCAAAATGCGGATGCAAATTAAAAGGTATTCAAATTCAACACGTGATGCACAAGATCACTTCATGCTTTTGATTAAAATAATATGTTTTGCTCTTATTTGAAATGTCAAGGGGCTTGTAATCTTTCTTAAATTTGCGTTCTCTAAATCTCTACCTTTATTTGTATACATATTCATCAGAGGTGGCAGAGGGAGGCACCATAACCTGTGGCTGTAGGTGCCCATTCCAAGCCAGTGTGGTGAAAGCCCAGAATTAGCCATGACTTTGCACTTTCTTTCTCCTAATACCCCCCAGCAAATCTCCAAATGTGCATCCTACCTCTGTATTTCCACCTCCCTCTTGTACCAGCACACGCACACTTAGCATTTCCTTCCCTCCTCAGCTCCTGAAGCCCAGGGCTCCTTCCTGTCTGTCACCATAGCTTTCCTACTCTAGGATAACCCCAGTCCTCCTCAGAGGAATATATACATCTCCATAAAGTCAGGCAGAAATTACTCCCAACAGCCTGCAACTACTAAACTCTTACATAAAGTAAACATTTCCACATCCATAGTTGGAAGCTGCTGCTCTACACTGCATTTTGGAAAACTGTCTCATAATATATGATTACATATAAACCTTTGTGGAATTGATAATTTCATAGCCCTTACAATGAAAACAGGAGGAATTGCAGAGAATGGAAATATCACTCTACAGCAAAGTAAAGTAAACAAACAGAGGTAGACTCTGGTCAGGAATTATTTTATTAAACAACATCATTGCAGGAAGAGAGAAAAATTGAAATTTTCCACAAGAAAATGTACATGCTAAAAGGGCAAGTATACTTTGAGAAAAATTTATGGGGGATATCTTAATGTTTTCCTTAGATTTTTTATTTTTTTTATGTAAGTAAGCTATGCTTTAATGTTTTTATTAAAAACTAAACCTTAAACAGAACATTTCAGTTTGTCTAAGGGGCGGTAATTTGGAAGGTTGCTTTGTCTCATAAGTTTTTTTAGCTTTCTCAATTCTTTTGTTTTTATTTTCGATGTGATTTGAAATGGTTGGGGTTTTTTTCTGAAACAGCAAAAGTTTTGAGAATTGGAAAAAATATTCTTCTTTAATATCTAAAGGAAAATTTGATAAGAAGAAAGGAGTCAGGAGAGATTCTTACTTCAGGTACATAACTTCATCCATCTTCCAGTCTTTCTAGTCAGTGGAGATATACTTTCAAAGAGTGATTCAGATTTCAAGTGCATTAAATCACACCCTGAGGTGTTTATTTTTCTCTGTTAGCTATACAGTGAGATTAGACTGAGAACTCAAACTTAGATGCCTATCACTTTGTGATAAAACCCCATATCCAAGCATCTAGATACATATACATGCATATAGACATTTAAATATGTATGGTTATGAGCAGGGGTCTAAATACATACCAAGGGTTAGTTTATACCCAAATATAACATAGTTGCTGAAGGGACTGCTGGGAAATGGAGCTGTGATCCCAGATATCCTTTATGGCTAATTTGCAGGTCCTGACAGGTGGTTCATAGCCTCTCAACACCATGAGCAGATATTTGATGAATTTTGGATTAAAGCCGTACCACCACACAGCAACTTTGAGTTTGCTGGCAATCAGCACTGCAGCTGGCTATGCCATGAAAATGTCTGGAGCAGAGCACTGTCTTGGTACCTTTTCTTCTGAGAATATTTGAGTCAAAATGTGCCTTGGAGTCCTCTGTCTCAGAATTGTGATAATTTTTTTTATCACTAAATAATTGAAAATAATGGCTATTTATGTGCATATCTTCTCTGAATTCAGAAAGATTTTTACTGTATCTTCACCCATATCATGCAGTAGAAAATGAAACTCAGCAAACTGTCTTTGTTAATTTATGTTTACCATTTCTGCTAACGCACAATGAGAAACTCCCTGGACACCAAGGTGTAAAGAAATCCTTTATACTGCCATAAGAAGGACAGAAGCTTCTTCACAAAGCATGAATACTACCCAACACAAACTGTGACCTTATTATTCAATAATTGCTTCCTATTGCTGTCCGTCTTGATTTCATTACATAGAGACAGACCCTCTATTTCATTTCATTCAACTGAGGTGACGTCAAGTCCTTACATCTGCTCATTTTTAAAAAACTTTACATTCCTTGGGAAGAGCTGGTTTGGAGTCTTTGGGACATGGGGAGGGCACTGGACAAAAATAATATATTGTACTACAGATTATTTTTAGCTTTTCTTTCCCATTGCTTCAAACTATTTTGACCACAGCCCTATGACCCAAGACAATGACCGTAGCACAAAAAATTGTTTTAGCATTTGGTCTAGTTAATCTCTAAATGGAAGACCTTTTCAGAAGTCTTCACATTAGAAAAAGACGTGGCATATATTTCTACTTTGGCTGTTTCAGCAAAATATCATGCTTTTCCTTGAGCTATGACTGACTCCAGTTGGAAGACATGGGAGCAAAGTGCCCCTTTTCACAAAACAGCTGAGTTTAGTACAAAAAAATTTCTTTTATTCTACTTGCTACTTTACTGACTACAAGTGTCCTTCTTCCTAGAGCTCAGCTTTTCACAGTACTCAGTGTCAACGAGAAGAAAAAGACACTAAGTGCTGTACAAAATCTGTCATCTTGTTCATATCTTTGTGAAGATATAGAGTAGAAAGAGACAGGTTACAGATAAAATCAAATGTAAACTGAATGAAATGAGAAGTGTTCCCAAAGTGAATATACGAATTCTTCCTTTGTATAAAACCAATGTAAGGCTAAGGCATACCACCAATCATTCAAATTAAAAAAAGCATATTTTCTGTCAATTAAAAAAAAACCAGTAAATTGAGCAAAGGTGCAAATTAGTCAAATTAGTAAATAAATCCATCTTTTCCTTTACTTCACTGATGGAAAAAAAGCAAATTATAGATTTATGTGAAGTTCAGGAAATATTCATAAATACACATTTGGTTTTAATTAGAAACCTTCATGTAAATTCTGTCTTCCTATATCCTTTATCATTATGACTGCTGACAAAGAGACCATTCAGGAAACACTTCCTTTCTTTGGAGCTGTGGTTTCTGCCAACAGACACAAGCACAAACTTGCCCATTCTGCAGATTGGTTTTGCTTGTATAGTGTTTTTTTCAATAGAAAGCGATCTCCTCCCTTCTATGCAACCCCAAAAAATTGATGAAAAGAATATCCTCTTCCTCCAGGATTATAACATGTTGCTACCTTATAAACACCAATCTATTTTATTCTCCTAACCTTTGTTTTCAAAGCCATTCGTAAAGGTATTTATCAGCTTCAAACTAGAATGGAAAGCTCTATTCCTGTCTCTGCTGCTTCCACAATGCTATTCCCCTCCCACACACTTGACTTTAAAAGAAGCTGCTCCATGCTTACAGCTAAGCTGTCTTTCCATTACATTGCTGCTTCCTTTCCTAGAGTACTTAGTTGTGATGGCCTTAAAAACAAAACAAAAAAAAAAAACCAACATGAAGCATCTAGACAACACTTAGGCAGCAACTGGACTAAGATAACAGCCAACACTTCCAACCAGAATTGCCACAATATCTCCTTGCTATTTTGATTCTGGATTGTCTGTTGTCATTTCTTAAAAACCCTTCAGATCAAGGACTTTCTTCTTGTTCCTGTTTATATAGCACCTATCACAAATAGGACACTAATTTATAGCCTAGTTTTCTACATGCCATCACAATGAAAATAAATATAATAATGAAGTGTCATAAAGCAAGGAGAGACACAATTCAGGCAGGGTAAATCCATATTATTTTCTTTAATTTGCATTTCAATCCTGAAACTGGAGGGGTTGGTATAATTTGCCTTATCATAAATAAGTTTTTTTAAGTGATGTTGCTGAGCCATACTACTGCATTTCCTGAAAACTAGAGTCATTTAACAAAACCATTCATGTGATAATCTTTTATTGTGTCACTGCATGGTGATTTCAAACACAAAAACCTAACAACATAAAACATATCTGAATAGAAAACACAGCTGTATGGTCAGTATTTGTTGAAAATACAAATACCGTGTCCATTCCACTACAGTAGAATGAAATTTTGGATGGGACCAAAGTCCTTTTCCTTGTATGGCAGTTCATTTGACTCAACTCCAGTTGAATAATCAAGAGGAGAACAATTTATCTAGCTGAGAACAATATGGGATCATTTGATGTCCCACATTTGTGTTGTGGGAACTTCTTTCGCAACAGACAAACTGTCTGAAATTTGCATTTATTCTATTTTATTCTTACAAATTCTTGCAATGCAAAAAAAATCTTAATCTTTTTTTTTCCACAGATAGTCCCAATATTTTTATTCTGTGCTTATCTCTTGAAGGAAGAGAATTGCATTCACTCAGGAATGAGCACCTCTCAATGTAATGAACAGTATTAGAAATGAAGACCAGCAGACCATGTGTAAACACACTTAAAGTGAATGTCAATGACATGTGTTCTGTATTTCATAAGGAGAAAATCCCAAGATTTTCCCAAGGCAAGAAAGTTTTCTACTACAGAAATAGGCTTTGTTGAGCCAAAAAGCTATCAATAATGCTTCAACAAAAAAGTCTGATTTAAACTTTTGGTTGATGATTTCTCCACCCTGAAAACAATCAAAAGAGAAGTTTCCCAGGATGATAGGTGTTTCTGCATGAAATATATTACCTGTCCTGTCCACTCAGTGTATCAGAGAAGAAATTTTGGTTTTCATTTTCATTTTTTCTTGTCTTGCTACTTCTTCCTCTTGCTATTCACCTCACATTAGCTAACTATGTTTCTTACAAGCTCATAAAAATCTTGCAATGCTAACTCATTGTCCACAATCTGGATTTTTAGTTCTACTTCTCTAAAGCCATTTATTTATAACTGCAATAGTTAAAAGTACCATCAGTAATTTCTTCAATTCTCCTCCTGAAAGAAAAATTAGTAAATTGTTTCAGTGGCTATTATTCAGAAAAGTTCATATATTTCAGTATTCCCAGTAAATTTATGTTTAAGTTTGATAATTCCAAGTCACTCATCAACATATCTTAAGACGGACAAATAGGTGTTCATTAGAGTTGCAGTTTCTCTAAGTTTCTACTTAGAGAAAAGAGAGGAGAGATAAGACGAGATAAGACAAGCAAACATGAATGTAATCTAATACAGACTTATGCTACATTTATATGAGCAAACTAAATAGTGCTAGAGTCTATTCTTAGGCCTGGAGGACAAGTGGCATTGGCTGGACATCCATGACTAGTTCAACTCTTTAATATCCCAATATGAGACCATCACTTCCAACAAAATTAGGCAGTTTACACTTCTATTGGTAATGGCCTCCGAGCTTGTGTTTAATACTGGATCATGCCTAGAAATTGTTTAGGAGAATATTGATTGACCCAGGTGAAAACCACACCATGAACTGCTCTAACAACAGTTTGACAAATAGCTGACTTCCAGCGCTCAGGCCTATGCTTTGGTACTGTTGAATATGGGTTTGTGAGTATATAAATATATATTATATATATATATAAATATATATATATAAAACATAAATATACGCAAACATATTTATGTGCATGGCAAAACCCCCACACACTTTCAGCTGCCTGGTCCCAAAAACATTATCCAGAAGCCTCACACAATGGTTGACCCATTCCAACCTGCTGTGCACATTCTTTCTTGACTTCTAAAACTAAGCAAGCAGTTGCATTTCCCCTGCTGTGCATGCCAGGATTGTACCTACTTAGTTTGCATCTAAGCTTCATTAGGATCCTGTAGCTAAGCACAGAAAAGCTGAGGAGCCTGATCTCAAAGTTGTGTTTAAATAATGACTGGAGCACACCAAAATCATTAACCTTCACAAAACTGCCATGGCAAAGGCAGCTCTGGTACCTGCCTCTCCAAGAACAAAACAGAGCCATTCATTTGGCCAGAGTGTCTGAGAGTCATTGATCAGGCCTGCTAGACAGCGGCTCAAAATTAACATTTCACTTGTGAGGAGAGAACCCTATTCTTAAAGTACAAGGCAGTTTAGCATGTGTATTCTCTTGGTTTTTATTGCCTTTCTGGAGCATTTACCTCATTCCAACACTAATTTGGGATTCTGGATTTTGGATTCTGCTCTGGAGGGGTGGAGAGGTGGAGGGGAAAGTCAGCACCTAGGCTAGACACTAGGCATTGCAATGTGGAGCTAGGACACCTTACCTACTATTGGCTTTGTTCACTCGTTCTCTGCTCACCATTTAAAAAAAAAAAAAAAACCTGGAAAAAAAGAACTAATCTTGTTTTATCCTTCCAGACTTTATGTTCTGAAACTTCAAGGGTCAAAGGACTTTGAGAAAAGAGAAACCCGTATCTCCAAATAAGCTTGATCCAAATTCCATTGATACCCCTACCTTTTCAACTGATGAGACAGAGATGTGTGCTCATCTGCATATTCACAGTATGCTTACTACATGTCTCCCAGCAACAATATCTATATATATTTGAATGAAGAAGATCACAAAATCATCACTGATGGAGCAGAAGGTCAATAAAAATATCAGTCACAGACACTAAAGTGCCTGGAAGCTGAAATCCTGAGTGTAAACTATGTTCAGTACCAGTTTATCCTTATAAAAGTTCTGCTGTTACAAAACATTTCCTCCCGTTTCCTTGAGGAACTCAGTTATAGTCCATGCCATGGCAGATAGCATACTATTGCAGAGAACATCACATGGTCAGATGATTTTTAGAAATGTTACAAGCCAGGAAGAATTAAATAACCAAATCTCTGTTAATATATCTAGAACAGACTTAGATTTTACTATTTGAGAATTTAGACCCCAAATCTCTAATTTCTAAATTCAAAAAGCAGTAACTTCATTTATTTGCTCCACTATTATCATCTAGAAGGCTCCACCCTGCCACTTTTAAAAAAGTTTCCAGTTCAGTTTCATTTGCAGCTTCTATTCTTAGTCTACCCTGAAATCAGCGCAGATGGAAAAAACAAGTAAATACCATGGAAAAAAAGGGAAGATTAAAAAAATCAGAGGAAAAAGTTAATATAGCAATCCTTAAAATACAAACAGACAAACCTGGAGCTAAAACATAAACATGTCACTATTTTAAAAAAAATGCTGTGAAAATCAGTTGGAAAAAAAATGAAACCATATTTAGGATAGTCATGTGAGGGAAAAAAACAAAATCATATGAGATACAATGACAACATATTGAATAATCCATTTCTTTCATGTTTGTACACACACCACAATTTTGTTTGTATATATGCTCACACAAAGCTAAAAATATACAAACCTGTATGCAGCAGATGTAATTACACCAAGCTTCATGTGGGTTGTTTGCCTCTGGTTATTTTCTCTGATATCTGACAAGTTGTGTGAAGTTAATGCCAAAACACACTTCTCTGTAATGGACACCAAAGGTGGTTTCCTCATACATTCCACAGATTTCATGAACTAGTAATAACTTACTTGCTATTTGTAATTACAATGTCAAACTTGGCTGAATCTCAGGATAGATTTAGAATTTCATAGTGGAGATACATGTCTAGACCTAGGGATTGTGACTGCATATACATTGTTTCATTAGTACATATAAAAACACATAAAAATAATTTAGCACCAGGAATATATAGTCTGGAAGAATGGTTCTGCAGCAAAACTCATATGATAAATACAGAAGTTCTTCTATAATTATACTATTCAAAATGAGGACTTAATTAAACTATCCCTTTTCAGGAGAATATTTGAGAGTTCCATCACTCTGCACACATATAAAAGAGATCTATTATTTATTCTCTAACAAATTTATTATCACAGTAAACATGTAAAAGCTTTTGCCTAAAGAAAGCACACTTGATCTTTGACATAATTTCTAAGGACATGACAAATGCAGACTTGAGGATTCCAACAGTTCCATTTGTATTAATCCATCGCAATGTAATATACAAGGTAGTTGTGTACCATGTCATGGCAAGAGCCAAACAGATAAAATAAATGAATGGAGATTTACATGCTTGGTAAGCATTGGGCTGGATTTGCTGCTTAGCAGCTATTTTGTCTGTCCCTGGCATAGGCTTTTACTGAATTGATCAAAGAAGCAGGAAACAAGGGGGATGCTTTTGAAACTGTCTCTCAGGATTTAGGTTGCGGTCTGTCAAAGGCTACTGGACACTGGTATTTGCATTAGTCAAAGCAAAGCTGGCTGTTGCCAGCACAACACAGCCACTGCATTGATCACTGACCAGGATAAACATCACAGCCATTTCTCACTTTGCCATCCTCTATCTAAGCCGCTTCTGTATGAGTTGAAGAGCACACACAGGACACAGGCACAAAGGCAGGAGTTTAACAGATGTAGGTGTCTGCATGAATTTTGAGAAACAGTTGTCTAACTTGGGAGGAAAATGTTATTTACTGAAAAATAATTTTCAGCTATGTAAAGACGGACACAAGTGGAATTTCTCCAACAGCTGATTTGACTTGCCTGGCTGGGACAATATTACCCTAGAATAGTTGACTCCTTAACCTACTCCAGACATAAAATTCTTTCTGCAGTGTTCTGTGGGAGTTTTCTTTTGTTTCTTCTGAAATATTTGCCATCATATTCTTTCGATCTGTATAAAATGAATATAAATCAATAAGAACATTTTAGAGTGGAGATAGGTGAGAACAGGCTTCACTGTTTAACTTGACAAAGGTGTTTTAGCAAGGTTTATTTTGTAAATCAAGTTGGCACACATAAACTAAAATACGAGTTGAAAAAATGTGACAGACAAAGCTTGCCAAATGACTCTTATTTTTGTTTTGCTTTGCCTGTTATTGCGTAATTATAACCATATTGCTACAGCCTACAGTGAGGGAAACATCTGGACTGTGATTTATTTTAATGTTCTTCAGTGACTCATTCATTCAATACATTTACCTCAAGTGTATGTGTTTCTAAGAAGATTCATACTTCTACTTGGTCCATATAATTTTTTTCCCATCTACTATATACAGTTTCTCTCTTATACAGATAATCTTTCATTTTACCTTTGAGTTTTTTTCTTTATTCCTCAGTTAATTTCCAAGATGTCATTTAATACTACTTTCCTTGTAAAGGTTCTTTAATCCCTGAATATCAGCTATTAGAACTCAAAAGGAAATCATGTCCACTTTCCTGCTTCACCTGCTCCACCCCATGTAATAAGAAATGAGGATTTCACATTTCTCCAATCGCAGTATTTCAGCCTGAATCAGCATCTTCCATAACAAAAAAAAGAAACTGTAAGTAAGTTCTGAAAAGAGTAAAAAGAAATTTTTATTAAGGTGCTATTACTAATGAAAAACCTAAAGGAGTTATTAGTGCAGCTTTTTACACTTCTGAGTGTCTTCAAAACACTTTCTTAGTTCCCCCCAAAAAGGGAGACAATAGACATGCAAACTGAGCCAAAATGGATTTTGTTATCAACTGTCATCAGAAGTCATCACATAAATAGTAAACTTGCAAAAACCTTTTTTAGCCTTTTTACAGTTTTAAAAATACAGATTGCAATCTTACACATTTAAAGCAAATAAACAAAGAAATAAAACAAACCAAAAAAGAAGGATCAAATAGTTTAGCTATGCAAATCTATAGAATATATAGATTCTCAGGCACTGTATTTAGTTATTTAAGTATGAATTTAAATTTTCAAACTCTTACCTGGTTAATCAAGTCTCATCAAAGGTGTCCTTACGTCACACTTTTTAGAAAGAAAGTAAAGAAGATGCTATTTTAACTGCAGCAGGGTGAGTTCAGCTTTGCTGCCTCCATTAGAGTGTAGCAGGACTGCATTTGAGCTAACACATTTAAATCCTTCATTAGAAAGAAAATTCAATGTAGGAAAAGTAGCAGAATTAAATTTAATCCTATTGTTACAGATTACATTAAAAATGAGGCATAAATCACAGCCAAGGAGAAAAGGAAAGACTATGTGGGACAAATCTAGAGCTGTTTGAAGAGACTGACATATATTCCTTCAAAGTTTACTCCAGTGTCTTGGCATTTTGTGGGTACCACACAATAATGCAGTAATGGCCAAAGGCGCACAGTTACTCACTCTTAATTCACTGACTCCTGAGCTTTTCCAGCCACCTCTCCACACCAAGGTTTATGTATCATTCAGACCTCTAGCTCTGAAAAGCACCTTGGAAACACCTTTCTGTTCTTGCCATCTATGTCTTTACCTTACCTGGATTCCTTACCAGGAACAGGTCCTTGCCCTACCTAGACGCCTTCCCAGGAAAAAAGCAGCAAGACCTCTTACTCTGAGAAGAAAGTGAGGAACCTCACGGGCCCAGTTTGCATTCTGAGCTAACTGCATGGTCCACCACGGACATAAATTGGAAAGTCACTCCTTGGAGTAGTGAACAAGTTCATGGGATGGTTCAAGTCAGATTCATCTGTGGCTTCTGCCCTTTTTTGCAATGAGGAGATACTGGCACACATTTTCTTCATGTATGTCATGCTGCAGTCCCTCTGGCAACACTTCTCACCTCTTTATTTTTATCCTCCTTATCAAAGACCACACCAAGTCCTGGGACTTTCTCAGTAACATCCTTTAGATCTGGTCAAAACTGCAGTCCATGAACCCTGGAGAAACAAGCTCATCAGAGACCTGACTTTTAATTCCTTGTCTCATCACATCTTTAGGAAGTGCATCCCTGGCCTTCATACATCAGCCCTGTGGGCACTTTCAGGGTTTGTTGAGTGCTGTTGGGGTTGTTCTGCCCTATGGTGCCCTTAGTTCCTTTTATTTTGTTGTTTTGGATATTTTTGTCCTTCAGCCCCCTTCTATTTTTTCATTTGTCATCCACTGTAATTACTAGGTTTTCTCTTTCTGTAATCCACCTTCTCTTTTTTCCTTGGTTTTATAAACCAGAGAAATATTAACATTTCCAGACGTGATCTGGTTTCTCCACAATAGAAAAGAGTGGCCATGAGAGGCGCAGGTGCTGTCCCTACACATCTCCTGCATGGCAGTGAGAAGGGATGTCTGGCTCAGCAGCACAGCTCCTATGCTGCCTTCCCCACACCATAGCAGAGGGAGATCACAATCTGCTCTCACACCAACACCCTGCACCACCAGTGCATCATCTCTGCTGCCACCATCCCCACCACTACTGCTGACCTCCCATCCCTCTCTGCCCCAACACATGTGGGGCTGCATCTGGGCACCACTCCCTGGTCAGTCAGGCCATCAGGAGTTCAGGAATGGGAAGAACCAGCTTCTATTCCTGTGATGAGGGTGGGCAGCAACCTATGCTGTGTGCTCCTAATTTCAGTTTCCAAGTGTGCTCTAGGGAAGTCTGGGAAGAATTGTTAAAAATTACATATCATGTTTGTACACATACACAAAAAAAATCCAAACCCAAAACAAAACTCAAACCATCTCAGTACAAGATAATGAAGCTTCCAGTTAAAAGGTGCATGTTTGTCAGACAGAAAGCATTACTGATGCTGAAAGGGACTTCTGTGACAAAAATCCATACGAAATAAAGAAACTTTATAAAATATATATATGCAATTAGTACTATTTTTTCTTCCTTAAATCTTCAGTTTGTTGGTAACAGTCATTCAGAGTTTATAGCTTCTGTAGCTGCTTTTGTTAAATGTATCAACATACATGTGAACCATCATGCAGAATTTCCACAAAAGCAATAAGTGCTAATTAGACTGTGGAAACCAAGACAACTTTCCTTATCCTACTTCACGCAGGCATGTTGCAAAGAATTCTAAATATTCCTAAATCTGTTCCTTAGTGGAATCAAAGTCTGGCATTCCATACAGTCCCATGGCAACAGGGAATAAAAAGCAGGAAAGGCTTTAATTACCATATATTAAAATGTACTTTGAGCATTATCTGTGAAAGAGACAGAGAAGACATTGTGTATCAGACCAAATATGTACTGGATTATAATGGAGCCCATGTAGTGACATCACTGCACACAAACATATTATGCTAGATTCACTTATCTGGAGAAAACACTGCACCCAGCCAGGCCTCACCACCTCAGCACCTCTTGGGTGCAGGATGCTGCCACCACTCCTGATCTGCCTGCATAATTACCCATAACTGATCTAGTCAAGACGACACATGTTAGGATCAGGCTACAGATTAGTGTGACACAAACCCCTCCACACCAGTGGACCCTCTAGTTCAACACAAGTGTCGTACAAAAAAAAGTAGATGCGATTCCAACTCGAACTCCACCGACAGTTTAGCCAGCTTCACTCAGCGATATCTTGGGCCCCTAGGAGACTCGTCTCTGAAGTCAGTGGTTGATCTTCTGACTGGAAAATAAATGCTTTTTTTCTCAGTAACCAAAAATAAAATTGCAGAGTTTAAAGAAACAGAGTTGTTTAATTCCTAGTAAAAACCATTTCTGACATTGGTATATACTGCAGACTCCAAAATGCTAAAGGAATGTATTTATTATGAGCTTATATGATCTCAGTACACAAACTGAAGCTGTTTTCTGGTATGTGCAATTCTAAATGCTTTCAGTGTAAACAGATTAAGCATTATTACTTCTTGAATCTTTACTGATATTAAAGGAAGGATACAAAATTATATGGAAAGATCAAACAATGAGTGCTCCAAATCCATATAAAAAGCAAATGAATGAATCCTTAAATCACTGGCATTCTCTCACATCACATTTCACTGGGAGACGATCTCCACTTCAAGCAACTTCTTCCCTTTTCAAATAAGATACCACAATAATAATTTTAAGCAGTGGAAATAGAGCAGAAAGAGCACTGCAGGGTTTCCTTGGCTCTTTAAGGACAGATTTTGACATATCTTTAACTGATTTAATCAGAGTGTTACAGGTGTTCACTTTAAGGTATGTTTTGCAAGCTATCATTAAAAAAATATAACCAATTTTCATAAGTTATGAAGTCTTTAAAGACAAGTGTGTTCAGTCCTGATTCAAATACAGCTGAAATTTATGTCTGCTGAAGACTATCCTCAGGTGTAATCAAACAATTTACTGAATTAAAAAAAAAAAATTACAAGACCCTATTAAAAAAAGGATTAAAAGTTTTAAAGAAACATTACTATAATTGTGAAGATATATCACTAAACTCAAGACTTCACATTATGCACCAATATAATGCAGTGGCTCAGTTTAAAACTCAACAAAATAAAATGGGATAATTTCTATGGAGAAAGAATTAAATATTTTCATTTCTGACTTAAAAAAACCCTGCTTAGATAACAGAAGAAAGACAATTTCATTTAATTCAAGGTTGCAATTACACTGCAAGATTTTGTCTTTCAGAGCCTGAAGCACAGTCCAACAGGCACTCAGTTGTTATGAATTCCTTAAGTACCCCTTCACAGTAATTGGAAGGAAAAATTGGGGATCCAGCTCTTTGTTTCTTCCTAATTTGACAAGTACTGAAGACGAAAGTGTTACTTTCTATTTGTTTTGGGGTATTTTTTTTCCACTTTTCTAAAAGTTCAGAAGACAAAAAGAATAGTTTGAACAAAAGTTTAAGACTGACAATTACAACAGAACAGTTTGGTGCCTCTGAATTCCCAGAAGCCAAGCTAGTTCTGGCATTCACCTCTGGTAACCTGCTCTTCTACTAAGGCACAGATACACATACACCCACTCATACATACACTTTCTCATCAGAAAGAAACAAATTGATTAAAAGTACCTCTGTGCTTGACTTGGTTTAAGTTGCTCACTGCCTGTTAGCATAACACTGTGACTTGGCAAGGGTCATATCTGGCATCTAAAACCTTCCTCAAATGAATAAGATATGGCCTGTTACAGGCCCATCCCAGAGGTGCAGAAGACAGGGCTAAACCCAGTTTTTGCAGCAGACACCCTGGAAGCTGAAGGCCCAGGCACACCCATTTCCAGATACCTTTTAACTCCAGCTCATACCAGACTTGCCATCGTCAGTGAGGAAAGAAGGAGCACAAGCACCTCACAAGCTGGAATGAGGGGACTGCAAACCAGGGACACCTTATCCAGAGGGGCACTTCACCTTTCATGCTAGCTCCGGCCAGCCTTTGCCCAACCTGCAGAGAGCTGAGAACTGGTAGCCCAGCTTTCCTACCTGTCAGCACTGAGGGCAGTGAGAGTGAAGACAGAGACACCAACGGAGGTGAGCTGGATGACAGGGATGAGCTTGCAGCCCAGCTCCCCAAAGAGCCACTCCTCAGAGAAATACCGGGAGGCATCCACGGGGACACAGGTCACTAGCAGCAGCAGATCACCAGCTGCAAGGCTGGAGATGAAGATGTTGGGCACACTTCTCATGGCACTGTTGGAAATGAAGATCTTCATAAGCGTGATGTTGCCCAGCAAGCCGACAGTGATGATGAGGAGGTAAAGCGATGGGATCACACAACGGATGATGAACATGGCCGTGCCCTTCTCTGGGGGCAGCAGGGCTGTGTCGGGCACCAGGTGGGCACTCCCATTCTCCCCAAGGGGCATTGGTGTGAGCTCGGGCGAGAGCTCTGGCTCCATCCTCCAGCTTCGGGTGGACTGAGGGTCTCTAGAGCAAAGTGCAGTGGGAGCCACTGAAAAGCTTTACTTTTCTGCAAGTCAACCAACTTTCTCCCCCCTTCCCTACTGCCTTTCTTCCTTTCCCTTCTTTGACGAGTTTTTTCCCTTCAGAAATGCAGAAGAATGTCCAACGGTGCAGTGGCGGGGGAGGGAAATAAAAATTCCCATGCTCTGCCCCTCGGCTTTTCGCACAAGCCTGTCCCGATGGGCAGGTGGGCAAGAGATCCTGAGCCTCGCGGGCAACGAACGCCGTCAGGACAGCGGCTGCCTACCCTCGTCCCCGGGAGAGCCCTCGGATGCTCGCTCCGGCCACCTCCCCGCGCCCGCAGCGGCCCCGGGGCCGCCAGCGCTGTCCAGCGGCGCCGGCGCTGCTCGGCCCGCAGCTGCGGGCGGCGGCGCCGGAGGCGGGGGCGAGGCGCAGAGCAAGCTCCCTCCTTACTCCGCAGCCCCGGTTTATACCTGGTACCGGGAGGGGCCGCCCCGCCTCTCCTCCTGCAGGCGCCTGTGCCCTCGCCCCAGCCCCGAGCCGCCGAGGTGGATCTTGCGCGAAACGGAGAGGCGGATCCCGGAGCCGACGCCGTCCCGCGGGGTCCCAGCCCCTGAGCGCGATGGAGACGACGGGAGGAGCGGGAGGGGCGAGGGGAGCCTCACTCCCCGCCGCTGCCCTCTGCAAGCAGTCCCCGAGAGGCGCTCTCCGGAGGACTGTCCGCCACGTCGGGCAGAACGCGGGATCGCCTCCGGAAACCAGTCTTCCAGCATTTTACCCAGGTGAAACCAGGGCGCATTGAAACGCAGGGTGACGGGGAGCGAGGGACTTTTGGAAATAAAGAGATTTTATTCCTGACATCCAGCTGTGGGTTCTGCATAGATTTTACTCAAAGGCATCAGCTGAGTTTAAAGTTTTAGGGTTTGATTCACGAAGTTGCATTTCATAGTGGTCTCGACATGGAAAGGGAGACAGGTATTGTCTTTTATCTGTGACTTACTATGCAAATGGTATAACACAGTGGAGAATGAATGTTGTTTGCCTCTTTGAAGAGTAGCATTTGTCCCTAGTGTTTCTCGCTTTTCAGTGAGGTAATGTCTTTTACTTCCTAGTGTCTGCACGTGTGTAGGCTTTCCAAACAGTTCCATCTGTTTCCAGCAGAAGCCATGAATGTACATAGCTGGAAGACGGGCAGACCTACTGAACTGAAGTTTTCAAGACAAAGTACTAACACAGAGGAATAACAGCATTAGCCATTAACGTGCTCTGCAGATTTATTCCTTTATTTCTTTTTCTCAAAAGGGAGGATGTATGAGCTTGTAGCAAACTTGCTTATTCATGTTATTAAAAGAGTTCTCTTGAAGCTCTGTGAGTTTATGACAGGTGTATGGAGGAGAGTATGTCCACTCAAATATCAGAAGAAAAGCATGTCCCATGTGCAGTGATACATAGTCTGTCCATGGCATGCTGTCCAGTGTAGGAATTAAATCAGAGATTTCTCTTAAATAAATTTTTACTAAGATTATCAAACAAAAAGCATTAATGTTTCTTAAAAGTTACACCTCTCTGTATCAATTGATTGATCGTTGTGATTCTTCTCACATCCCTGAAGATACAAATGTGTTAAAGTTGTGTAAATTACCGATTCATATAATGCTGAATAATTTGTTAGAGACCCAGCCAGTGCTTCGCCTCAGAAAAGATCAGGCTAGAGACTTCACCTTTACCACTAGGCAGCTCATTGGAATTGTCACAGAGCTCCTCTGGAAGTGATTCTTGTTACTGATCAAGTTTCCTCCACACACTGTTAAATGCATCTACACTTCCTCCGAGGCAGCCTTACTGATGGCTTAGATATTTATCTAAATTGCTGTGACCCTCTACTTTGCTGAGCATACATGAAATTTTCCAAGATCATCGATATTCAGGTCTCTGCTAACACTCTGAATCAGTCTTTTTGGTTCCCATTGCGGGATCTAATATATGTCTTTAACACTGTGAGCTAAATTTTAACGCTGAGAGTATGATCCTTTTGCTAATTTATTTGAAAATGGGTTTATATATGAACAATCAATATGCTTCCCATTGGGAGAACAGTTTAAATTCAACATATATTTAATATTAATTTATTTGGGACAAGAGGAAGTTGAGTCTTTTCGCATGAATATCATGAGAAGAACACTTTAAAAGCTTCTATTGGCAGAAGCTTATTGCAGTTTGAGTGGAGAGAAGTGAGACTGCTTGCTTTTGTTGCACAATATTACCACTCCTAGTGCTGCCTTCCAGGAGAATTTCTTCTATCCTAATAAATTTTATCTGTCCTTTAGTCCACAGTAATTCCTAAGGTTAAGGAATTAGAAACATTTTCAGTGTGAATTTATGTTCTTGATTTTTATCGGTACTTGATTTTATCTACTCTATGTTTTTCAGAACTCTGAACAGCAAGGAAATAAGCTTTGGAGAGAGTGAGTGACTCCAGCTCAGAGAAAACAAAAATTTAGATTATGCTTCTAGTGTTGTTCAACAGATGTCTGTGTAAAGACAAGGGAATACACTCAAACAGTATGAATATAATTTCCCACAGAGGCAAAAAGGTACTGGGGGGAAGATCCACAGACCCTGACATAAACCAGTCGGAATTCAGATCTTCACATAAACTGTTCTTCATTCTCTTTTCAAACAAAATTAGTACGCCCCCGTCTTTGGATCTTATTTCAGATTACAGCCCTGAGACAATCTCATCATGCAGCTGTGACACAGCACTTGGCACAAGAGGAAGGGAGAGAGTGCCACAGGTAAGTGTCCTTAGTGTGAAAGAAGGCACAGGCACAATCAGCCAGCACAGATGGAGTGTATCTGGGAATGCAACACCATAGGGCAGGAACCACAAACGTGAGAGGCAAATACTCTTCATCAGTAATTCCCAAATGCAGGGACTCATAATCAGTTCATGTAGGAATGAGGAACTCCGCACACCTCACAAACGCCCTCTACTGAGAAGTTGTTCTGACAGAGAAAAATACTTCTTTCCCACGTTTGTGCTGCTCAAGGCACTTGATAATTCCAGGGCTAATTCCAGATTTGCACATCACAACAAGCTTTGTGTAGTCCCATGAAAATTCAAGCATATCTGCCACCAAAACTACCTGCAGTAAGAAGACTTTATTCAGTATGTGTGCTTGCACATTAAATGAAAACTGGGTTCAAATGCAGCCCTGGAAGTGATCATGTTTGAAAGCCTGATCATCAGTCACACATTAAAAAGAAACATGGCAACAACCAAGGAAGAAATAGTATTTGATTTTAAACACTGAGCATCGGGAACCAAGCCTTTCAATAAATTTTGTAGTATCACACATTAGACCAGCAGACACAGCTGGAAAAAGTGGGCATGCATTGTAACAGAGAGTGACTTCTTCCAGACAGTCAAATGTACAATAACCTTAAGTAACTCCTGTTTTCTTTCTTGTTATCTCTCAATAGAGGCTTTCTTATTTTGATGGAGGGTTTTTTTGGCAGAGATTTTCATTTCAGCTTCTTGAGTTAGGGGCTCTATTTAAAGGACAAGAGGCTACTGAAATAGATCATTTCCCCAGGTTTCAGAATACATAACAGGGTTTGCAACTGTTCCTATGTGGGTAGCTAGAAGTGGGTCCAAGAAGCAGCTGGGAAGAGTAGGCAGAGTCGAAGAAAGGCAGGGAAGGAGACAAGGTCTCTCTAGCTCAGTTTGAAATACTCCATGTTTGGAGTCAAGGAGGACAACTGTTCAGTTTCTAAGATCACATCTCTAAGGCCAGACCTCAAACTCTAAGGTTAGACATTCAAACGTCAAACCTCTACAATTCTTTTACTAGTAAAATAGCACTGGAAGTTAAACATCTCATAGGCATTGCCAGTGCACTCCCTGGGAGAAGCTGATATGAGAAGAATTATTCTAAAGATAAGAATTATTGTGGATTTGTGTGGAGAATGTCACAAATAGCATAAGCTAGAAAACTAAATATGTTTAAAAGAGAAACACTAAGTTCAACTATGGCTGCTCAGGGATAAGCTAACTAACATAAAATATGTCTGATATGTGCCATGTAGTCCTTTCCTCTTCAAGACTCCAGGGAACAGAAGAAATACCTACATTCTGTGGTTAATGCTGGGCTCCGTCTAACACCAGTACTATATCCCTGGAGCACAGGGCTACAAGCAGAAGTTTGTGGCCTCTCAAGCCTGGAAAGCTCCAACAAACACCAATATAGAAATTCTTCCTGTTAAGTCTGTATGGCTAGCCAAACCATGTGTAGAAAAGAATACTAGTGATTCATCATGTGTATTTCTTAATTTTTTTAGATTAAATTGACTTTGAATTAATTTTTTTAAAAAAAGTGGGGAAGAAACTGTATTTATGACACATCTTCCCATATTGCGTGGCATGGCTGAGCCATAGAATCATAGAATTCTCCTGATATCCAACTTAAATTTCCCCTGGCAGAGCTTAAACCCGTGTCCCCTTGTCCTATTGCATATCCCTGTCCAATAAACCTAGACACTAGTCCATCCCTCTCAGCTCTCAGACTTTACATCCTGCCTCCTATTTTTTGTGCCACATATAAATCAGCAGTGAGGAGGATCTGAGGAAGTCACCTGATTCCTAAGACTCCTGGCCTAGCGGAAGGTGAAGCAACCTCCATCTCAGGTCCAAACTGAAGTACAGGCACCAGTCTGCAACTGATAGAGGCTTCCACTGGACCTAAGCTTCAACACAGGGAACTCTGCAAAGCAAAATGGACATTCAGGTGCTTCCAACATTAGACAAAGCTGGAAAGCTGTCAGAAACAGCTGTTCTCTGATATTTAGCATGCTACCTCTCTTTTTGCAGAAAAAAACTTATTTTATTGATACCAATTCAATTCTTTGTGCCATTTTCACGGTGCTGTTTCTTTCATGGCACAAGGGTAATAGGGGTCACTACATTTAACAATTCTATTAAAGCAATGAATTGGATGCTTAATGTTAAACACACAGCTCATCCCTCCAAGCACAACTGCAGCTTTATGCATGCGTTTAGATTCCATTTGTTTTACTGTGATTATTCAGTAGGACTCCAACTCATTAAAAGGTTAAAGAGCACATAGCTGAGTTGCCAACTTGAGTCGAAAGACAGGCTTAGGACTGACTTGGAAACAAGTGTGATATCAACATCTTCCATCCCATTTGTTTGTGATAGACAATTAACAGACAGCTGCTTCTATAGATTCAAAACAAATACTGATTTTCTGTCAACAAAGTCCCATGGAATGGCTTGAGTTTTGTCAGCAGACTGCATTCAAAAGGACTGCACAGTGCCAACTTACTCTACTTCCATCTCAAGTTATCCTCCTAATGTGGTGTTGCAAAGCACATTATTGAACACACATGACAAAAGAAAAACATTGCTATTAGTTTCTCCTAGTGTGAAGATAATGGGATTCCTGTGCTTGATCTCACATGGCAGGTATTGAGCCACTTCAAAGAAAGTGACAATTTTATTGTGGGCACATTTATCACACTCAGTGGGGTTTCAGTGCAGATGCTCATGGGGTTTGTAGTGGGTTTATTTGATGACCTCTCCAGAATTTATTATTTTTTTTTTTAGTTCAGTGCAGCTGTATTCCTTATGTGTTCCCAGAACTAAATCAGGGCATTGCCAGATAACTTTTTAGCATCTTTATCACAGGACAGAAATTCAAGTTTCCATAGTGCTGTTTCTGAAGTTCTACAGAGAATGATTTGATTGTCTTAGATTAGATGATCTAGACAGGTAAGTAATTACATAATCCTCACCTAAAAATAACAAGATACAAAGTAGCTTTTGTATAGTGCAGCTTTTTTACCTAAAATGTGTTCTTAAATATTGTTTCTGTCTATAGTAGAATCAAATGCTGACCGAACTTCATGACTATTGTGTGTTCATGTGCATCAATTAACGTGCAAATAATTACTACTATACCAAGCATAATGAAAAGCACTGAAAGATCCATCTCCATTTAGAAACTAGGAAATTTTCAGTTTTCCTGTTATTGCGTTTATAAACATTTCTGCTTAAAGAGATCATAATAAATACTAAAACAAGTATTTTTTAAAGTATATTCAGCAACAGGTTTTCAATAGCAATTCACATTTTAAATAATGAAATTACTGAAATATTACTGACAATAGACATCTGCACAGTGTGCTGAGCTAATTTAGTCATTGCATACTATTGTGGGAACATTCAAATTACTTTTGGATGATAATTAAGCTCCAGATATATTATGTATTGAAAAACAATTCACTGTAATCACAATTACTGCATTTTGGTGAAGGTTAGTCACACAGTCTGAGAACCACAGTACTTTATTGTAGATTACATACCACTATGAGGCATTATTGCTTTTAGTTCATTCCACATACGCAAACCTCAGCATTCACTCTATGCAGCAGAGCAGAGCAGCAGATTGCATTATTAAAAGTTTGGAAACCCAGTCTCGGTGTTACTGATACAGCACCTTTTACAGTACTCCATGAGATAAACAGACATTTCATAACTGCCTGAACTAGAAATTGTAGTAAATAACATGTACTTATTGAAGCATTTTTCAACTTCTTTGCAATTGAGCTACTTCAGCAGACACGGGGCAGATTCCTCTTACAAAGGATGTTCTGATGTCTTACTACAGTTATTTTAATGATGTCATTAATACAGTCACATTGAGGTACCTTGTACACACACAACAGCTAAATCCATACATAAAATGAACCATGATTCCCATTTCTTCCCTCCTTCTGCCTAGGCTTCCACGCCTCTAAGCATTCATCACAGAGGGCACAATGCCTTTTGTTACATCAGCCTGAAGTCACGCCCCAGCCAGTTATAAGGGAGGTTCTCTCATGATAGAGGTAAAAGAATAAATGCCCCTCTTTGGATTTGTCATCTGGATTTTACTTTCTTGTGCGCCCAGAATACCAAATAAACTATTGCGCTCCAGTGACTGACAAGTTAGCATTTGCCCCTTACTGGTTTCCTGTCTTCTTCTTCCTCTCTCCATCTTCTCGTAAAACTCCCACTGGGTTCAGACCACTGAGTTGAGGTACATCCTTGAGGCTATTTAACAGCAGGAGTATCTAGCATCCGTATGGGCTCACATGCCTAGCTCTTCAAGAGATCTTTCAACTGCACATACTGACTAAACTGGCAAATTATCAATTGCAATTATAGCCATTAAGTTATTAATAGCAATTTTAGAGTGGTTAATAATATTTGATTCAATTGCTGGTTCTTTGAATTCATAATCGTGGACCAACGGATTCCAAGTCTTGTTGCGTCCTTTCTTTTTTATTGGACTTAGTTAAAAAGCAGCTATTAAACTCTGGATGTTCCGACTCGCTGGGTGCCGGGTCCTCCAGCCGGCGGCAGCCCCGATAGCGATGCGCCGGGTTCTTAACTGGGACCGGGGACGGGCCGGGGTGATGGTCGGTACCGCGGCGGTGAAAGGCCGGCGTAAGGCAGCGGGGCAGGGGCAGGTGCGCAGCCGGCAGGGGGGCGGCGGGGGCGGCCAGCGCTGCTGACGGTGCTGGCCCGGGATTATCGTCCGGCGCCGACCGACCCCGCTTTTGCTGCGCCCCTGCCGGCCCGACCGCGGGGGCCCGCCCGGGGGCAAAGGGCGGAGCGAGCCGGGGTCGGGGCCAGGGCCGGGGCCAGGGAGGGCTCCGGCTCCGGTCGCCGCCGCCCACGGAGAGTACCTTCCCAGACATGTCCCCCAACTACATCCGGAGCTTCTCGGAGGGATGTGTGAGTACCCGGGGGCGGCTCCCCGCGGCACCGCCCGGAGCCGGGGTCTGGCCCCAAACCGCGCGGGGGCCGCGCCGCGCCCGCCGCCCCCGAGCACAGGGCAGCGGTGCTGCCCGGGCGGGATGCTGAAGGCGGCTTGAGGGGGGCTGTAAATGGCCCTGTGGGGACCTGAACTTTAATTTGCAGGAATAAGTATGGTTATAAGTATGGTCGGGTTTGATGGGTGGAACGGCGGTCCGTGCTTTGCCATCACCTGACATGATGTCAACAGCAAAACGAATAGACTTTGGGTCGAAGCGCTCAGCTCCGTCTGGCGCGTTCTGCAGCAGTGGAATACAGATAAAGGCAGTGAAACAAATGAACTGACATCTGCTAGACAAATGAACGTTTATATAAAATTAGTAGGAACAATAAAAGTGTTGTAAGCCGTTATTTTGTTAGAAAGCTACTGCAGCCTTCATAGGCAAACTCCTTTTAAAACAAGTAGAATAAAATAAATATTTTGGATAATGAAAAAGAGCAAGTAGACCTCCAACAATAACAGTGTTCATTTTTGTTTTTATGGTGAATAACTCTGTGATTTGCAGCTCAGGCCACCAACGGTAATTGGCCAATTCCACACTCTTTTTTTTGGCTCAATTCGAATGTTTTTCCTTGGCGTTTTGGGCTTTGCTGTTTATGGAAATGAGGCCTTGCATTTCAGCTGTGATCCAGACAAGAGAGAGGTTAATCTTTTCTGTTACAACCAGTTCAGGCCTATAACTCCTCAGGTAATTATCTTTTTTTGTTTGTTTGTTTGTTTGTTTTTTAATTGCAAAAATCTAATATTAAGAAAATAAACTGCAAAATTTAAACATGAGTGTTCCATATAAGAAGTAGTAACTGACTGGGCTAATTATCCCTATCTTGTTTTCATTAGTATATTCCTTTAAATAACCCTTTATCTGTGACTAAATATGGATTTGTGCTTTCTGTCCTTCATAACAACAATCCTAATGTTTCAGAAACCAACTGAAATTTCAAATCAAAACATAACAGTGATTTTTGCCTTTCTTGTCATCTAAGTGTTTAAACACTTAATATATGTTAAAAACAGACTTGCAAAATGTTCCAATATGTGCGCATTTTAACTGTCCCTATGCAGTTGTAAATGATCTGACAGCTATCTTTCTGCTACATTTTAGGTATTCTGGGCACTACAGCTGGTGATTGTACTCGTACCTGGAGCCTTTTTTCACCTTTACGCAGCATGTAAGAGCATCAAGCAGGAAGATATTCTCCAAAAGTCATCCTACACAGGGTTTTATATCTTCTCTGTTTTCTTAAGGATTGTCCTTGAAGTTGTTGCTTTTTGGCTTCAGATTCAGCTCTTTGGTTTCAAAGTGAACGCAATCTACATGTGTGATGTGGGAGCACTTGAAAAAAAGTTTAACGTTACCCGGTGCATGGTGCCAGAGCACTTTGAAAAGACAATTTTTCTTATTGCAATGTATACATTTACTGTGATTACAATGATCTTGTGTGTTGCTGAAATTTTTGAGATCTCATGTAGAAGGCTAGGTTTCTTAAAAACTCAGTGAGGTCAACCACTCCTACTCATTTACCACCGTGTCCACCTGTAGTTTAAACAAAATTATTTCAAGCCACAACAAAAAACATCTCCTGTCCTCTATGTAGTGTTGCAGAAGAGAACCACATTCACGATTAGTGCTGCAGAATAGTCATCTGACATTTACTCCTTATCTAAAAACTACCACATTATGTGAATAATCTTTGTTTCCATGTCAAGACTAAAGACAATAAGATTTAAAAGAGTAACATATTTTCATGACCTGCCACAAACAATAGTTTTGCCTCCAGAGGAATGTCTGTATGTGAGGAGGAGGTAATTTATAAATGTACTGTTATTCACAAGTTTTCTGAATGCATGCGATGGGGGCTAATAAGGTTATTGACCTTCCAAGAAAAACTATTCCAAATTTCTTACATGTTCTTATGGCTTGAGAATTAAGCGGTAATGGTGGATAATCTCTGAGTACCAGAAAGCATTTGAACAGCTTCCCAATCAGTGCCACTGTTACAACCTGCATCTCAGCTCCCTAGGGCAGAGACTCCTGGTTAGAACTGTGGGGACAACATATCCATCAATACCAGCTTGCTTTGTAGTGGTCCAGCTAGTTTCACATGCTGGCTGGGAATCTCCTTTTATAAGTGAGAGAGTCACATGGTATTCTTTGTGCTACCTGGAATGCCTTACCCTCCTTATGTTTTGGCTTAAGATGTAGAAGATTTTTAATAATTTAGTATGATCCCGTTTTGAAGGAGTAAAGACTTAATTTTGCATAAGAGGCTTAAAAGTGTCAAAATAAAATATCGAAGATAAGCCTTCTCTAGACCCAATAATGACTTGATTTCAGTGAGAGTTTTGCTTGTGTATGACTGCAGAATTGGGCCCTCAGAATTTTTTCCTGTATGTGTCACACCTAACTTCCTGCTCTGACTAAAGTTGCTAGAATAACAGCTAAAAAAGAAGTCTGCATACTAAAACTATTCTCTGCAATAAGTGTATGTGGTTACGTTAGGTTTCAAACTTTATATAGGTATCAGATATTTTTGTGTGCAACAGTTTCTTCTTAGGGACTAATAAACATATCAAATTTACAAGTGATTTCCTTCTGCTGAAGTGAGATAATGGAAATAAAACAGATTTTAAAACGGGAAAGAAAGGAGGAGGTAGTTTCCTGCATAAAATGCATAAGAATAGCAATCATAACAATTAGCTATTTTCTGTTTGTTTTTCAAACATAAAAACTTGAGGTCCCAGTGACATTTGGGTCCTTTCAGGAATATTTGGGAAATTCTGGAAAAATTATTACCAAATGTTTTAGCACCAACTGCTACTTATGCAGTCCCAAACAAGGTTGCAATCCTCACTCACAATAGTAGTCCTCGTTACATAAATGGAATTGCATGATTTAGGTGTCTTGGATTTGGTTGAATCTGGGCCATTTAAAACAAAGTGGGTGACAATTGGATGTGTGATTTTTTTAATATGCTGATCAAGAACAAGATGATAAATTTCAGTGCATTCACTCTATTAAAGCATTAATGTTATTTTTTTCCCTACGAGAATAAGATATATGTTGTCTTAAACAAATGTTCAGCCAACACCATCAGATTTGTTCAACATTAAACTTACTTGTAAGTTATTTGATATTTGCAAGCATTACAAGTGGAATAAAAATCACTGTGCTAATTTCTTGTTTGCATAATGTGCCTTGTGCTTTGGTTGATACATGTTTAATTTTTCACTGTATATGTCAGTATCCATCTGGACTTATTCTTTGCAACTGAAACTTGTAATCTCAGGTAAAAAACCCTTTTTTTATTTGTAAAAGAATACAATAGATAGAACTACTAAAAAGAAGAATTTACTTTCATGTGCTAGGTACAGTTGTGATCAATGGTATGCAAATCACATTTAATCAGATATTTGTATAGTAATAAAATAACTTAATCACAACCTTGTCAGTATTTTCCCTGGTGCTTAATATTTCCATTGCTTTCTGTTCTTCTTCTGTAGTGTAGATTTCCAAACACTTCAGAAGGGTCAGAGGAGTGCCAAAACCCCCAAGCCCTCAGGGGATGTCCTTGTTAACCACCAAGAGCCTTGAAGAATAAGAACTAGCAGGGGACTGCCTGAGGACCCCCAGGGGAGCTTTAGAAGCTGGATTACCCAGCACTATGCCCTTTCCCTTGGTGGTCAAAATCTGGAACATATTAAAAAGTTTCCTTCTTGGAAATGAGATACAACACCAATTTTTTCCCTGCATTTCCTGTGAAATTAAAATAGTCAAATTCCTCTGTTTTTCATTTAGAAACAAAATGTACATTATTGCCTTTTAGTGCAAATGTTTTTCTGTGACTGATTCTGTCATTAGTTTCTGGAACAAGGTGATGGAGATATTATCTTCATGTAAAGAAACCGTTTACCCATGGTTGTCAACACTTCTTTTTCCTATATTTGCCATTTGTTTGCCTGGCATTCATTGTACTCTCAAGGGTCTCTAAACTTTTCTTTCGCCTGGTCTCCCAAACTCCCACCACTTTAATCATCATTTACATTGTTTTCTATCAGCTTCCTTCCACCCTTACTCCCTCTGAGATTGATATGCCTTCATGTGTTTCTCTGTGTTACACTGATTTTAACTCAAATGCTTAGCATATATTTGAGATGATCTGAAGGTTTGGGGTTTTATTGCCTTTATGAAAGGAATTATATAATCCACTTCGGAATTCTTTGATTCAATTCTACTTCTTTACACAGAGAACATGAAGTCCTGTCTCCCAGAACACTGAGGAAGCATTTTTGTTGCTTACATCAGGTTTACGCTGTAAGAGCTTCTTTAATTTTTTCATTGTTCTCCACCATACTTGAGCCACCTCATTTTCACAGACAGCACTCAAAGCAATCCCCAGCTCATGTGTTTGTAGTCGGTTTTGTCTCTAGTCAGCGATCATGACCATTTTAGTTCTCACTTAACAAAGAGCTGTAATTGTGATGTGATTGCATTTACATCAAAGATAGAGCTGTTCTGGGCCAGCCAGCTTCTAGCATACCACCACAACATCCCAGTCCGGAAACCACTTCTTGTTCTGTTCCCTTCTTGGTATTCTTTTTCTGTTCAGACATCATTTCCCTTCTGTTCTCTTTTCAGCACTCTCCCATGCCAGCAATGAGACAATGCCATCTCTTCTACCCCATGCTTCCCTCCAACACACATCTTTATTTATGCCCTGGTGCATTGACATTCTCTTGCCTTGCAAACAGTCATCTTGAGAACCAAGAAGAGGTTTGGCATTAGGGCTATCTAGAAGAAATTTAAAAATAATTTTAATTATGCTGTCATAACGAGAAGCTGATAGACACCGAAATAATTCATATTGCAATAATTTGTGAGATCCATTTGAAACCATTTTGCTTCAACAGTTCATGACTTTTGCTGTTCTTATCTGCTCTCAGCAAAATCAGAAATCCCTGGAGATCCTTCCAATAAGAAGTTATCTGGGAAGTAGTGATCCTACAAGATGTACGTTCCAGGGCTGGTGGGCCTGCTGACGGCTGCTGGGAAGCAGCCCAGCCCTATTAGCCAGACCACGGTACAATACGGCTTCTCCAGCGGGATGAAGGGCAGAGGTCCAGGAGAGAAGGTGCAGTTCAGCCCACGAGGGCTCCCCGGACGCCTGGTGAGCCTTGGCGCAGCCCAAGGGGCAGGTTTTTCAATCTGAGATTTTACTTGCCGGGGTACCTCCAAGGGAGGGTCTGCACAGCTCTTTGGGAAGGGAGACGAGGGATGGGAAGGGCGAGGGCATAGCCGGGGCCAGGCAGGGCCAGAGGAAGCCGCGGCCGCCCCGAGATCTCCACGCCCTTCCTCACGGCTGCTGTGGGACGCGTTTCAAGCACTAAGGGGCCACGCAGGTGGCGCTTGAGGGTGTGGGTCCGCATGGGCGGACAGACGGACACACGCGCCGCGCGGCGCGGTGCCTCCCGCCCGGCCAGCAGGGGGCGCAGTTCCGCCCCCCCTTCCCCCCTCCCCCCGCCGGCCCCCGCCCACGGCGCCCGGAGCCGGAAGCGGAAGCGGCGCGCGCCAGCCCCGGGAGCGAGAGCTGTGCTCTGCCGCCTGCGCGCGCCATGGCGGCCCCGGCCCTGCCCCCGCTGCCGCCGCCGCTCAAGAGCATTCAGCACCATCTGCGGACCGCGCAGGAGCTGGACAAGCGCGAGCCCGTGGTGGCGTACTACTGTACGTGAGTGAGGAGGAGGCGGCCGCGGCGCCGCCCCGCCCCGCCGGTCCCTGGCTCGGCCACCGCCCCCTGCCCCGACCGCCAGTCGCCGCGCCGGGCGGAGCGCCCCTCCCTTCCCTTCCCTTCCCTTGCCTTGCCCTCCCCTCCCCTGCCTTGCCCGCCTGGGGGGCCCGTGGGATGTGCGGGTTCGCGAGGGTTCGTGGGGCGGGAGGGCTCCACCTCTGGGCGGTGCCGGGCGGTCGCGGTCCTGCCCCGACCCACCTCCTGCGGGCTCTGTCCTTTTGCGGAGTTAAAGGTTCTTCGCAGGCGGGGGCGTATGCCCGCAGCCCGAGTGCATGCTCGGACACACCTGTGTGAACTCCAGTGTTCCGTCAGTGTTGGGATAGCCGTAATAATTATGGTATAAAATAATACTCGAGAGCCTTTTCGAAGTTTTTCTCCTCCTGAAAAGACCTCCTTTCTGTCCTGTGTATCTGAGTAAGCGTTTAGGGTTTAAGAGTCTTTGGTCCTGCCGGTAGTGTTCATTTTATTTTCTGTGGGGCTTTGTCACCTTCTCAGGGTTCTCAAAAGGGGCGAGTGGGTGGCTCTTTTTCTCTGTGTTTCACTGAAATGAACACAGCAAAATCTTACTGTAGAACTTCAGAATTAATAGGCAAATTTTTTAAGCTGACATGGCTTCTAAGCTAATGGTCGTCAGGGTAGACTGTGAGCCTTTCTAAAAACCTTTTCATAGCGAACTAAGAAATGCGAGCCTGCTGTTAGTCTTAAATTCCTGTTACAGTTAAACCACACTGGGAAAATGCCTGAGATCACCAGAAATGTCTGTTTATGTCTGTGACGACCACTACCCTTAAGGGGAAGGAGGGTATCTAGTCACAGTGTTGTTTGTTTTTTTCTCTTTATTGAGATGCGAAATCATCTGAGGGGTTTACTTGGCTTGTCTTCAAAAAGAGCTAAAAAATAAATATAGTTTAATTTGTAAGGATGAATTCATGAAATTGGATCTTCAGAAAGCTCTGAAAAATCTGTCAGTTCAATGACAGAAGAATAATATAAACTTTTATGTGTTATGCAGGAATACTGCACTAATGTGGAAAACTGCAACCAGAGAAGGGAGATAGCCACATATTAGAACATTGGTTGTTCTCAATAGTATTTGCTCTTTATTTAATGGCAAAACATGAGACAAGGCACACTTTGTGTAGAAGGAATTACCAGTTAGGTCAAGTTACACTGATTTTTTGGTTTGGTATTTTTTTGTGCGTGTGTTTCTTTGGGTTTTTCTATCAGATGTAACACCCTATCTGGCTAGACAAGAAAAACACTAGCACTTAGTATAGATGACAAGATACAAGTCTGTTTTTGTTTTAAAACAGGAATGATTAAGTGTCTGGACTCTATTTTTCTTTGTCTTTTCAATTCTGAAACTTTATGTAAGTCTTATTGTAGAGGGAAAAAAAGCCTGTGTTGGATAATTACCATTTTCTGTAAAATTGTGTGCCTTGTCTGTCCGAAGCAGTCTGAAAATTTTATTTTTTCATTTGAATACTTCAACACATCTGATTAATTACTGAGTACAGTGAAGGCTATATTCTAATTAAAGTATTACATAAAGTGAAAAACAGTGACTGACACCTCTTTTTCAAGTTAGGTCTTGCTCAGATCCTTTGTTCTTTTAAATACACAAAGGAGAAGAGTTAATTTTCGCCAGTGTTCCACTGGTGACACTTATTTCCTCCCATGGTGGATGAGTATTGTCTGGATTGACTAAAATCCGTTTCATAGGATTTTTTTTTTCTTCATTTAGTTCTGGCTGTGAAGCAAGATTTATGAGCCATTAATTTTTAACATCGTGGGTTTAGAACAATTATGTGAAATCCCAAAGTATTAATTATTAATATTGCTACTGTCCAAAAAATGTGCTGTATATACTGCTAGCATTCAATGAATAATAAAAGCTTTACTGAAAAGATAGGTTTTTAAAAATGTAGGTCTGGGTATACAAAAAAGTTTCAGGATACTTTTCAGATAACGTTTTGAAAGCAATGCAGATTTATGTAGAGTTAAAGCAGTGTTTCTCATTAGGTGCTTCACTGAAAAAAGTGAACATCTCTTTGTTTAGCCTTTGAAATGTGTTTCAGAGGAGCTCTATACATTTTCTATAATGTATTGTGTGGGGGGAATAGTGTGAGGAAATCTCGGTGTGTGCTGGAACATGTGGTTTTCTCTGTGCTGGTGCTTCTCCACCAGCCTCATCTGCAGATGCATCCCTGGCACTGTGTGTCCTGGGAGCGGGAGGCTGGTGTGGCCCAGCAGCCAGAGGGGGCCCTGCAGTGACAGGTCATGTGGTGAGTCAGTGCTGCACGTTCTATCACACACAGCAGCTCTGTGAGGCAGAACCATCTGACTTTTGGTCATCTGCTGGGTGTAACTATCGGTTACGTGTTTATAGCTTTGGAATATTGCCGTAAGTGGCTCATACCTATAACAAAGCTTTGGTCCTAGTATTCTTAATGTTTCCATAGCACAGTAGTTGTCAGTATGGACATATGTTTGCTAGGTTTTGATTTATGTTCATTTTAGTTACATTCCACTTGTATATTTCTGATAATAAGAGCTGTGACGCGAATTAATTTGAACATCAAAAGCAAAAATCTGACAAGATATGTTTGCAACCTAAAATATTACTTTCTATAGCTTAACAATATAATTGTCAGGAGTTACTACTTACTGCCATGAGAGGTGATGGATAGTGCACTCTTAAAGCTGAATTTAAATGGCAGTTACAGATTTTATTTGCATACACTGTTTTACATTTTTATCTCTTATGTTTTTTGGGGTATAGTGCATTTTAAGCATTAAGCTAGCATAAATCAGTGGTGCCACCTAAAGAAGATACCATAGTCCTCTGGCCTCTCATTCCCAACCCTAGTATGATGAAAGCCAGTAGTAAGCTATTTTTCATCCAGGCCAATTCACTGCTTCTTAAACAGCTGTACTCCCACACAGGCAAGGACAAGGAACAGGACACCATGACGTGGGGTGAAGACAGGACTCCCACTCTTTTGATAGTGCTGGCATATATTAATTCAAAGAAACAGTAATTTAATGAACATTGATCTGTTTTACACAGTATGAATAGCTACAACAGGGATTATTTGTAGTTTTCAACTGCCACATAATTTTCCACATGAGAAATAAAATGTAGAAAAATCTCGATGTTCTTGCATGCTGTAACACATCACAGATACTTTTTGTTGTGGTACTTCCTAGAAACACTGGAAAAATTAAAAAAACGGGTTTATTGGTGGTAGTCCTGTGTATTCCTTACGAAACCTTTGTCCTTAACCTCCTTTACAGGTATTCAAATTCCAAGCAGCATATGATCAGTACCTTTATATGTTGTGTGTAAACTGTTACTTTCTTAGCTCTGTCATTAGTAGATGGACATAATTGATTGAAACAATAAAAATATGATACTGTCTGGAAGCAAATATAAATTTACTTGGTTGTGAAATGTGTTCTACTTAGAACATAGGCTGTAAAGAAATAAAAAAACTTTTTTAAGTTGTGCAGGACATGATCTCACAAAATAATTCTCCTTAAAAAGAGATTAGACCCTTAATGGTTAATGTATGTAGCTGTTTCAGGTTCAGTAAAGGTCAGCTGATTCAGCAGGTATAAGGGAATACCAGAAATCTACGCTACACTGGTTGTCTAGCAAAAGGCAAATAATTAATTGGTAGTCAATAAAATAAATTTTTATGTTGAAAACTTAAATGAATCTGACTGTTTGACTACTTTGAGATGTTATTCTACAGACACAAGGAGGCAGGCTCTGATAAAAAAATCTCTGGTCTGTAATAACTGAAGAAATTATATCTCTGGCATAGACAGTTTGACTCAAAGTAATTTTTTTAACAATTGTAAGTCTTGAGAGTAGCTGTGTCTTCCAAAAATTTCTAGTTTAGAGTTTAAAGCAAGATTTTCCTTAATGGCTGTTGTTTCAGCCTTTCAGTAGTGTTGTTAAGCTCTTTGCAAAGATGATTGGTAGTTTATTTTGGACTTCTGTACTTACTGGGCATTGATGTTCTGATTCAAAAGTATTGAGAGAATGCGAATGAGTTGCCAGAAAGGGACTGATGTTTCATGATATATAACACCCTAACACACAACAGTGTTTGGATATCTAATGGATGCAACATGAGAAATTATGATTCTAGTAACTTCCAAAAAGCAGAGCTGTGATGACTTTTGCTTTACAGTGTGCTAAACATCAAAAAACATTCATGTGATATCAGTAAATTTGATCTTAAAAAAGGTGTGAAAAATTCTTCAGTTTTTAAATTCTTGACATGCAAAAACACCAGAGAAATGCTTCCGAAGGATCTTAGTATTGTATTAATGTTTCTGGTTTTGTGAGATCAAGCAGGAGAGAAAAAGCAAAAGGGACAATTTTTGTTCCCAGATCTAGTTGACAAAGTCTTGAACCAAAAGATTTCCAGGGCACGAAATAGGCTTCTTCTTCCAGTTTAAGCCAAACTGGAGGGTGTTCCACAGAAGATTTGTGCTCTAATCACTACAAGCTGTTTTATCATTGTGACTTGGCGATAACTAATCCAGAGTAGCTGCCTTGCCCTCCTGTTGCATTCTAGAGATCTCAATTGCTATAAATCCTACATTTAATGTAGTTTTTCTGATTTAACTAGAAATATTTCCTTTTCTTTATTAGACTGTAGAGACAAGCTTCTAAAAATGCTGGTAATTTAAATATTGTGCAAAAGCTTAGAAGCTTATGAATTCCAGTCTTATTCAAATTTTATAAGATCAAAATTAGTCCTTAAACCAGACTGAAATATGGTAGTGTAAAATACAGAGTAATTTCCTGGGATTTGTGATAGATATTACTAGATTATTTGTCAGCTAACCTTAATAGTTACCACTTGTTTGTCATTGGAAATTTTGTCTCACCTATTTATCTTGTTTACAAGTTCCTATTATTCAAATAAAATGGAATTGTAATGTAACTTACTGTAACTGTCAGGAATTTTAAGTAAGAGACATTTTATTTGAGATCATTTTGACTTGACAGAATTTGTCTAGCATGTTACATTACCCTGAATTATACTGCTGTGAGTCCATTTTCCTCACTAAAACTTAAAATATTGTGAAAGAACCCGAGGGGACGAAGGGGTCATGATATTTGCTTTCTCTGGAATGTTTTAGGTTTTTCAGTTGATGCTGCCAGTCTAATATCTTGTCTTTTGCTAAGTTTTCTTCAGCATCTTATAATGAAAAGGCAGTATAAGGCCCTTCAAAGTTTGTTTGTCAGAACTGTTTAATCTATTTTTAAAAGTCTTTGGATTCAGACAACTTGGGCTTAGCCATGTAGAAATACCATATATTTATGATTTGCATGCAGAAATTGCATGACTGAAATATGGCACATTAATGTTCATGAAAGCAAGCATAATTCATTTTTATATGAAAATGTGTTTCCAGTAGTATCTCTTGCTTCCTACATTTGTATTCCAGCTGTTGGCTTCCTGTACCAAGCAGTTAACAAATGTTTTTCTGTCAGTGGTTTTACAAAGGGAAGAGGAAGGTGAAGAATATGAATGAGTAATAAATTATGGCCTGAAAAAGCTTTCATTTCTTAATCAGAATAAAAATATAGCTAAAGTTTACTGCAGTGTTATTTGTTACTGTTTTATTGCAATTTGTTACTCTCAAATGTCGAAAATATTCCAGTTGCTAATAATTTTTCCTTTTGAATGCCAGAGAATTAAATATGTACAGGGAAAAAAAATTTAATCTTTTGATCCTGTTAGGCCAGGAAAAAGAAAGATGGGTAGGAGGACAGAATTTAGAACATAGAATCAGCGTTTTGTGCATGCTTGCTGGCTGGAACTTTTGTTCTCCAGTATTTTTTACTTGGCACAGAGTTAGTTTAAAGTGGGAGTGAGGGGAGTTTCAGTTGTTATCCAAACATAAATCTCGAGTAACTTAATGTGTATGAGAATGAATGCCTGGCACATACGAAAGACAAAATACTTTCTCTGAAATTGTACTGGGTGTTAGCAAAGGAAAAATAACGTGACATAAATGAAGGCAAAGAAGTTTCTGTAAAGCTCACTGTATAATTCCATCCAGCACACCCACACTTAGTATTTACTGAACAAAGATTAAGGGCAACAAGTCAAGATGTATATTTTGTAGTTGTCTTAGCAAAACATTTTTGTGAGAATGATAACTTGCCAAGTCTTTATGAATTTGAAGATAAATGTCCTGTCTGCAAACTGAGAGCAAGCTCTCTTTTAGTTAATAATTGGCAAAACAGTTCTTTGTGTATAAAATTACAAGTGACTTTAGCTCTACTTATAATATTCATTAATATTTAGACATTAGCTCTATGTAAACTCCTTTACCTTGTTAGTGCTTTACTTTATGCATATGCTACTGTTGTTGGCTGCATTAAAGTCTTTTTTGCTACCTGACTTCGATAAAGGGGGCAAAAAATAGTTGTGTCTGTTATTAAGGTGAAAGCATAAAACAAAAAGAAGGAATAATTTCATTCATCTGTTTGTTTACAAGAATTCCAGAACTTCATCACAAATAGTGAAGAGAGATGAGAATTACAGGTCCCTTAATTCCCAGATTGTCTACTTTCTTCATATACTCCATTTAGGCTTAAAAACTTGAAAACTTTTGCAGCTACAATGTATGGTTGTAGTTGTCTTTTTACGTCCCCATTTCCAGAAGCTTGGCTTTTCACAAAGGAATTTTTTTTATCAAATGTTACTAAGCAAATGGCCCCTTTAAGTCTAGCTGTTTAGTTTTACAGTATATTACTGCGGTCATCAGGGGCATGCACTTTGGACTTTTTTTTTCTATGAAATAATTTTGATGTAAAATGGCATCTCAAGTATGGTATTTTATAAGGTAAAATAATGCATTCGTAATACAGAACACTAAGAGGATTTCTTTCTGTGGTGTCCATACTGTTCGGGAGATTAACTTCCACTTGTTAGAAGTTGAACTACTTCCATTAAAGCAAAAGTTTTGTGACTTAGCAAGCACAGTAATAATACATGCCACTGCTTTTGCAGTATTACAGGAACCAAAACAGCTGTATTTAAAGGAATGTAAATAATTACTCTCTTTTCTTTTAGATATGGAGGGGAGGGGGCAACTGAACTCTGTCACTGTCGACTTTCTCAGCAGAGAGTTGGAGGCAGTAAACTTCTAGCCTCTTGCTTATGAGTTATTTGCTACTGAGATTACCTGTCAACATACACATGGCAGACAGTTCTTTAACCATTAATTGCCAGTTTAAAATTTGACTGACGATATTAACACTGGAAAGTTACATTTTGCTCATTGTTGCTGAAAATTTAGTCAGTTTGCCCATTTGCTGCAAGTTAGACAGGAAAAGGGCATTAATAGATTTCCTTCACTAGATGAAAACGTATTTTTCAGTTACTATTATGTATCTTTACTATAAGTAATACTTGTGTGATGAAGTACACACAAAAGTAAAAGATATGCTAGAGACTTCTAACACCTTAATTGGCAAAGGTAGTAGTATCAAAACCAACACAGTCTTACAGATAGCCTACACTTGGGACGTTTCAAAATTAGAGAGAGCAGAGAGAATGGCAAAAGATGCAGATGTGGAAAAACCTGCATTTGGAATTTAATTGTTTGCCTTAGGAATACAATGTAATAATACTCAAAAATGGAAAGCGTAGAACTAGTAGACACTTTTTCCTGTTGTCGGTAATAAGGGAAGGAATTTGAAAAGAAATTACTTACTGCTTATTGCTTTCAGATTCACTCACATATTGCTCTTCATACAGATAATTTCAAAAGCAAAATTTTGAAACATTAAAAATATTATTTTTATTTCAGTGGTGTCTTTAAATACCAAATTATTTCCTTGTCTTCCTGTTTTGTTTCTGTCTCTAGAAATCTCTAGTTCTTTCAGTTTTTCAGCTGTTTTACATGCTGTTTGCTTGATAAGTTTAGTGATTGTTGATAGAAGTTTTCTATCCCAGAGCCCTACTTTTGACTAGAACAGCGCTGAGTAAAGCAGTAAGTATGCCTAAACATACTTAACAACATTTTGTTTGGCAATGGTGAGATTCAGACTGTGGAGAGTGTACTTTTTCTTCTGTATCTTCAGTTCATCAACTGAAACTGATGATTGTGGAGATTTTGACTGGAAGGGTATGGTTTGCATTTTCTGACCTGCAAGTTGCCTTATCCTTCATTACAATCAGGTTCTTTTATCAGTGATATCTGAGTCAAGACTACCTTTTAGTATGGAATGCTACTAGGTAGTGATACTCGGTCAACAGTAGTTTTCACAGACATCCTGCTCTTTCTTGATCACCACTTACTTGAGAAAGAAGGAATAGCTTTTGCCTTTATCTCAGTGACTGCCTCATCAGACACCTGTCTAGACAGGTTTGATATGCAGTAGTCCTCCTTTCAAGTGTATGTGAAGAAGTGAGTATGCAAAAAGTCTGGACTTCAAAAGTTCCTGAAGATCACAGTAGACTCTCTTGTTACAGTAACTTAAGTGTGCTTTGACCTTTTACCAGTTAATAAGATCTCTCAGGAAATCTCCTATACAATTTATATGGGCACTGATCCAAATTGGGAATTGGTGGCTAAATGTGGTAACTGTCTCATATGGTCGATTGTGTGGTACAGAGATGTAATTACTGTGATGGATGGAACACATTTATCTCAGGTGACATCAATTGCCTGTAGGATGTCTCTGTTCTTAGTGTCTGTAGAACTGCTGTTGCTAGAGCACCTTCATGTTTTCTTGACAGTCTGTGCTTTGGATGATAGACCTTCAGTCGTGAATGACCTAAGGACTCTTGGGCACTTTGGTCCCAGAATCTTCTGTTGGCAGGAAAGTGGTGTTGGTATGGAACATTGCTTGATGTCAGCCACAGTGTAAAGTTATATATGGACAAGAAAAACATGTTTCTTACTGTAACTATTGTTCTCTGACCTGTGTTTTCTGTATGTTCAAGACTTGCTCTTCTGCATTTGTTCACTGGAGTGCCTGAAGGAGTCTTAAAGGTTTTCTGAGCCTCTGAAATCCTAAGAGGTGAAAGGGCTGGCTTTTCAGGGCTGCCTACAAAGCCTACAGATGGCACAGTCCTGTAAATACACCCCTTTGGGTATTAGTGAGGAAAAAAATTACCTTGCTTTCACTATTTAAATGGAAGTATTTGCAAAGAGTGTGAAAAAAGCCACATATGGGTAACACAAGAGTAACAGTTAAAAATTAGGACATCTTTTAATTATTAAACATCCTCAAGACTAAAGACATTTGCAAGATCCATTTATATGGGATCAGAGTTCTTTTTATGTAAATGAGTTATGGAAGAGATCTGAAGATGCATACTTCAGTAAATAAGATAAATCTATATCCAGTAATGACCAAGGGTATTCTGAATTTGTCGCCCTAATTGCTATTGGTCTCAACTTAATTTATTTGCTTCTGAAAACATCTGAAACTTCCATCCATCAAAAAGAAAACTACTGATCTTGATGGCTTATAGGTTTAGCAACCCTTATATTAATTCTTAAGTTTTATATTATTAAATTATACCATGAAATGTGTTCAGGGGAGCTTACAGTCAAGGATTTACTTAAAAATCAATTTAATTGAAGACTGAGTATTAATTCCTTGTCATGTGATGATGGTATTTTAATTGATGGTAGACTTTATTTATTTCAGTGCCTTAGATACAAATCTCTGTCTCTTTCTGTGTTTGAATTTGTTTGAAATCTAATTTCAACTTTATGTGTGCTGGTTTCATAATGTTTAATATTAATGTCAGCATCTTGAAGATAAATAAGGTGGGCTTAAGAGTACCTATCAGTCATTAGCTTAGTCACTTGATGAAGTCTACATAGCACAGAAAGTGTCCTGTAGGACTGCCTTAGAGGTCAAGAGTGGGAGTTAGTGGAATGCCTTTTTTGTGGAAGATGTTCTGTATTTGGTTACTGAATGTTTCTGTCTATTTTCCCTTCTCTGTGCATGTTAATCCTATTAAATAACAGTTGTTTGGGTTTGCCCACAGTTTCATGAAGCCTATAAAGTTCTGCCATGTGCAAATCTAAAATTCACAGATTTTGGTAGTAAAAAGATAATTTTTAATCAGAAGGTGTTCGTCATCGTTCATTTTCAAGATCATATTAAAAACTGACAAATCTACTTGCAGATAAAATTTATTAAAGCCTGTCTTGTCTGCTTTAAAGATCAGGTTTTTGTCTTGAGTTTTTTGATGCTATGTACATGGAGATAATAGATGCTTAATTCCGTTTAATAAAGTGGTGTTTTAAAGCTAACTGGTTCCTACTACATGAAGTTCCATTTTTGAGATATATACACACACTCTCAAATCGACTTGAAATTCCTATTTGAGAGCATTGCAAGCAAGGGAAGTGATAATTTACAAAATCACTTAATATTGCATAATAGTGATAATTTGAAATCAGCGGGAGTAGTCATTGGGGGAAGTAAAGCATAAGTCTCACAAAAATGTCTCCTAGTATCTCTGCAAGACCAAGCATATCTGGATTTCACTGTCATTGCTCACTAGTACTGATGTCATTACACTGTTAAACCATGAGTTTGTCTTTCAGATGTGTGAGAGGCATTGCTTTGTTTGCTAATGGGTTTTGCCTTAGATAATCACTTTTGTTGTTTTTGTGTTTTGTATCATTTCAAGGCCGTTTGTATGCAATGCAAACAGGGATGAAGATTGATAGTAAAACCCCAGAATGCCGAAAATTTTTATCCAAGCTTATGGATCAGTTGGAAGCTGTAAGTAGAATTTATCGCTCTCCTTTAAAATGATTCATGATATTACTTTAATTTTTATTTAAGCTTCTGCAAATAAGATCTCTTCTCCAACATCAGTCATTGATGCAACTGTTCTGTATGCAGGCACATTGTATGAATTTAAGTTGTATGTAATAAATTGGCAGAAGGATTTGAAAAGGTAAAGGAAGAGGTAGAGCAGTATGTGTGTATGTATGCATGCACAAACATAACTGAAATTTTACCATAAGGTTTTGTGTAGCCAACATGAATTATAATACTTTATCCGAACATATTCTCATGACAAATCATAATTCATTATGAAATAAATACAGATGTTCTAGATTACCTTTTTAATGTATTTGCCTTTGATTCCTTTAAGTGTGTGAGCGTTATTTTCACTAGGACTCACTAGCCTAGTCCTTGGATGCTTTTGAAAGTTTTGACCTAAAACGTTGTACCCAGGGAGTTTTTTAAACTGTAAAAGATAAAGATACTTCTGATCGTATCCTCTGTTAGAGGTTGGAAATTTGATACTATGAATTTTTGTAAGCGCAGTCTAATCTGTGTCAGAGATGGCCGTGCCATGCTCTTTGAATGGATCTGATCCTATTAAAAAGCCTTAAATAGAACAGATTTAAAAAAGGTAAAGTTATTGTACAAATGGTCAGTTTAAGTTCTAGGAGCTGTTTATGTTCTACCTTGTAGAACAATATTATTGTACTAATACCTTGTAGTTTTCAGTATTCTCAGAGGAAGAAGTGTGTGGGTTTTAAGGTTTAAGTGCTCATTTGGAAGCAGAAAATAATGTTGAAAAATGAAGCAGCAGTTCTTTGTATGTTTACTATTAGTAATTCTGTCTGAAATCTAGCCACAGCAGTGCCTGAAGAGTTTGTGCAAAACTAGTACAACAGCCTTCAGTTGTGAAAGGTGGATGCCTCATCTGTGAAAGTATTCAAGGCCAGGTTGTATGGGTCCTGCCTGAGCAACCTCATTTAGTGAATGGCATCCCTACCCATGGCAGGGACAGTTGGAACTAGATGATCCTTTATGTCCCTTCCAACTCAAACCATTTTATGATTCTAAGATTCTTCAGGAAAAAAAGGAAACATGAACTGTTTGGGTTTTTTTCTCACACCTTGTGCTTCTTGCTATGTTTTGTCACTGATCTTTAGTAATGGAAAATTCAGCGTACAGCGACTTCTTGGTGTGTTATTTCATCAGATTTTGACACCTTCAATGGGTCTGGTTTCATGTTCAAAAAGGGATAGAGGTGGCAGGAGAGGTGAGATTAAAACTCCAGAAGAGTTTGCTCTTCATTGCCTAAGGATTGTTGAAATTTGTTGGATCCCATGTGGTACTGCAGCAGTTAATCTGTCTGGAGCATTCAGTTACCCCTTCTGTTTCAGAGGTGGAAAGACTGGAAGAGCAGCAAATGTCCATGCTTTCATCTTTCAGTTGCTGGTAAGATTGTCTGTGAGACAACTGATGCACAGGCATTGAAGGTTCTTCCACGTATCTAAGTGGTGGAAGGACGGAGAGAGCACCTCTAAGCAAATCTGGTACAGCAGTTTTGTGGGCTGGGAAGCTTGGGTTTATGGAAAAGTTGGACCTCTGCAGTAATGTAACAGCAGCCATTTTCAGTGTGCCCTTAACCACCAGGGGGCACAGAGAAGCGCTACAGGTCTGTGCTTTCACTGGCACTGCAGTTGGGTGTTTTAGAGGTTAAGACAGAAGCTTGCAAATAATCCTGATCTTTACAATAGCAAAGAATAAAACAGCATAGAAATAGCTGGAAATTACCAGCTCTGTTGAATGGAAATTACCAGATCTGTTCTTTGCAAGAAATGTCATAATATTCCAAAAACGTGAATTAAACACAGTGATTTTGTATCCAAAATGCATGTTTCCGTCAGAAGTATTTTTGCATAACATTGTGTTGTTTTGCTTTCCCAGTACATGACTGTTTCATTTAAATATTTCAGGTGGTGTTTTTTTTTTTTTTTTTGTAAAGTTAAACTGAAGTGGCTTGGGTTTTAGGTTCAAATTTTGAATCAGCATTTATAACACCAGTACTGCTTTATTGAATCACGGACTGTGTGATGGGTAATTTCAAAAGTAAATAACTTAACTTTAATATTTTTAGAACTGTAGGTAACAGTGTCACTTGTATGTTTAAAATAATCTCCATTGAACGTCAGATCAAGTATAGTTATTCAAGTATAGTTATTTTCTGAGTGTGAGGTATATAGACAGACTGGGAAATATATGTGTATGCAAACAACTTCTCTCCTGAGTTAGCTTCTGTGTTTCGTCTCAGTTACATGTCTTTCAATTTACAAATTATGCTATTCTCACAAGAAAATTACACTTTGTTTAACAAATACTTTTTAAAAACCACTTAGAGTACTTGTTGACAAAAGTCTTTAAATTTAAAATTCTATTTGGAAAGCTTATACTTCACTATTGAAATCAAGTAACTCTTCTGGCAACATTCTATGTCTTAAAAAGTTGGCAGCAGTCTAAAAAATATGGAAATGCAGCCTGCATGATTACATTTTCTTCACACGCACAATGAAAAATAATTACCATTCAGAGATTGTTTTTAAATCTTTTGGCAAAATAAAGGCTGCAGGTTAGTATCATGCGGTGTTCCTGTTTTTGTTCTCTGAGGATAACCTGAGATTTCCTTGTGTGCAAACAGTAAGCCTATTCAGAAGCTGTAAATCCACCTGTTGTTGTAACTGTTAGAGGGTTGTTTGCTTTACTGATTTTTATTAGGAAACCTGAAGATTCTTGTACTCTGAGGTCTTGAATTGAAATACACTGCTTACACTGAAAATTCCAGTAAATCCATAGGTCACTAGACCAGTCAAGGTAGGGCTCACACACATATGATAAACTGCAGTTAAATAAGCTTTATAAGAGCTTTTTTTATACATGATCACTCTGATCTACAGCACCTTTATAAAGCATGGATTACTTTACTGATTGAATTGTGTTGAATCCTGACACAGGCTTCGGAGTGCCTGGTCTTTTGGATACTAAAAGGAAAAACAGCTGTAGCTATTCCTTCACAGTAGTTGTGTTTATTTTAAACTTTGACAGAGATTTTCTGTGGTTTCTATAAATATTTTGTGTTTGAAGATTCAGAGCTACTTTTTCATAATGTTTCTCTCTCCAAAAGAATGTGCCTTCTCTTTCACACATTGCTTTTAGCATTTTGTTATGTTAGAAGCTGGAAATTTGTAAAACAAAGTGTATGTTGTTTCTTTTTGAATTGTATTGTCCTTGTTTAAGTCAGCAGGTTCATTTTGTGTTTGCAGAATTGCTAGGGTCTAATAAAGTAATTGATGTATTTTTCCAACACTTTTCAGATGAAAAAGCAATTTGGTGATAATGAAGCAATTACTCAGGAAATTGTTGGTTCTGCTCATGTGGAGAATTATGCTTTGAAAATGTTTTTATACGCAGACAATGAAGACAGAGCTGGACAATTTCATAAGTAGGTGAAAATCTTTGGTTTTCTTATCTGAATTAAGCTACTGGTCAGGGAATGTGAATATCCAAACTCCCTTTAATTTGAATGGAAACAAGAATTGGGTTTTAATGCATTCTTTTCTCTTTTAGAAAACTTGATTTGTTGCTACCTGTATGTCTCTAATTTCACACATTATCTGGTATCCTCCTTCTTATGTTCCTTAAGAGGCTGTTAACCTGCTGGCAAACCTTCGAAAACCACAAGCTAATAGTGCACTTTATTTACATCAAGCATGTTATAGTTTCTACTGAGGGATAGTGAAATAGTTGTGATGATCCATTATGTGGTTTGGTTTACAGCAATTACTGTGGCATGTTGATGTATTTTTTGAAACTAATATAGGACTTCCTATGTCCTACATGGAACATTCCAAACTAGAATCTAAGTACAGAACACATGAGCAGTTTTGAAACATACTGAACATTTTCTTCACTCTAGTTGGGATACTAATCAATATATTGCTAGATTTAAATGTTGTGAAGCAGGTTCTGTAACATCAGATTAAAAGAAAAAAAGTAGTGATATTTGGCTTGAAATAAGCCAGTATGATCTAAAAATGACAACTTGTAATAGTATGATTCTGAAGACTGACATTACCAAGTTAGCGAAATATTTTCTCTTTTACAGAAACATGATAAAATCCTTTTATACTGCAAGTCTCCTGATAGATGTTCTGACAGTATTTGGGGAGCTCTCTGAAGAGGTAAGTGTTAGGCATACAAGTGTATTATGTGATTACTTTTGCTAGCACAGATGTTGCCTTTATAATGTGTGAATATGAATTTCAAAGAACATATGTTCTGATTGTATAGTCTTATGCTTGTTAGTAAGTCAAAAAGAATTGTACTAAGTATTTCAAATAAATCATATGTGAAATACTAGACAACTGTTACCTGTTGGAGGATGCTTTATGGGAAGTATCAGTTAGAAATTCAAAGTTTAATTATTACTGTGGGACACATAGCATTACATTGAACGAGTGGGAATGCTTATAGGGAAAAATGATGAAAGGTTCGTGGCTTTTTCCGCCTTCGCTTTTTTCCGTGCCCAGTTTGGAATTCACAGACTCAACATCCTGTATGTAAATCCCCAGTCTGATAAGTGTGCCTAATGTGCAAGTTGTACTTGATCAGTTAAAAATGCAGTTGTTGTGGCTCCTTTCATTTGTAAATATTGGAAGGAGGGTAAAAAAATGGTCTTAATAGTGGTGCGCTTCTTGTATACTATGGGATGTAAGTGTAAATATTAAAGAGAAATGCTTGGCCAAGAGTTCTTTTAAGGTTCTGCATCATCTATTGCCTGAGACTATACCAATCTAAAATTTTCATTTATCAAGAGGCACAAGTAAGTTTGCTCTTTCATGTGTTCTCTTAAAACTGGCTACTCTGCACCCTGACGTCCTTTACTGTATCAAATAACATTTTCTAGAGCCAGAGAGTGAATGCATATTGAGTTGGATTGAAAATACAATCATCTTAGGCTGTAGGAATCCAGTACACAGGTCAGTGCACTGATTTGGTGACTCCTCAGAGGTCCTGAAGCAATCCTCCTTTGTAGATGGAAGAAATTTTTATTAATGTTGATGTGGAGTGCTAGTAGTGGTATGTTTACTACTCTGTGTCAGGGGGTTTTTTTGCTGATGCTGAAAGGACAGATATGCTTTGAAATTGGAAAGAAGCAGAATTCTCTCATTTTATTTAATCAGTGAAGACAATAAGAAAGAGTGTACCAGAAATACAGGAAACTTCTGTATAGCATCATAACATTTCAACAGTGTCTTCATCCAGTTTCACATGAAGGAATGATGGACAAATATGATGTGACCATCTTAGGCTTTTGCAGAAGCTTTTGTTGGCCGGAAGTAAGCTCAGCCTGACACCTGGTTTTATAGTATGACACCTATATTCAGATCATCTGTTTTTCAACATGTAATTGCCTTCATATATATGTATTATCAACTACTAAAAGGCTTTTAAATCAACAACAGAAGGCATAGAAAGCAGATATTTGACACCTAGAATCAGAAAATGGGTATTGTACTTAATATGTATTTTTTTAATTGGCGGTTGTTGATTATTGGGTAGTATGAATGGATTGTGTCAAAAATTAAGAGTGAATGTTCTGTATCTCAGTATTAGAAGTAGGCAAAAGGATTTTCTGGAAAATGTGTTTTACAAGACACAGCTTTCATCAGGTCAGTAGGAAGCTGTGTGGTAGTAGTGTTCTTTTCATTAACCTTAGTAGTAACATTCATTCAATACGGTAGTCTTCCAGAAAGGGACAGCAGTGCATATTACAAACAAACTGAACACAACAGAATTTTGCTTCTCAGTTCTGGAATGATAACTTTTGCAGTTGGGATGCATGACAGACATGACACTTTGTTCCCTTCTCCTTCCTCCATCCAGCATTTTGGGTGTGGGGGGTGCTTGACCCGTTCTTAAATATGCACTCCTTGGGGCACCACCAGCCTGGCTGAAGGTCTCAGCTGTGTCCCACAATGGGTCTGCTGGAGCTAGTTATATCCAACGTGGGGCAGCCCTGGCTTCTCCTCACAGACACCACTGCTGCCATCCCATGTTGCCAGCACCTGGGCACAGACACCTGATACAACAGCATCTTCACATTTTATCAATAAATAATTGCTGTATTGGAGCAGAGGGGAGATGTACAGACTGTTAAATATTGCATAGTAATATTTTCTAAAAGTACTGTACTCTGGATGAGTATTTCTGCATTTTGTGGCTCCTAGTGTGTTTGTTAATAATAAAAGAATTTAATCTGTAACACTGACTGACCAGAAATTATTATTAAAAGAAAGTATTTAGCAGAAAGTCAGATTTTCCGGTTGCACTTTTTGCTTCTGAGGTATAGTGAATGTGTTTTAATAAACCTGTCTTAAGGCTAGGCTTTTTTTCTGAAGAAAATCTTACTTGCAAAAATGAAGACTGTATCGTTCTCTTGGGCTTCATAAGGGTCCTGGTGGATACAATGTATTAAATATGAGCAAGGGAGCTTGCTGGAGATACCTTTTGTATTGTGTCTCTCTACCCTGTTCTAGATGACAGTGCAATAGGCTTTGTGAAGTACAGTATTGAATGTCAGTTTATTAATTCTCAAAAACTTTGGATTTAATTTCAACCAGGACTTCTAAAGAGACATCAGTCTACCTCAGTTTCCAAACCACTTTACCTATGATTGTTAGTGTGGAAATTTGAGTTCACCAGTACCTTGCAGGTGGTGATGTTGATGTGAAGCATGCTATCACAATCTGCACTGTTGATTTGGCCAATTTATTCCACTCATCCTTCTAAATTTCTCATCTCTGTTTATATTCAGCCTTGTTCCTTGATATATATTACATCAAAACTGTCAGAACTGGTCATTTCTCATATAACTTTTGACAAAGTAGTTAATTTACATAATCAGTTTAAGATTTATTGCAACAATTGAGAATTCCTGGGTTAAATAAACTGTTGAAACTGTTGAAATACAAAGTGGCTAATCTTCAGTTCATGTTTTGACATGTTGAAGGTTGTACCCGGGAACAGTAAAGTATATTTTAAAAAATTAAATGGAAAATCTTAAATTTTTTAAGGTTCTGGCATTTATTTCAATCACTCATGTTTTCTGAAAAGAAGAATTTATGAAAACCCAGGTGAAATGCTTTTCCTCAATTTCTTTTTTCCAGAAACTGAAAATAATGAAAAATCATGTTGATTTTTTTCAATTTCAAACTGTTACCATGGAAATGGAATCAGAAAGGCAGGCAGCCACTTTGCTTCTCACTGCTATTGCTTCATACTGACACCATTTCAGAAAAGGAGAGTTGGCAAAAAAATATATTGACTGTCAATATAATAATTATTTTTAAAGATATGTTATTTTTTCTATTAACTGTACTATTAAAGTTGTCAATAGCAGTTTGTTAAAATTTGCAGAAAAGGTCCTTCATCTGAATTTTAGCTATGTTGTGAAGATATGAAATCAAAATATTATATGTCATAGAATATCCCAAACAAATCACATTAATCTGCATCTACATCAGCCTTTCTGTAATTATGCTTTTAAATAAATTTTTAAATTTTAAAATAATGTAATTAGAAAAGATTTTATATTACTGGTCAGCATCAGTCGCATTTTAAGTTTCAGGTATTTAAATCTAAAGTGAATAGTCATTTTAAGTTTATGGAGATAGGCAACTTTCATCATCATGTCACATCGGTAATTACTACACAGTGCTCTGCATTTCATACTGGTATGAATAGATGGTCTTGGTATATTTATTTCCTTTTCCTGACATGCTGCATTAATCGAAGATCTCCACATTTTCCTTTCATGCTGAGATCCTGTTAGAGCTGTTATCTTATTTTTTTTTTCACCTGTTAATTTCACACATGTTGTTTGTCTTTAAAGGGGTGTCAAATGACAGAAGAGAAAGCAGTCAAGTTTTCTAATCTTCTCTCAAGGTGGAAAACATGTTTATATTTCTGTTTTGAATGCATAAATTCACAGAAGTAAATGTCTGTGTAAAGTGTCTGGCCTTTTCCCTTCCCCAGAATGCACAGCACAGGAAGTACGCCAGGTGGAAGGCAGCATACATCCATAACTGCTTAAAGAATGGAGAGACTCCTCAGCCTGGCCCCATTGGAATGGAAGGAGAGAGTTTTGGTATGTGTTTATTTTATTTTCAAAAGAGCAGAGGGCTGTGCCAAGACCAAAATGGATGGTATGCACAGTTCTTCAGGGAGCACCCCACAGGAAGCAAAGCTTCCCCATTTGATATTCCATTCACAGTGGGCCACCTTCTGCTTTTTCTTTTCCACTTCTCCTACTGTTAATTTTATTGGACTTTACTGTTTGATTGACTTATTTAATAAAATATTTTTTTTCTTTGTAGTAGAGATTATTATTTTGAATACAGCTACTCTCTAAGAAGGCATTGTCAGCTTTGGGCCAGAACTGTGTATTTCTTTATTAATACCCACGCTCCTTCTTTTAAATCTGTTCTGTAAAGTTATGATCCCTTTGCCAGTTTATCCTCTCTCAGAAGTTACATAGGATTTGAAAATGAACTGATCATAAGTGAATTCAGCTTCAAAGCAAACACCTGGTTGTGAGACAACCCCTTTCTCCCTGTACAGTATTGTGGGTTTCAAAACAGGTCTGCTGTTTTTCTATTGGATTTCCTGCTTCTTTCTCACTCATCCACCTTTTCCTCATGTCTTCAGTTTTTCCCTGTGGTCCTCTGGCTACCTGAGCTTCCTGTACAGGATTCCTTGAATCCTCTGTAACTGTTAGATAAAGTGGGGATTTCCAAGCACATCCACTTAACCAAAATGAATGTTTATTACAACAGGCTGTTTTAAACCTCCTAAGTTACAACTTTTACTGTCTTCTATTTAATACACTCAGACCTGTCTAAATTGCTCCTAATTTGAAGGGCCTGGATCTTCAGTATGAAATGTTAGGGACACTCAAAACTTTCTCATTTAGAGCTTTTTAAAGACACACACCACTTGGAGCAGACATGAACTAGCCTCTCTATAAAGTAACAGAACACATACTAAGCAGACTCTCTCTTACAGGATCACATCCTAATCTCTTCTGAGAAAGACAGCTCTGTCCTCTTTTTTTATTATGTGTATATTTACTAAGAGTAACTAAACAATCAAATCAGAGTTGCCATATTTCTATTTCTAATCTTTATAGATGTTACCCTACTTCTAAAGTAGAGATCTGCAAAGTTCACAGATATGTGCGTGTTTTTGTGCAGTCAGATGAAATCATGTGCAAACTTTTTTGGTTAAACTACTAAGCCAGAAAAAAGTATTACTATTATGTGTGAAAACTGATCATGTTTTTCAGTGATTGATAAAAGCAAAAGATATGCAAAAATTATTCATTTCTAAAATATATAAAAATAGAAATTGTATGTATTTTATTAAACTAACTTTGAAAATATTTTCACCCATTTACTTTTCCTTTTATTGCAGTTTTTCTATGCTTAATGCTTTATGGATGTTTAGTTCTTTTTGCATTTAACCAATTGCTTTTGATAGTGATCAGTTTTATTAATAAGAGGTCTCTTTGTTTTTCTCCTCAGTCAGCACAGATTGAATATGAATTTTAGAGGTTAATCTCTTATGAAATACGATGTCTTTGGAATGGATATTTTCACTATGCAGATTAAAATAGACTAATTCTGCACAATGACAATAACCTCTATGTATCATTCTTCACATACCTAATGAAAAAACTAAAAACATTAAACATTTGAAGTTTTCTTCTGACCTAGTCTATGAGACTTTGTACGTATGCACGCACAAGTATAAATATATCAATCACCTATATTAATACATAAGTTCATAAAACTTATGTAGCCACCTCTAAAAGTGCAAGTTGCAACTCCCACTGCAAACTTCATCCCATCTTTGTCAAATTACACCAGTTAGATGATTTAATGAAAAATGGAACATATGAGAGAAGAGTCTTGTGGTATATTGAATGTAATGAATAGCTTAATTAAATATTTTTAGCTTTAAATGAGTTCTCTTTAGGGGTCTGGCTCATAGTGTGGTAAAGCTCACCTGATTATCTGAAACAAACTGTGAATTGTAAACAACTGCAAAAATAGAATTTCTAAGTAAATATTACAAAACTTTTGCTAAAAATCTGTGTGTGCAACTTGTGTAGAAGCTAATTATTCCTCAGCAGCAACAAATGGGTTCTCTCTTCATTTTATTAATGTGAAATGCAAAGATAACTGACTTGCTCAAGGCCACAAAAGAAACTGTTGTAGAAGTGAAAGTAGAATTCAGGGCCTTACTCAAATCCTTAGTACTCACTGCAGTTCAGTACAGGTGAATTGGTGAAGACTCTTGCTCTCATTACCAAGTTATATCTACATGCAACTTAAAAGGGACACAAATGCTGAGTGAACCAAAATTTTAACATCCTTACTGTTAGGGAGCCTGCAAGATCTGTAATTTGGCAATATCTTTTTGTATTGTTGTTGAACTGTATTTCATGTAGAAAGATAATTTCTCACACTTTTGTTTTCTGAGAAATGAAATGAAAAATACCTTTTCTGACATTTATTTTGACAGTTAACTCCACAGTGTAGGTGTCCATAATGTTCTACACAACCAAGACAAAACCTTTATCCAAATTAATTTTTATGAGAAGAATCAGTAAAAAAGAGTTTCAGTTCTTACTTTGTGCATCATAAGAAGAAAAGCAGCATTGTTTGAATGTATGACTGAACCTTCCCCATTCCTTTCTGCTTGCTCATTTTCTTCCTTCCCTAGCAAGTGGAAAAAGTCTGTTTAAACAGAGTGAAGCTAGGTCTCTGAAGCTTGACAAATTACCATTTTTTTCCATAGTGTTGGGGGTTTTTTTGTGATTTTTGAAAACCATACTGTAACTCTTGGAGATGTTTTTACAGCAACATAGGCATGCTTTATGCAGTTCTGCTGTTGGATTCATGGATACTTTTGTAAGGATGCCACGATGGAAACCTTAAAATAACATGCTTAATTTATTAATGCAGTTGGAATACGAGTCCTGAAGTACATATAAAGGTTACTTAGCATTTGCCCTAGGTCATCCCACAAGATTTTGTACTAATGGAAAAAACATGGAAATATTTAAAAGTTCTAAATGGTTATAGTATAGCCATAGTAAATAAATGAAATGTAATTGCTTACACTGCAATATGTAATATGTAGTCTACATTTATATTACAGAATTTGAGAAAACGTTATTAGTTCCAGCTAGTAGAAAGAACATTGTATGAAAAGTTGATGCACTTTGGAGTTTATTTCTCAATGTTGTGGAAAAAAATTGGATGTATATATATTTTTTTTAAAAAATCAGTGTTCCAATAGAATCTTACATTATGAATCTTATAGCAACATCTCAAGCAAAAGAGAAACAATGCAGCAGAATGAGAAAAAGAAAACGTTTTAAAATTAAAGTTGATACCTTTTAAATCTCTGAATTAATTAAAAATAGGAGTCCATAGAATTGGAGAAGTCTGGACTCCTTAAAAATAAAAATTTTTTTAGTCGTAAATTTAGTGCACTAAACTGTTGAAGTTAAGTCATGATTGGTGCTTCCTTACAGTAGACAAGGAAGTCCCATTAAGCCTTGAGAATCCTCTGTTTGTACAAAACTATCTTTGGATAGTTGGTTATGGGGCCAGGGATATCAGTCTTATTTCACAAAGTCTTGCCTTCCATAAATAAATAATAATTTTAAAAATGCAAACAGATGGTGTGGGTATACTGTTGCTTTGCAGAAAATATGAAGAGCTTATGGATTCATTATGCTGGGATTCAAGCACAAAGGCTGATGAGGTTCCAAGACAAGAAACTCATCTGGAGCTGAAACGACATGTAAAACAATTGTGTCGCTGTTTCACAGCCTAGTATTTCAGCATCTTTAAGCAAATTGCAAGGAACTTTGAGTTCTAGGTTACTACTACTTTATGAGAAAATAATTCTCTAATTTTTTTTAGTGTTCATTCCCATTCCCTGGAAAACATTTTTTTTTTAGTAACGTTATGGATGTTCTAACTGAAGAATTTAAAAACCATTTGTTGACTTAAATGTTCTTTTTCAGCAGTGTGAAATCCTTTTATTTGGCACTACTGTTAAAACTATTCACAAATACTGCGAGTGCGTATCTTAAAATGTTTCTAATACTTTAATCTTTGATAAAGAGTTTTTAAATATTTGCTTTGCAGGAAGAATACTTACAATGCTTTGATGATATCTGGGCACTTTAAACACTTAAGAAGAGTTAATTTAAACAAAACTACTTTTACGTTTAATACAGTTTAACACTGGCCAGTTGCATAATGAGCAAATCAAACAGTTGAGCTTAATCTTTTGGTACATATACCTGATTAAAAAGCAGATTGCCTTTATTGAATTCACCTTTTGCAGACACTGTAATTAAGGATAGTCAGCATTGGTAACACTTGTTTTGGATGTTTTTAACATTGGCAGACTTTTTTGAGTTCATGTTTTCCATGGCCAGTGCTGCCTACAGCATTGCACTGTTACAGGAGTGACAAGAGACCCTGAACTGTGCAGTGAGAAACTTGAAGCTGAAAGTGAGAATGTCTTGGAGAGAAGATGGAATTACTGCAAGAGAGACAAAAGTATGGGGCAAGAGGTTGCAGGGATATGAAGTCCTAGTGCACAGAAAGAGAAATCAGAATGGGACTGGCAAAGCAGATAAGGGCAACAGGAAGCTTCAGGGGGCGGAATAAAGGAATAAATGCATTAACGGTTTAAGTCTGGGCATGAATTTACAGGTAATTTTTCCTAGTTGAGATACTGAGTACAGTGGAAGCATGTTTACTCTTACTGCCTCATTCTTAAAAGTGGCTTAGTAATTTTTATAACAACTTTCCCGAAATCCTAGCTTCATGCAGACACCCAGCTTGGAGAAACCAACTTTATAGCTACAATTTGACAAAGCTATAAATAATTGGTAGCAGTGTTACAAGTAATATTGGGCAGCCTTACCTTCAGACAGCATGATGAGTGTTGTACATAACTATTTCATTCATCTTATGTGTAGTAAACCTCTGTGTTTTTGTTAAATTTATTTTTTTCTGAAACTGATTTTTTAAAGTTATCACCAAAACCACTGAAACATACAGCATTCGAACTTATTCTTATCATTGCGATATTATTTAAAAGACATTCATTGTTTACTTTTGAAGCTCAAAAATAAACAGTTTTCTTCTCCTTTTTTGACAGTTGTCAGGCATTAATTTTATTTCCATGCGTATATATTGCAGTATGAATTACTAGCAAAAAATACAGGAAAGGAAAAATCTGGCTCCTTAAGATACCCTTTGTCTTCCAGAGGTCTGCCAAATGTTTGTTTGCCTATGTCAGAAACAGTTTAATAAAACTACAGTGTATTTATTAAAGTCTAGTAATAATGTTCTAACAACAATACTGTTGATTTTACTCTGCTTTATAGCCTTTTATTTTAGTAAATAGTATTGTGACTTAAAAGGTGTTTAGTGAAGGTGGCACCTGAAGTTTTTTCTGGGAGGAAGAGGGTCTTACAGGGGAAAAAATTCTTATATTTGTAATAGTAATATTTTTAACAGTAGGTGGTTTAATTATTAAGCAGTATAAGTGTTCCAATAACATAATAACAATAATAATCTTGTGTAGTTGAAGATCAGTATGGATTTCATAAAGAACATCTTTTTCTAGCTCTACACATATATACGTTTTGTACTCCTATATATTTTTTTTTCACTTTCAAGAACTGGCTGCTAAATAAGCAATTCCCAAAACTGTACTTGTTCCATCTGACATTATTGATACAGGAGAATACATATACAGCAAAAGAAAATTAACTGTTTTAAATTGAACTGAATTCAAATGAAGGAGCAGAAATCAACCATGTTCTAAATTAACTGGATCATTAGCATAATAAATTGATCACTAGCCTTTAAAGTGACATTGAATAAACTAGACCAGAACCTTAAGAACATGATGAGATTGAAAAATAATATGTATGTTCTTTGTACATTCTATGGGATATATTGTTTTTCTAGAACATTATGTACTGTAACTGTTCTAGATACAGTTATGACTTAGCTAAGCTGCATTTAGTTTTCTTGTTTGGTATTACTTTCCCGAAGTTCCTGGTTTTTTGCTATTTATCCGTGGTTTGATATGGGGTAAAAGGATTATCTAGTTTTTTACAAAGAGTTTGTAGGGCAAATACAGTTTTCCATATTCTGATTCATGTATATATTAAAATATAGATTGCTGCATGTTTGTACATCTTGTTTAACTACGGTGGATGCAGTACATGAATGTATAAGGGATTGTTCTAATGAGAAAGATTTCTTATGTTCAGACCAGTAATGAAATGATCCTTCAATTTGAACAGAAGAGATCTTTGAAAGTATGTGAGTTTCTAGATCTTTATTGTATGGTATGTTACTTTTTTATTTTGTCAAATCAATTGTAGGTGGCTTGGGTTGATTTTTTATGCCACACTGTGGTGGCAGTTTTTTTACTAATAAAAATTCAAAAGGAGGTTTTAAAGAAAGCCAGAGTTTTCAAGTGTTTGTACAGAACAGCTGCAGTAATTCCTGTTTTGTGTCATCTTAGCAGATGTTGAAAAGGAAGAAGCGGGGTCATCTTCTGTCCATAGTGGAACAACTCAACCAGCATCATCATCTACATATGAAGCTAACAACACACCAACTAGTAATTACACTGGCATACATATACCACCAGGTGCCCATGCACCAGCCAACACTCCAGCTGAAGTACCTCATAACACAGGTATGTCCAAATCACACGTAAAAAATCCATGCCTTTATTGAGAGATGAACTCTAGGCCACTTTCCATTACCTATAAAGTAGATTAACACAGGTATTGTGTGTCAAAAGCATCTTCATAAGATAATATTGTAAAAATGCCATAGGGTATACTTTTTTATGTTTTTTAAAATGTGTAATTCATATTTTGGAGCGCTTTGCCAGAAGAGATTTATGGACTAAAAAAATTACTATCCCTGCAGACAGAATTTTTTGTCTTCTCTAGAACCAGTAAAATGATGTTGCATCGCAACATCTATACTATAAAGCGCTGTTTGTATCTTTCACTTGATAGACGAAATTGTGTTATTTCATTTCATATTTGGCTTTCTCTGTGCAGATGGGTTGTCGTTCTTTATGCGGGAGCAAATCCAACATAATGTTGAAATTGCTACAACAACACAATTGCCTGATGTACCATTCATACTTTTCTTCCTTTTGGTTTGTGCTCCTTTTCCTGTGCAAGTACTTTACTGTGATTGACCTGAGACAATATTATTAATGGGAATTTTATCCCTACTGCTAAACATACTGCCTCCTACATCCTTATTATTATGTGCCATTTTTGGACCAAAACCAAGTTTGTAAAAGTCCAACGTTCCTTCCCAGTTGCAGTATTAAAAAAAAAATTGTCTTAAAGGATTGGTGAATACAACTTTTTTACCTCAAGGGACCTTTTTATAATAACCATAAAATATAATGATTGATTAATAAGATTAAAAGTTTGATTTCAATCCTGATGATCATTTATTGTTTAGATACATTTTTATATTATCGAACATGTTTTTGTCACACAGTCCCTCCTTTTACTTTCTCATTTTAAAAATGCTTCAACCTATGAGGAGTTCAGGATGCTCTTTTTTCAGTTTTATCAAAGAAAAATCCTTCAGATAGGTGGTGGTTTTTTGGGTCTGGGAGGGAGAGTGTATTGTTTTTACCATATCTGAAAATTATGGAGTATGTACCTTGTTGGAATACATGAATTTCATTGCATTACGTAGTTTTAACCCCATCAATCATTCCATGCAGTAACAGATAATTTAGAAAACTGATTATACCATCTTCCTACATAGCAGATGTTGTAGAAATAACTTTATGTTAGTCTGCTGTGAACTGGACATATTGCAAAAACACACTTTTGGATCTAGGCAAATGAGTGTGTCTAAAATGGGAACACATACAAGAATGTTTCACAGCATGAAGTGCTGTTTCTTCTAGAATCACCATTTCTCTTTTAAATCTAGCTAGCTTTTTTATTTTCATCAATTGTTTTTGAAGTAATTAGGAAGGAGATAGTTTGCAAGTGTTAGATGACAGGCATGAGGCTTTAAAAATAAATAATAGAGATTGTCTCTGATATTAAAATGTAGAATTTAAGTTTCAAACATCAAAGTTAACTCACTTTTCTTTAGCAGGTTTTCCTCAATGCTCTAGGGAGTCTCTTGGAGTAGTGTTTTCCTATCTTTTTGATGCTTGAAATTAAATTTCTGTAAAATCCTATACTGATAAAATGGATGACAGCCTGTATATTCTTCTGTATAATTTTATAAAACTTTCATAGTATGAAGTGAGGGCTTTAAAATTATTTGTTACACATTTTCAGAATTAGTAAGCTATCAACTGCTGAATTTAAAAATCATTAAGTGTACCTGTTCCATTTTGTTTGTTTACTTTAAAGCCTATGAGTAAAAATAACCCAAGTCCATCTTTTTTGCATTGATTTGCAGGAGTGACAAGTAACACCATTCAACCTGCTCCTCAGAATATTCCTCTAGTCGATCCTTCCCTTTACAGTGCTCAGTCTGGAGGTAAGCTGGTGGCATTTGTATTGTTTGTACGTGGGCATACTTTGTCCTTTTTGTCTCCCCTGCACTGCAGGAAGAAGTTTGAGAAATACTGTCATTGTTATCTGAATGCTACTAATTCCAAAATTTTAAAAAGAATTGACATCACCTAGGCATTTTTTTGCTAAGAGTTTAATAGTTTCTGAAAGCTTTGTTGCAATGTATGGTTAGTGCTGTCTGACTGTTTTGAACCCATGAGCTACCATTGTGTAAGGCTTTTTATTATTTATGTTTTTACTTCTCAGATGAGGTTCTGATATACTTAGCACAGCCTATATTCCCAATGGCCTTGCTAAATTATATTTTTGGTCATTAATACACATTCCCTTTACTTAAAATTTATTCTACAGGGTCAATATGTAAGTTATATATTCACTTCATTAAATAATTGCAACATTCCAGTGGTGGTTTTGGTGCAGCATAATTGTTATGTGTGCTTGTTGACTACAAGTAGTACCCATGTGAAATGAAATAATTTATAAGGTATTGCTAATTATGTCATTTTGATGTACCATTTAATCAAGGCTTTTATCTTCTAAGATGCCATCTGCCTTTGATGTTAAAATCACTAATAACCAATATCATGTGTATTTTTATGTCTACTTGCATATACCATGCTTTGAAGTGTGCACATAAATGCTAACCTTAGGGAAACCAGTGAAAAAGTAGTGACTGACAATAAAGCTGGAGTCATCCTATAATTCTAATTTGAACACTCATGTACATTTGGACAAATTAACTGGTTTCTGAGAATTTTTCTATCCGTGAAATAGATATTTATATTATTCAATATCTGAATGCTATCAGTGCATTGCTACCTCTAACCGCTTACCTGTGATAACCTGGTTTTATAAATACATAAATAAAAAGGAATTAAGTGTGTTTGTGAGAATGCGTAGTAAGTAATATTGTGTAATTAAGAGATTAAGACCCTTGCTAAGCACCATGATAAATCTTTAACTTGACCTAACCTGAGTATTTGTATGCCTGCATTCCTCCTGTGCACATCTGTTGTGTCACTACAAGTTTGGGTCTTGGAACAGCTCAAAGTTACATTCTTATGAGAGAGTTTTGCAGAAGTGCGCTGGAAGAGGTGATACGGGTCATACAGATCCTCAGTTCTAAAAGTTTAGAAAATACGTTTTCAGTTATGTAGGAGTTCAGGAGGGCATAGGGCATGTGTCAGTAAGCAGAGATGCAGTGACAGTTTTGTTTGTATGTGTAGAATTAAAAAGCTTGAGAGCAATGGAAAGCGTTTGTCTGTGGCTATCTCTGTCCTATTGTGCGTGCCTGGTCATTACCCAAAGCATCCTCCCCTCAGCTATACATGTAAGAGTAACAGCAGATACCATTCTTCTCATGCTGCTGAGGAGTCCCCTTGATGCCAACAGTACTCTGTTACACAGTAGCCTTGTTCTCTGACCCATAAGTAGATTGAGAAATGCCTGTATCTCAAGAAATGTACTAAACTCTGGGACTCAGGAGTCCCCCCCAGCTCCTAGTTGCAATATATATATTTGGGCTAGATCCTTGCTCCATATTAAGGTAGGTACCATTCCCATGGAACTGAAGTTTCCTTTGCATGGGAAGAAGTCAACGTTGCCCTCCAATAGATCCATAGAGCTAGCACAGTGCAAAGTATGCCTGCTTCATGATTAGACACAGTGTCTCTGTCTATACTAACAAATTATACGTGTCTATAAATATTTGGCATGGAGAACTGCTGGCACAGAACCACTCACATCCATACTATTAAATTTTTAAACTTTCTAAACAAGGTAGCTTGTGAAGACTGCTCGTATTGAACGGTCTGTAGCCTGCTCTGACCACAAGTCATGTCCAGGAATTGTTTGGGAAAGTGCTAGTTAGCTTGGGCCAAAACCATACTGGAGCCTGTTCCAGCAGGTTGACACTGTAGACAGTCAGGTTTGAGTGCTGAGACACGTTCTTTGGCACTGTTGAATGTGCCAGTATAGACATAGCCAAACAGGATATTCCACATATTCCTGCAAGACTCCTTCTGGTAGTAAGATCAAATGTAAAACTTTAGAATAAATGATATATTTTCTTTCCTTCCCATAACATGGGAGAAGTAATTTGATTAATGCTATGATGGGAGAAAAACTTTTGGTGGAGAGGAGTTGAATATTTTATCAAAAGAAAATTAAGTTAAAGGAACAGTATTCTTTGATTTTGAGTCAGTATGAGTCTTTGAATAGTTGTCCTGTCCTGTGGGAGCAGGTTTCAGAGATTAACATGACTTCTGAAGTGTCAAAACTTTTGCAGTTAATTACTGGTTAATGTATTTTACTACAGAGTGTAGAGCTACACAGCAGCTTTGTGCATGTGTGTGTGTGCACTTGTCTGGTGTAGTTTTCTTAAAAAATTTATTACCCCTAGATTATGCTAACACTACATGCATTCATAGTTGTGCTAAACAGTTTTTATAAGATCTTCTTACACTGCCATATGCTCCCTTCCACAAGTGTCATAGTATAGAAAAAGCATTTGTCCATTCTAGTTGTGTGTATAATAATGTAGAAATAATAATTTGACATTGAACGTGCTTTTATGATCTTAAAAAGAAATTCTTTCAAATATTTCAAATGCTTTAATGGAGAAAAAGAGCATCTTGTTTCAAAAACCATTTGTTACCTTTGCCATCACTGTTTTTATGCACCAGTTTGTGTGATTGAAATATTCTTAAATTAACTGCCTTATATTTGGGCATCATAAAAAGGAAAAACATCTGATTTTTCAGATGTCCAGCAAAGGACACTAGGGAGAAGCAGATATATCATGTAAAATACACACCACTTTCATTCTAAAACTGCTTTTTTCCCAACACGATTTTCAGCAGTTTTAGTCAAAGCATTTTCACTTTGTGTTCTTCTTAAATAAAAAGAATCATGCTTTGGCTTCCATATGCCTTTCATGTTTCAGTAATATAACTACTGTGCTAGTAATTGCAGACACAGAAGCAAGTTTGTTTCAGGATAAATACACTAAACTTTTCCCATCTTGGTGTTGTTTTAGAGCTCAGAATCATAGGATACTTCAGGTTGGAAGGGACTTCAGGAGGTGGTGTGGTTCAACCCCTCTGCTAAAGGAAGGGTCCTGTAAAACCAGTTACTCAGGACCATGTCCTTTGTGTCTCCCCCTGCCCATGCACTCTCTCTGTAGTACGATTTGCTGCGCTGAAGGAAGTTTGAGAAAAAATGTCACTTAATACAAAAGGCAGCTTTTGCATTTCTCCAAGGACAGACACTTTGCGACCCCTCTGGGCAGCCTGTCCCAGAGCTTGGTTACCCTCACAAGAAAAACTGTTTCCTGATGTTCAGACACAACCCTCCTGTGTTTCAGTTTATGCCCATCACCTCTGGTCTTGTCACTAGGCACCAGTGAAAAGAGCCTGGCTCTATCCTCTGTATGGTCCCCCTTCAGGTATTTATATACATTAATAAGATTCCCCTGAGCCCTCTCTTCTCTAGGCTGAATGGTCCCAGCTCTCTCAGCCACTTCCCATATGAGAGGTGCTTCATTCCCTTAATCATCTTTGTGGCCCTTCACTGGACTTACCACCAGGATGTCAGTCACTCTTTGTTGCACTGAGGAGCCCAGAACTGGACACAGCACTCCAGATGCAGCCTCACTAGGGCTGCAAGGGACAGGATCACCTCCCTCAACCTGCTGGCAACACTCTTCGTAATCCAGCGCAGGATGCTGTTGTCTCTCTTCACTGCAAGGGCAGACTGTTGACTCTTGGACAAATTGGTGTCCACCAGGACCCCCAGGTCCTTTCCTGCGAAACTACTTAATCCTTAGAATATGTAAGTTAAAGTTGGTAACTCACTTCTGTGTTTATACCTTTGATGTAAGGCAGTCATTACAATTAAGTTTCACATTATTTTGAAAACTTAAGAACACAGAACTGGTTTATTTCTATTTTGTTTGTCCATTGTGAGGTGCTGATTTCAATAGGAGCTCAGGCTACTAAGCACATCAAAAGATCAACACTCTTACTGTGTAAACTTTGGTTTATAAATTTAAAACTGTTAACTTTTTTCCCTCAAGTTATGTCATAATAGCATCTGAAGTAGATTTCATAATAAATAAGGCTTTATGCCAGCAAAACATTAATAGAGCTCGTACTGTAAAAATAAGATTAGACGGGTGAATTTAGGCTTACTTCCAATAAATTAGTTGAATACTGGACTGATGCCTTGGCCAGTTTTTAAAGAATGATTTTGTAGTTTCTTTTGGCATCATAGCATAAAGCCACTTTGAGGGGAACTGGTCTTTTATAATTCCTTAAAGATGTTCAGTAATGTGGTCACAGATTGACCCCAGCTGCTTCTACTCTGTAACTTTATGCATGCTACAAAATAACTGAACTGTGTGCGTGTGTTTATGCACTCCCTCACGTGTATTTACTCACATGTATAGGTATTTTAAGAGATGTAATGTGGCTTCATTTATTCAGCAGTAAACTAATACACATTGCAGTTATAATGAGCCTACTAAGTTTTTATGTCCCTCAATGCTTATATTTATTTATTGAAGGGAAGATAAGTAGAGTTTTAGAGTATGTTTTAAAAATTGATAAATTAAGTTTAAGAGCACTTACCTTTCTGCTTTTTATTGGAGTAGGGTTGTTTTGAAAACCAGCAGACCAGTCTAGTTTTTAATATTCCCAGGTTTTTCATTTTATTTGTTCAAAAGCTGTTCTTAAATAATAAGATTGGGGGAAGGAAAAGCAAATACAATAGACACTTTTCGATAAGAACTGAGATTCTTTAGTAAACATTCTCACAGTATTGCTAACAACAGTCCTCTTCTGAAAGAAAGGATCCAGCTAACTGAAGTTGTGCCATAAAAATGAGTTTAACTATATTCATGTCATTGCTTAAAATGTTGTACTCAGAGAGCTAAATCTTTGTTTAATCGATTTTTATATAAAATCTATGGTGCATTTAAAAATGCATTTTCTCTTAATCTGTGTAATCTGTTCACTGCTAATAAAATACTGTGTTCAAAATTATTAAATATAGACATAATCTTTAGTGTTTCATATAATTAGTTATCCATGTCCAAAAAAACCCATCATTTACAAGTTAAATTGTTCTGAAAGAACCTTAGTAAAGGTTTTATAATTTGTCCATTGGTTATTGGAGTGGCATGGGATTAGCCTTAAAACTCCTAGTGAATTTATGGGTGGAAGGAGGTACAGTAACATAACTGTGCTTTATTTTATGCACACATCAGTGATGCTATTCATATATAAAATCTTCTACCAGTTAGGGCATAAGTCCTTACTATGCTTTCTTGAAGACTGAACGCATGTGTTTGAGCGTTCCAGAATTCCCAATATTTTAGCTTATGTTAAGAAAATATTCTGGTTAATAAGTAACAGATGGTTTATACTATATTATGAGAATATTTTTTGCTAGTGTTCTCCAGTATTACAAAAATGGGCACATTTAATGACATCAATCTTGTTTCCAGTCATCTTACATAAAATTAGAAACATAAGAATTATTTGGAAAAACAGAAATATAAACTGTGTGAAAACATGCTGGTGAGGAATTCTACATTTTGAAAAGTTATCCAGTTAAGAAGGAACAGTTTCTAACTCAAATGTATTATTCCTGAAGAAGAGAGCAGAGTATTTATACTGTAAACACAAAGAGCACTGCCCTTGTTTCTTACAGGTTGTTTAAAAGCTCTCCTCTGCTGCCTTTGATGAAGAGCACATCTTTCTCAAAGGTCTTGACTTTTGAAAGACACTAGGTCATACAAATACCAGTGGTTAGAAAGGTGCTCATATTTTTCAAATGCCAGAAGTAAAGAAGTTCAGCATTATATAAATGGAAAGAAAAGAGAACAGAAGAAATTACATAGCTTGGGCTTTGTAGTACTACCACAAATATTAGCCTGGTTTTCATAATATTACCACAAGTATAAGTCTAACATAAAAATCATAAGAAAGGAAGCCTAAGTCAGATTTCCTTTATAGTAACTTTGTAATACTTATGTTTTTGCAGGAGAAGTCCGCTTGACTCCAGAGGACTTTGCCAGAGCTCAAAAGTATTGCAAATATGCTGGCAGTGCTTTGCAATATGAAGATGTGAGCACTGCTGTGCAGAATCTACAGAAGGCCCTCAAGTTACTAATTACAGGCAGAGAATGAAGCCTTTATTCAACAGATTCGTCTTTTGCCTAAAAAACTAACATCTTATTACTGTACCTGTTAGGGTAGGGGAGTTACTCAGAAATTCTCAATTCCATCACCCAGGACAATGAAACCCCTTTTCATTGTCAGATTAGCAATTAAAGGTACAGTAGGAATCTCTGTTTTCATCTTACAGACAGTGGAGCTAGAAACATGAATGCAGTGGCTTGTTGTAAGCAAAATACTGAAGAAAGTACTACGAACACCGTGCAAAAGTTAGAATACTTGCAGTATTTAGATTATCAGAATGGGAAAATGCTGACTGTAAAAGACTTGAGAATTAGGATGTTCTGTTAAAATTCTTACTCTTATTTTATTATTCCAAACAATTATTTAATAAGTATAATAGCTTTAAAATGGTAACTAAGATTAGTGCTTTCCTCCTAAAATGAGAGAATGTGAGAAGGCTGACAGATCCACAGTAGGAAGAACTTTATTCTGTATATGAATTATTTCGGTATTTGTATTACCTGAGACATAAGTCAAGGTTGAGGGAGACTTGAGGACCTTTGCGTCTCATTTTAAAATGTACTGGAAAAAACATCTCTTGTTACTTCAGAAAGAGTAATTTTGATGGTGTTCCAACCTAATCCCCTATAGCTGCATGGATTGCAACATGTATTCTTCATTATTGGTTCTTGCTCCTTCTGTGTGAACACTTTACAATTTTGTATATGTAAGGGAAATTAAGGGAAAGTACTAATATTTATCAGCAGTGATCCTGAAACTGGAGGCAGAGATTCTAAACATGAACTTTTAGGGAGATTTACTTCATAACTGTTCCATCTTTTTAAGAGGCTGAAAAAAAAGCTTGTTCTTCAGCCAATAAAGCAGTATAGGTTTGTCTCTGGTCTTAGTGTCATAGAGTTTCGTATTTTCAACTAATATTTTTCCTGTCTGCTTTGTTGTGGAGACTTTTTGGACTTGGGATTTAATTAAAATATCTTGGAAACTGGATTTTGAGTCTTTATGAAATCTGCCCTTGCAATTATAGAGCTCTTGATTGTTAAAAATCCCTCCATGCTGTTTAAAAGAAAGAATAAGTAGTCTTTTAACTGGCATGACATAATAATTGAGTACAACATAAAACATGTCTGATTTATGTTATAATTTAAATGACATTTTATCTCTTTCTTTCCAAGCTACTGGATCAAATTTACATTTTTATAGCTGTACTGCTTTGCAGTGACTAAAATATGTCTTAAATTCAAAGCAAAAAGAAGAGGAAAAGAAAATCAAACATAAGTACTCATTAAAGTTTAGCTGGTTGTATCCTTGTAGAATCTTTGTCAGCAGATTTGAAAGGGGTAATATGAAACTTGTAAATGTATGCTTAAGCACTTCAGTTGACTGAGATTTAACAGATAAAACATGGTATTTTTTGTGCTACTTTCTGATCTGGTATAGCATGCTAATCTGAACAGCGCATTGAGTTAGATTTTAATTGTTTTGGGAAACTTAGAATAAAACCATCTGAAACTTTTTTGACAGTAATTCTACAGATCTGAGCAATAACTCTGTGTTTTGTACAGTGCTTCATGCAAGATAGATCCCTCATGTCAGTAGTAAACTGAATTACTGCAAATTATTCTATGTATATAATTATTCTTTTACACTATTACATTGCTATGAAATCCATTCAACATTGCTATAAAAAAAATCAGAAGTTGCTTCCACTTGAGGATCATACTACTATTTTCTAATACCAGCATCAGTCCCCAGCATTTGTAGGAGGAAATTCAGTTTTCCTGTTTCTATTTATAAAATAATACAAAAGTCCCAAAGATTTTTTTATTACATATAAAAATAAGAAAGCTATGATTTAATTTGAGGCTTTTAAATGAAAATCGATTTTTTTTTTGTGATTCAGTGATGTGAAATGGAAGTACATAACTAAGAAGATTGAAAATGAAAATTTAAGTATTTCTTAAAGCGTGTAAAGTATTGTCTGTTGGTCATGATTATACTGAACCTCTTGATTCCTCTAGGAAATCAGGAAATCATCAGTAAAAAAGCAATAAGCAATGTAAAAGTCATAAGCAGTTTTCTTGAATGATAATTTACAAATCTATCAACGTTCTTCGGCTTCGAAAGAAGTAAAGTAAGTGTTCCTGAGGGGAATGGAGATGAAAATGCTAGTACAAAAATTTTAGAATTTCTTAAAGAAACTATCAGGTCATTCTTTCTGAAAATAAATTAATGCTTAGAAGATATACTGTATAAAATATCATGTAAAATTTTAACATATTCGAATACCAACCTTCAGACAACAATACTTGACTTAACATATTGAGTTCTATTTTGCATAAAATACTTTTGCTCTGATCATTTATTTTTCAGTTGAGAAGTTTTATAAAAGTTCATGAAACCATGTTTGAAATTCCATCTTTAAGCTGCTAATGTTTGATGTAACAGACTGAATATTTATCATCCAAACTGATGCCAAAAGTAAATTATAGCAAAACATTTCCATTCCATTAAGTATAGCCTCTGGGACAGTGTTAAATACAGCAGATAGCCCAAAAGTACAAACCAGTGTTGTAGAACTGTTCGAAAAGTGTACACATTTGAAAATGTTAGGCTGTAGTTATTCCAAATTGGAATTTGTCCTAGGCACTGGAATTTAAAATTGTAAAATATAGTGTGAGCTTTTAAGTGTTGACTGATTCATTTTACAGTTGCTCTGAGTGATAAAGTATCAACCCATAGCTTCTCTCAACTGATTCCCATAACATACAAGTACAGTGTTAAATAAAGGAGAGTGCTGATTTTGTTCCATACTGCAGTCAGCAGCTCCCTTGTTCAATGTGATTGCCACCTACATGCTTGTTGGCCATTCTCTTTTGAATTATGAGTTCTTAATCTTCTCAGTCTTACTTAAAAAAGGAGAAAGAGGAATATCTGTCAGATATTCCATGTTCAGTTTTGCTGCTCATGTAAGCTAGAATTTTTGTAAATCTGTTCAATGTTTGTTACTTAAAAGGCCTTTTGTATTACTTTATGTTTCTGCAGTTCTTTGTACTTCTCTCCAGGAAAAGTTCCATATTACACTTCAGGATTCCTGAAAAAGTCTGTAAAGTGTCTTGTGGAGCAGGTGATCCTTTATGAAATAGTGGAGATTTTTTCAAATATGCATGAATTGTATTTACTGTTACTGGAGGCAGTGTTCTCAAATTGTTGAAGTAATTTTAGGTGGAATTTTTAATGATGTCCTTTGTAAGTTTCAGAAGCACAGACTTAAGTATGATCATATTCCAGTATGTGATTGTAATTGTAGTTTTTGAGACTATATAATATTGACCTGTGAAAAATTAACAACAGAGAAACTTACTGAGATAGAATTTGGGAGGTGGAGGTGGTGAGTGTGCAGACATATGTCTGTGCATGTATAATATAATGCATGTAAATTCAATGGTGAGCTATAGGAATGCCTTCCAAAAATCTTAATTACTACCTTGTTTACAAGTATTCAGAAAACATCAGGTACAAATATATAGATACTGCTGACAAATGTTGTTCTTAATGTAAAATGTAGTTTTAAATGTGCTAGCATTGGACCAAAAGCTAGCATTTAATTGTGTGGTATTCCAAATGAATCGTGTTTGATTTTCTCCTTTTTCAAGTCAGCAGTAAAACAGGAGCTAGGTACAAAATGAATGAGAACACAAATTTAGAGGAAGTTAGATTTACTAAAGAACAAATATGGTTTCTGTTATTGTAAAGGCTTTGTGGTAATGTTTGGATTGAGATTGGAAAGTGCCTATGCTTATAAAGTATAATTCTTGCTTTCTTTTAAAATGTCCTTTGTTGTGCAGTTTATGGAATTGGAGCCTGAGCCGGGGTATCTGGATTAGGAAAACCTGGTTTTTGATGCCAAGTTTCTAAACCACCAGTGCAACCTGATACTGACAGCAACTGTTCACAATCACCTCAGAGTACCTCTTTTTAAATGTTGCAGTTTTAACCAAGTTTGTTGGGAAAAGTAGCAATACTTTTTTCCTACTGCATCACCACCTTTCAGTGCACAGCTGCAGTAACAAGAGAAGAGAAAATATGAATTTGCATTAGATATTTCACTGTCAGTGAAAAGAGTATCAATGCTGCCAGCAGAGCTTTCTTTGGCTTACACAAGAGTATTGGAGCACTCTGATCATAAATGTTGTAATGCCCTAAATGATCTCAGAATAGAAAACCTGTAAATAAGAGTATTGAAACCAAACTTTAAAGAGAGGAGAGAAAAAGAAATCACATTCTCCACAGAATGAGAAGGGGTGCAGAAATGATTGCAGAAGAAAATAGAAGAAATATTTAAAATCCCACATGGGAATGGAGCAGGACAGTGATTGGAATAAGGCTAGACTTGTTGTCTGATTTCTTTAGAACCTTGAAAGAGATGTGAAAAAAACCCTGAAGATTACAGGAAGATAGGAGAGGTGGAGAGGAGCACTAGAATGACAAGAAAAGAAATATACTTTTTTTTTTTTTTGATGCAGACTGGGAAAAATGTGAGTTGTAGCACAGAAGAAAGTTTTCCTAGTTGATGAAATTATAGCAGAGACTAAGTCTAGCTCTAAAAGGGAAGCAAAAAAAATACAAGTTGACAGCATTCTGAAATTGGAGAGGAGCAGATCCTCTCATCCTTGGAATCTGTGCTTGTTAAATACGTCATATTTATCAAATAATTAAAATTGACTTGATGTGGCCCTTTTAGAAAACTTGGGAGTTTGCGTAAGTAACTGCATGGTATCTGCAGAGAACTACAGACATCCATGTTTGCCTTGAAATGCTGTCTACTGATTTTGTGCTTTCCTTCCTGTTGTGATTTGCCTCCCCATTTTCAGTGTCTGTGTTTAATCTGTGGTGCTCCCATAGCTAGAGGGGAGGTTGCTTTATTTGAATACAATGCTAAGTATGAGTGATAGTGCACATGTTTAGACATTCTCAGGTAATTTGCAAAGATTATCCGATCTGGGTTTTAGCTGGTAGGTGCTATAAAGAAGAAGGAAGTGATTGTACTTTCCTTTTGAGCTTCAGAGGCTCTTTGACAGCAGTATGACTACAATATCCTAAGAAGAGTGTATGGAAATTAACTATTCAGGACCATATTCCAAGTCGGAGCCCAACAAACTAATCTCTGGGAATTTGGAGACCTCCAGCTAAGCAGTTGGTGCAATTGTCAACTTTTCTTTGTCTCAGTTAACCCATCTGTAAAATGGGCTTCTTTAGATTTAACACTTCTTAATATAGTCAGGATTTTTGTAATTCTGACAAGTAACAACCAGAGAAGGGCTGATTGTTATAACAAGCAATGTATTTTTAAAAAAAAGAAAGTTGTGATCAACTTCAGACTTCTTAGTTTAACCACAAGAAAAAGCTTACTTCAGATTGTGAACAGAAGTCTTGGAAGTTCAAACATGGGTATGATAGCATATAGTATGTTTTTTCTTGCCCTTTAGTTCTGCCCCTCATCCTGGGTGGTTTGGAACAGTCACTTTTTAGAAAATTAATGTAATTAATTTAGTTTACTCAAATTGAAGTAGTGCTTGACATAAGGCTCTAAAAATACTTAGGTTGAAATAGATTAACATGAGAATTGAAAGATGGATTTAAGCTGGTGGAAAAAGAGATTGCAGTAAATTTTAAATTATTTTCAGGATGGAAACGAAGAGAGATCAGCCTAAGGACACGTCCTGTTTCATGTTTCAGTGACATAGGTTGAGGTCACCGTCTAAGTCACATGTGATTTGTGGATGAGATGAAGTTGGGAATTATTGCAAGACCTGCAGGGAACTGGGGAAAATTCTGTGACTTCAACTGAAGGACTAGACTGGAGTGAAACTGAAAACACAAAACACAAAGTCATTCACTTGCATTTTAACAAGAGAGTATTTTTTTAATAAAAATTAGGATACTGGAAGCTGAAGCAATTCTGATAAGCTTTGCCTAGTACAGTGAAATAATGAGAATTTAGGGTGCATTGGATGAGATTCTGTCAGTACAGTGAGTAAGTACACTGTTACTTGACAGTCCTGGGTTTGATTCTCATAAGTGTTGATGAAAGTTATTTACCAGTACTAGATGCAAAGAAGGGCTACTGAGATGATGAAAATCTTATTTATTGAAAAAAATTAACTGTAGTTACAGAATGGCTTTCTTAAGGCATTAGGAATGAAGCATTAATTTATTTTAAGAGAACTTGATGAATTTATGGATTTGATTGCAAGATTGTAGTGATTCTAGAGTTAAAGTTTCTGTTTGTCGAATTGATGAGCTTTGGGAAGGTTTTTCTGGCTTCTGCTCAACCTTGAGTGATTGTTCATCACCCAAAATACCTGGAAGTGTAACTATTAGAAAAGGTTTTGCAGCACTTAAAACATTGTGATAACCCTATTTCTCCCACTGTTTTCCAGTGATACATAATTTCATCGTTATTAAACCTAATGTTTGTTATGGAGCATTGTAAGTATTTTGTGGATAATAGTGTGGGGCAGGATGAAGAGATATTTCTAGATTGTATTAATTCAATACCTAATGTATGTTTGCTTGTGATTGTGAAAGAATATCCACAGTCTGCATGTTTCTCAATGCAGACACCTTTTAAATTTGCAATATGAAGAGTTTCTAAGAGGTTGAGATGTAGAGCATCAAGATACAGCACTGCTCAAAATAGAGGCCGTATCTCTTGGTGTGAATACAGCTTTGCAGGAACAAACCCATACTGAAATCTCTGTAAGCTGTTGTAAAAAACCAGGAAATATTTCTTCTGTGCTGAAGTTAATCAAGTGTATCAGCACAGTCTTGGGAAAAACACTTTATTCAGTGTAGATACTAAATCTGTATTTGTAAAACAGGCATGCAGGTACTCATAACTACTGCACTTAAGCTCAGCAGCCATTTGATAATAGGAACCACACACATCTGGCCTTTATCTTACACTTACTTGCCTGAGTAACTTCACTCATGTGAATGGTCCTATTGCAACAGTAAGAGTACTCATATACATAAGTGTTTGCTGTGTTCAGGTAGAAAACTTTGCTTGTTGAGTAAAATACAACTGGAACAATGGTAATGGCATTAATGGATCCAGGTCTTGGTATGCTAATAGTTCTCCAGACTGGAGGTTCTAATCTCAGAATCTTTATACTGGCATATTTTTTCAGCCATTTTTCTGAAACTCTTTGTCTGTTAAGACTTAGATTTAAAGTAGTTTCTTGAGATTTTGGCAAGCAACTGGCAGAAGTACTTTGCAAAGATAGTACGTTAAATCAGTCTATACCTTGGTAGGTTCCTCCATCATCACTCCAAAACAAAAGTCTTGCTGACTGGCACTCACTGAGTGGCTAAGTTCAACATACCTGCCATTATACTCAAATATCTGGGAACTTTGGCAAAAAGTAGAAAAGACTGCAGAAGAGGGTTGTTTTGTTCATGTGACCAAACGCAGTAGTGACCATGTGTACTGCAGGCTTTAAAAACAGTAAAGAAACCAGAACTGAGTGGCTTTGTTTATAGTAGGACTGTCAAGCACTTCATAACATTTGAAGACTCACTAAATAATTTCTTCTGAGATTTGGCACAAAAGTGTTGTCATGTGAGTCCTTGGGCCTCCTGGGAGGATACCGGAGCACATGGATTAATATCTGTTGTGTGTGTCTTGATTCCTGAAGAAAATTTATCCTGCAGGGAGAAATGTTTAGCATCTGTATAGTGAGCTGGTCATTTTGATAAGGATAACTACTTCATACTTTGTGTCACTAGGGGACCGCCCTTCACTCTAAAAATAGTAAATCTGAACTCTTTTCGGAATGCAATTAAAATTGTTAATTCTCTGTGTGTTACAACTTAGACCTAATGCCATTTTAGATGCCATTTATCTTCAGTGTTTGACAGCTGGTAACCTCAGACATGCTTAAAATTATGAAATAGTTTTTCTTTGCTACATTTGAACTCTTGCTCTTTTTTTTCTCTTCTAGAACTCGTCCTATGAGACTCCCATTCCCTCGTTAGACTTTCTGATAGAGTTAGAATTTCTGTTCATAGAAGTTCATCTCGGTTGTCTTCTTGGCTTTGTCTATAAGCAATTGGCAGTTTTATTGCAGAGGTCCTCTCAGTAGACTGTGATGAGGTGGTATGGGAAGAGATAGAACCATGGATGACAATGGGGCAGATGCTGCTGGAAATGTACCACTGAAAAGGAGTGGAGGAGATGGTTGAAAGGAGGAATTCATTAGTTAACACTGTGGTATCTATAAGTAATACATCGTAGAGGGAATTAGTTATAGGTAACTAATCTCTCATAAATTTTTTAAGACACCTTTACATCATTAAAATGATCATAGCATACATTGTTCATGAAAAATGCAATGTAAATTATGAAGTTATGTACATGAAAAATAGAAAATAATAGAAAATTTAGGGTGGCTATTCATATTACCCTTTTTTCCAGCTATGCTCTGGGCAGTGCCCAGTAAAAGGACTTTATTTGGAAAGCACATTTTGCACAAAAATTTCCACAGAGAGGTGGATGGAAGAAAGGAAAAACGAACCCAGATTCTAAAATAAAACAAATGTTCAAAATTTAACTGCCTACGTCTTTATTCCTATGAGCGTTTGGGGAGAAGTGTGCTTATTTCAATACTGTGAGGTTCTGTCTTTATTCTATGTGGGCATCATTCTTGTTAGTATAAAAGAAACTACAGTTTCTAATGTAACTAATATTTGTTTCTGGCAAGATATAATTGAAACCAAGATTTTATATATTTGAAGTCTCACAGTAGTAAAATGTAAGAGAGGCTAGAAGTGGGAGAGGAAACTACCCCAACAAAATTCACTCATCCTTCAAGTATTTTTCTTAATGGATTACACATTGATTCATTTGATTGTCCAGAATGAGAGATTTGCAAAGACCTTTTTTATTCAGAGTTTTTACTAAGTTAAAGTACTCAACTAACTACTCTTGTACTTTGTATTGTATTTTAGGCCAGGTAGAGGCAAATTAAAAAGTTGGGGAAGTGTTTGCAAATTTGTATTTTGCCTCATAAACATTTAAACATAACACATGCATTTTTATCTGATATTTTTTTAAATGCCACACTTTCCACTGAATGCAAGTTCATAACCTGTGTTATGGCATTCACAAACAAGCCAGCATGCTACACGATCACACTGGAATTTTTTGCAGGCATTCAGCTATTGAATGCAAATAAATATTTCATCAGTGATTCCTTTCCCTGGCACCACAAATTCAAATTAGTGTCATCAAAATAGGCAGGGAGAGAAGAAAATTACCTGGTGCAATTCTGCATGAAGAGAAAGATAATAAAATTCAGCATATGAATATCAATCTCTGACTTAGTAATGTCTGATTCTGTGATAGCTAATTTAGTGTCAAGATGTCAGATTTTCTGCTTATGGGAGGAGGAATCTAGAGCCATGGAGATCTTTAACTTAAATGATGAAATTAGCACTTCCATGGGGACATAATTGGACCTTTCAGTAAGTATGTGGAATTCTCCACAGAGATTATACAATTATTTATGTGGAATAAAAATTATTCTTTTTATTCTGTTTACCACTGTCTGATTGCTTTCAATTACTGTTCCATGCAGCCAGCCAGCCTCTTGGTTGCCATGCCTCATGAACAAGTCATGTGAACAATTTAAAAGAAACCAAATCCCATGTAGCAACAGTAATGGCAGGTACTTTAGGCTTGTCAGTAGGGGTTTTTTTAAAACCATTAAGTTGTAAAAGTTGTGTGACTTGCTGGGGAATGGCTTGCATTGTTCTCTTGAGATAGAGCACACTGGTATATGCTGTTTTATGCATTGCTGCAAGCATGATTTTCATGAACCTGTGTAATTGCTACAGGAACTGTAGGTTCATGGAGAAGGGACAGATATTCTTTCCTGACTTGTGATTGCAGAGCATGTAAAGGAGAAGTGGGGAAAAGGATGGAGGGTGGGTATAAACTTATATCCCGATTGCCTTAAGTGGAAGCAAAGATGATTAAAACAAAAAATACTCTTAAAAATCAGTTCAGAGCTTGAAGACTTAATTTGTTGTGAAGATTTTAGCAACTAAACTGCTCCTAAAAATTTTTAACCCAAGTTCAAAGTTTATACAGACTAAATGTCATCAATTATTGTTATGATTTTGTCCATTTCCTTTACAATACCAGGGTCTAGTATCTGTGGAGCACATGGTGTAAAAAGAACTATATATATATATAATGAAGGGGTTTTTTCCTGTCACATGTACCTGTACCTGTATTCGCTACTTCTGAGATTTGCTTGGGAGTGGAAGTTGTAACTACCAGCTGGCATACCCCCATCTGGGCACTTCTGGAGAGCGGAGTGTTCTACCTGTGCCATGATATTGTTGGCATGCTCTAGAATTTCCTTTTTTCTTTTTCCTGGGATACAGGTTTCCCCAACTTCTCACTTTTGGTTCCAGATCTGCATTCTTACTCAAAGCAACCTAGCTCTTGATGGAGGGATTCACTTATTTCTATATCTTGCCAACTCCTAAAAGTCAACAAACTAACCAAAGGTGATTTTTTTTTTCTCTTTACAGTATTTTTCTTTAGCATCTCATACAAAACAGGCAATTTGTAAACTGCAAGGAGGAAATTGCATCACTTCATATGTGGGGGGTTTTTGTTTGTTTGTTGATTGGGTTTCTTTAAATAGCCTTATTCCACATCAGCCAGTACTGGTTTTTCAGTTGTTCCTTCCACTATAATTTAAATGTATTATTTCTCAACAGGATCTTTGTTTATTTTCTCTAATTACAGTTTTGGATGTGAAACTTGACTAGATTTGTCAAAATGACAATCCAGTGAACCAACACTAGTTTAGGGGGAAAGGCCACGGATCGGTATTTTGCAATGCAGACTCCATTTTGATTGGGTTTTGCTTTGTCTTTTGGAAGACTCTGGGATGACAAACCTGAGGGTATGTGAACCACAGGAGAGTTCAAAGCAGGCCATTGTGTCAAACAGGATCCCTGAGCTTTGCATAATTCTAGCTGTCCTTATCCTATGTAACTGCTGCCTGTTTTCTATAGAGAGGATTTATCTCTTCAACAGGTGTGCTGCTTTTCTTTTTTGGGGATTTTTATTTTGTTTGTTTGTTTGTCTTTAGTTTAGACTAATTGCTTTCAAACCGGAGTGCTATTTTGAAAACAAAATAAGATTTAAGTATGTATTTTATCTTGGAAGCTGCTCTGGTTGGTATCTAATAGCAGTACTTCTGACCACAGTATGATGCATTATGAAAGAAACAGGATGTAAGCATGCCAGAGTTTTACAAAGTACCCTTTTTTTAAAAATGGGAGTGTATTAATGTGTTGAATGAAGTATATCCAGTGTCAGTTAGATACAAAGGAATGGCCATCTCTTTGCAGAGACTACCTACTTGGTAGGTAGTCTCTTGGACTTCCTACTTTTGCCTGTTTGGAGTCAGCAGTTACTGTGCACTTGCTTGGCAAAACTAGGAGGCATGCAGAGAAGAGGATCAGGCAGAGCTTTTACTTTGCTGCCTTCATAATGGATTTAAACTTCTAAAGGGAGAGCTGTGCATTTCTTTGTTTAACTTTGCTTTATGAATGATCCCTAATATGGAATTAGGATCAAAACAAAAAAAAAAAAAAAAGAAAAAACCCTAACCTTTACTTTGATTCTATGCTGGATTTATATTATAACATCTAAAGTTTTAATTTTATTTTACTGGTAAATTCTTGTGAGTCTCATTCAAGTAGTGACCCTTCATCTATTAAGCATGTTTTCTACTTTCTATAGCACAAGCTTAATAAAACTGATAAATTTTAAGAAAAGTTGCTGTTAAGAGTAACCAAAATCATAAAAGGTCCGACAAAGTGCTTCTTGCTTCGCCTGATACAATTTATTAATCATAAAATTTACTAATGATGAAGTTCTAATATATTTTATTGTCTTCCCAAAGAAACATGTCATTGGTGTACAAAAGATTACATTAATTCATCTTCAGAAAAGAGAGAGCACCACTGTGGCTATTCCTCGATCATCCATAAGAAACGTACATGTTGGAGGGGTTCTGACTTCCCCAGCTGATCTCTCTGCTTTTCTGCAAAGACAGCTGGCAGTAAAAGCTATTCATAATTTTTTTAATCAACCATTCTGAAATGTGCAATGAGAATGTGCAATTACAAAGAGTATTTTCAGCTCAAATTCTGTTCTTCTAAACTATGTTTCCTTAGGATCCCTATTGGCATGCTTTGCTGCACTGGTGCAAGCATGAGACAGGCAGTAATTGGGGCAGACACTGACTCACACTACTCATGCCATTCCCTCTAACCAGACTTTTGGCTTTAATGGAACAGTGACTACATCTATTTTACTTGTCTGGTTGAATCTGGTATCTGGTGCTGCGACAGATTACTGCTGTGAACAATCTAATCTGCCTCCTCTGTTTTAATCCCCTCTTCCACTGCTTTTCTGCTGTTTTCCTGTAGGTCTGCCAAGCATGAAAAAACATACATGTTCTAATGCGTGTTTTATATCAATGCAGGACCCAATAATTTAGACACAAATTATGTCAGTGGTGAAGAAGGTAAACAAATGGGAATAAATGGGAAACAATACTCTCCAAGTAATTTTAGGACAGAATATCTAGGTAAATTCTGCTTCCCATAGCCTGTCAGGTTAAATCTTACAGAAGACCATCTAAGCACTCAGCATCGCTATGGAACTGCACGGGAGATACACAACTTGTTCCACATGGCATTTGAGTTATACAAATGCTAGAAAGAGGAACGTAGATCATAGAATCATTAATCCAGCACTGCCAAGTCCATCAATAAACCATGTCCCTGTCATTCAAGCAATATCTATAGCATGAGATTTGTGTCCAATTAAAAGGTTGCTTTATAAATCTCATTTTTAATAATTACAGTGTTGGAAACCAAATAAACCATACCTGAAATTAAATGAGTATGGTGATTCTAGAAAGTCTAACCCAATCCTTTCTTTTCATTAGTGTTCATACTTCTAATTTCACACAGCAGTTATGCTGGTGTTTTGAGTTTTAGCTGTGCTTTAGGCTCAGCAGTCACAACTCCTAGACTGATAATAATGGCACAAAGTGTTACAAATTAAGGCTTTGTGCTATCATGCACTATGGAAATTATCACAATGAAAACAAATTGTATGTAAACAATTTGTGAGTGTAATAGGACCAATTGTATTGTCCAAGTGAAATAAGGAATTTTGGATTAAACCTCTTTAACTCTCTCGAATATCAGTATTAAAGTTACATCTTTAACACACCAATTCTGGACAGATGCACAGAAACATAAAGAGAATGATAACAGGTGTAACAGTTATTTTCGAATGCACCAAATAAGTGAGAGTTTTAATTGCCCTTCAGTTTCTCTCTTTCATGACTAGAGACTTCACTGGGGAGAAGTAGCTCTAGTGAAATATACAGTGACATGTCATAAGATCTGATTGTATTAAACTTACTGCATGTATAAGAAAAGGATAAATTGTAAATTCTACTGATGGAACACAGTATGGGGCTGTGTGGAATGTTTTCACCAATCAAGAATTAAAGATTCATATTTCCGCCTCTTCTTATTCCCAAGTAGGTGGAGTTAATTATTCCATGTATGATAGTATGATACAGTATAGAATAAAACTTTAGAATCATCATATCCCATTCTAAAATGTCCATAGAAAAGCAAAATCTTTGCATTTCCTTCATACGTACTGTTAAAACCTCTCTGTTTACAAAATACCAGGCAGATGCTTGTTCAGTTTAAATTACCTGTCTGCCCAGGTGAAGAATTGTTCTGGAGAGCAACTTCCATATAGACCTAGAGTTCTTGGAACAAGTTGAGTAAGCTTCAACTATGTGTGGTCTACGAGAATTGGAATTATAGGTGTATAAAATTTAGAGAAAGAAATGCATTTGTAAACTCTGGTGTCTTCATTGTTACTAATGCAACATTGTCCAGTCCAAAGGCAGCCTCCTGGTTTGATATTAACATTTCTCATCTTGGTGATAGTTTTGATGACACTGAGAGCTTTCTGTACATAAATTCTTTGCATAGTGGTATTCTCTGACATCTCTCTTTAGTTGTTTCACCAGAACTGTTGATTTTGACTTCTTACGTCATAATCTTGCACAAACATGTGGAGAATAAAAATCAATTAAGTAAATGAGAACCTGATCCTTAAAGTATTTCTCTGTGAATGACTTGAAGTAGATTAATGACTCTGTTTGTACACATATTTTCCCTGTTTAGTATCTAATATAATAGCACTATCACTTAGGAAAAATGATTAGCCAAGTACTTGTCATGTGAATTTATATCCTGTTTCCTTGCCACTTATCAGAAAGCTAGAGGTGATGTGCTGCTTCTGGTGTTTTGTTCCCAGAGGAGTGAGAGGTGCTATAGCTGCGGCAAATGTAAACCAGGCAGACACTGGAGACAAGGAGGGGGAAGGAAGTACGTTAAGTGCTTAAAGGTGGGTAGTGTAAATATCATTTTCCCACTCCCCATGCTGTTGAAATCCCAAATATTTAGACCAACTGATAAAGCCAAAAGAGAGCTCTTTGTTTCCATGTGCAAAGCAAGAGCATACTTTTGAAGACTGTTTAGCTTTAAGTGAGGAGCATTATTTTAGCAGAAGTAACCAGAGTTACCTTAATACTGCTAACGCAAAATTGTGGCAGCTTGGGTTTCAGCATTGCTGGTTATGCCTCCTGGCATAGGGCTAGGAGTGCTAGCATAGCAATGGAAGCCTGTGTTGGGCTGCCTTGCTGCCAGCAGTCGTGTGAATGGTTGCAACAAGTGGTTTACAGTGCTTTCTGGATCTGGGTTTATTAAAATATTGGTATTTGTATTTTACTGTTTAAGTAGTCAGATTATGCTTAAAGCATTAAATTAGACAGGTTTCTCTGAACAGTGAGGTAACAGTGTCCTCAATTACGCCTTTGTCCATCAAATTAAGCATTTTGGTGATGCCCTTTACTGGAGAAGAGCTTACTTTAGGAATATTATTTCTAATGCATTAAATCTGCATTTTCCATTAGCACAGATACTTTAGTCACTGATCACGTTCTGGTTCTTTCTCTCAGATCAAAATAGCATTTTTACTGCTATACTTAATTGTTCAATTTTGAAACCAGTGTGCACTGAAGCACCTTTGGAGCCATACCAAATCCAATTTAGTCTGCCCAAATGTTTCCTGTTTTTCAAAGGATGCGTGCAAAAATATTACTAATAAATTGTATGTAGAGAAGTATTTGGTATCAGCTATATTTCTGTAGTAGATCCCTTTAGCAGAAATGGAACAAGTGTTTTCTTTCTTATATTTAGGTACTTTTAAAGTAAAATTTTCATGTGAATTGCCTTCTCCCAGGTGACTAGTGGCAGGACAAGAGGAAATGGCCTCAAATTTTATCAGGGAAGGTTTAGATTGGATATTAGTAAAAATTTCTCCACAGAAAGGCTTGTAAAGTGCTGGAACAGGCTGCCCAGAGAAGTGGTGGAGTCCCCATCCCTGGAGGTATTTAAAAGACATGCACAGGTGGCGTTTAGGGACTTGGTTTAGTAGTGGACTTGGCAGTGCTGGGTTAATGGTTGAAATCAATGATCTAAGGGGTCTTTTCCAACCTAAATGATTTTATGTTTTTATGGATTAGATTTTTGGAAAAAATGGCTTTTTCAAGCTGTGGATTATAATGCAGCCAGAGAGCCATTTGCTAACCCATTCATGAATTGAAATCTTATCTTACTTGATGAGTGTTCTGTGTCAGATGTAAATGTCAAGTACAGCTGTTGGTGATTCTCATCCTGACTTTTCCAACAGTTCAGTATCTATAAAAAAAAACAAACCACAAGATGTTTATTTTGGTATATTCTCCCAGCATCTTTCAGCTCCAGTCGTAGTTCCATTTACTGCAGAGAAAACTGTTTGTGTGTCAAGGTCATAGTCCTCAAAAAGGCCAGAAAGACAAGTCTCCATATCTCATCCTTGCAATACTTCACACGTTTCATTAGATGTATGTCTGCTCAGGGGGCAAATGTGGTCTCTAGATAGTCTGCATGTTGGTTTCACTATCCTTTACCTGGAAACCTTATCAGGTTTTAGTTTATGTTTGAGTATGCCAGTACAGGTAGAAGGTGATGTTGGGATGTTCAGTACGCCCTCTTCCAGATCCACCACGAAAGTGTGGGCTGTCTTGAGACCCCATGATGGAGTCCAACACCTACGTACTATGCAGCTTTCAGTAAATGTGGCAGGATTGCCACATGCAGTTAAAAACCTACAACCAACATGTTACAAAGACACTTGGTAGAGAGAAAGATTAAGCAATATGCATTCCAAGTGAAGGAGGAACTGAGTATCAAAAGAAGAAGTAAAGTGAAAATTTAAGCCCTGTTATAATCCCTGCCTCATGGCATTGCAGCAGTGAATTCTAGTCAGGAAGGTGGATATCATTCCATGAAGGATGGGATGGAATCCCACTTGGCATCTAAATGAGCTGGTGATGTGCTAAGGTGAAAACAAGTGGCTTTGGTCATAATAGGACAACTCAGAAAACCATTCCAATTCTTAGAAGCAGTGAGGGGAAAGGAGCCAGATGAGCACAGTCTGGACGATGCATAACTTCTTTTAGGGAATAATGTTCCAGAAGGCTGAGACTTCATTCACTTTTTAGGAGAGGAGAGGAAAAGGGAGATAGGACAAGGTGAAGAGAGCATTTGTACCTTGAGTTCTAACACTGTGTAATAGGAAATTGAGACCAAAGAATGACTGCCAAAGCCATTGCAGAGATGGATATGTTATTGTCTCCATAGACATATTGTTGACTTACTGTTATATTTTCCAAAAATGAAAGCCAGATTCCTTCTCCTCCTCAAATTTTCTTTGTTTAGGTGCCAGTATCATTCTTAAGAGAGAAAAAAAATACAGCAATTGTGTGGGGTCTGTTTCCATCCTTTGGTTGCTGTGATTGAATTAAATTGCAGTCTATTCTCTTTTCCAGTTATTCTGTAAAATCCACTGTAGGAGTGGATGACAAACTAACAAATATTATAAATGGTCATGACAACCATTACAAAAAGGTTTTCCTTCATTTGGTGGCCATTTGAGGGAAGTCTAGTCCCTTTATTTCTCTGCAGACAGCACTGAAAGGATATTCTGAAGAAATACTGGCAAACCATAGACTATCAATTATTTTAGAATAGTTTCTTCTGGTATAAAGGGAACTATGTGACTCTAAGAACAATATCATAATAAGGGTGTACACATAAAACTTGTGAATCATTGATTCACAGTCATTCTGATTAGATTAAACCTAAAATATGTTTGCACTGGGAAATTGCAGTTTCCTATCTTAAAGCTTATAACAGGATATGTCAGGAGTTATATATCAAGTTCTTTGGTACTGAATTTAATTATTCACTTCACATCTCGCCATTAAAGTGCCATACCAGTTGAAAAGGCTTCTCATTATTTTCGAAAATGTCCAATAAACATGATAATGCCAGTTACATAATAGGAATTTTGGTTTAGATGCTTACATGTATGTATATATAAATGTAACTGGCTTTTCAGGAAAATAAGCCTGTTATAGGATATAAATCTGAGAGAGGAATTTTTCTTTCTCTGCTTCCCTGTAAGAGAAACAGAGTTCAAATAGAGAAGGGGGGAGGGAATCAATTAGCCTTACAAAAGAAATGGCTGACCAGGCTGCATTCCTAGCTAATGGTCCATCAAATGCTGGAGTGAGGGGGGAAGGTTTTGGAGAGGTGGGGAGCTGGCCGCAGGGACATAAGACAGGGCAGACCTCAGAGTTCTCACTCTGGGATGGAGATGGGTGTCTGCGTGCGTGCAATTGGAGAGGGAACCTGGAGGCCTGCCTTTCTGGCTTCTTGTCCTGGTCACTTCTGACTACTGGCCTCAACTTGCCTGCGAGCTGTCTCTTGTCTCCAGCCCGGATCTGCTGTGTTTTCATCAGAGAGTTGTGTGCCCACGGGGAGAGAAGGGAGGAGCTTTGAGACACTGTCATCTGAGACAACAGCGAGTCCCGTGGGAGTGAACTGCTTCCCTTCCCCTTTTTCTCCCATTGGGGGAAGGGTCCCCCATTTTCTTTTCGGCTTCTCCTGCGATCCGAGATCACCCTCAGACCCCCTGCCTGCGTGGTGACCGCCAGAGCCCGACAGCGCCCCCTGCAGGTCACCACAGAGCACTGCAGGCTCTGCACCTCCAGTGATCCAACAGCGCCCCCTGCTGACTGTGATTAGAACTGCGCTAAAGGACAGAGAAGTATTCAGACTTTTTCTTTTGTTTGAAGGGAACTTCTGGGTACAGGACTATTGTTTAGCTGTTTTTATGTACTGTTACTGTTCTTGCCAATATACATATATCTTTTAATAAAGGGTTGTTATTTCTTGTTTTCTTCCACAGTTCCTTGATTAAAGCCCCTTAATTTTTGAATTTACAATTGCTGAGAGAGAGAAGTTTGGTCTATCTCATAACTCATCCTCTTTTGCAAACATTCCAGTCTCCTCAGACTGAGACAAAGCCTCAGTTTGCATGGAAGAAAATTTTGCCTGTATTTTCTCAGCATGTGAAACTCAACATGTTTATCAGTGGTATGCACACAGTTAACAAAATCAGCAGTGAGTTAGCCACTGCCAGCATTTCTATTTAGAGGAATTAGTTAAGGTCACAATTGTACCTGGAACTTTTTGAAAAATGCTTGGGCTTATTTTGAAATTGGGAGGAGCATTCTTGCATGTGAGAAGTAGAAGGGTAAGATGGAAGACATTATTTGCAGTGGCTTATAAATACAAGATGGTGACTCCAAAGCTGTTGCAGATAAAACAGTGTCAAATGGAGAGCAGCTCTGAGGAGAAGGGTTTTGCAGTGTTGGTGGATGAGAACCTCAGCATGACCCAGCAATATGCACTTGCAGCCCAGAGAGCCAACCATGTCCTGGGCTGCATTCAAAGCAGCGTGGCCAGCAGGTGAAGGGAGATGATTGTGCCCCTCTATTCTGCTCTTGTGAAACCCCACCTGGAGTACTGCATCCAGCTCTGGGACCCCCAATATACAAAGGACATGGACCTGTTGGTGTGAGTCCAGAGGAGGAGGATGAAGATAATCAGGGAGCTGAAGCCCCTCTCCTATGAAGACACATTTAGAGATTTGGGGTTGTTCCACCTGAAGAAGAGAAGGCTTCAGGGAGACCTTACAGCAATCTTCCTAGATCTAAAGGAAGCTTACAAAATAGTTGGAGAGTGACTTTTCACAAGAGCATGTAGTCATAGGACAAGGGTTGATGGCTTTAAACTGAAAAAAGGCAGGTTTAGATGTGATACTTGGAAGAAATTCTTTACTGTGAGGGTGGTGAGGCCCTGAAACAGGTTGCCCAGAGAAGTTGTGGGTGCCCCATCCCTGGAAGTGTTCAAGATCAGGTTGGATGGGGCTCTGAGAAACTTGATCTAGTGGGAGGTGTCCCTGCCATGGGCAGAGACAGTCTTTAAGATCCCTTCTAAACCAAATAATTCAATTATCTTATGCATTTTTTTTGTCTGTTAACATAACCTTCTAATGATTGATTCAGAAAAGCTTTAACAATTAAACAAACACCAAGTGATACACCTTTCCTAGGTTCAGCTTCAGTCAAATATCACTTCTCTGCTCTTCCTGGTTTCAACTCCCTTCATTTTTATCACCTGTTGTATTGAATCATAGAATCAACCAGGTTGGAAAAGACCTCTGAGATCATCAAGTCCAACCCTTGATCCAACACTGCTGTGGTTACTAGACCATGGCACTAAGTGCCACATCCAGTCTCATCTTAAAAACCTCCAGGGACAGTGAATCCTCCACCGCCCTGGGCAGCCCATTCCAATGCCTGATTACTCTCTCTGTAAAAAATTTCTTCCTAATATCCAACCTAAATCTCCTCTGGCAGAGCTTAAGACCATGCCCTCTTGTCCTACTGCTGGTTGCCTGGAGAAGAGACCAACCGCTACCTGGCCAGAACCTCCTTTCAGGTAGTTGTAGGGAGTGATGAGGTCTCCCCTGAGCCTCCTCTTCTCCAGGCTAAACAACCCCAGCTCCCTCAGCCTCTCCTCATAGGACTTGTGCTCGAGTCCCTTCACCAGCCTTGTTGCTCTTCTCTGGACCTGCTCCAGCACCTCAATATCCTTCCTGAACTGAGGGACCCAGAACTGGACACAGTACTCCAGGTGTGGCCTCACCAGCGCCAAGTACAGGGGAAGAATCACTTCCCTGGACCTGCTGACCACACTGTTCCTGATACTGTCTCAGTACCTTTACAACAGGGCACTGCACAAAATTGGCATTGTGGAATAATGGTTACTTTCTGACACTCCTTACTTGCTCTTTCTCCTCTACTCCACTCACATCCAGCGTGAGTGACTCATATGCCACAGGCCCTCTGGGGTGTCCCTGTTCTGACATGGGTTGTCCAAAGCTGAAGTCCCTCAAAGCCATAACTCAGTGTTGGGGCACCTCCTTCGAAGAGTGTCTCCAACCATGTCCCAGGTAATGTCCCCTTTGACTCTCCTCCTCTGTTCTTCCTTCCCCTGGCAGCTATTGCTCTTTCTTAAAGGTTTGAGCATAGGTGCTGGGTGCTCCCCTGTATTGGTGTTAAGCAGGCTACTCACACAGGTTTCAGACCCAGAATGATGCGTTGTCTGTGTGGGTTTCCAAGCCACGTTAATACAACCTTCTCTAAGAAAAGCTCCCAGATTAGTGAAATTCTGCCAGCTACCTTTCTTTCAGCTGGCCTGTGCCAGCTTGCCTCCCTCATTTAACAAATCCACTTGCTGAGTTTGAGGATGCAGTGAGGTGGGATGGAGGGTGTGTGAAGGAAAAGAGATGTACGTAAAAGTCTGTAGTCTGAAAAAAATGACAGTATGGGAAATCATTTGTTTTATGAACAAAACAAGGAGGAAACCAGACTGGGAAAAGAGAAGATTTAAGGTTGATATCCTCTTGAATTGCCCTGAGCACTACAGGGAACAGTGTTGTTAGTTGGGATATGATAGAATCTGCAGGATCGGGGTCTCCACAGCACAGTGAGGATCAGGAGAGGAAGGGCAGTATGTCCTTGTGAGGAGGGGGACAGTACGTGTTGGAGGGAAGACCATACTGGAGGTACCAAAATTTTTCCAGGCCGTTTCTTTCTATTGTTGGTATCAACACCATGGGGGGCCAGTCCTGCATCCATCAAACAGAAGACAATTTTGAAATTTTACTGCATCATGGCTGTGAGAGGAGTGACTAAAAGGCTGCAGCTTGAAATACAAGCAAAGATACATAAATAAAGCATTAACCGAGGGAACATAGATTTTTGGTTAGACAGTGTTACTCTCATTTGGATTCCAGATCTTAAGTGTTGTCTTGGTGATTTTACTCACTGGGCTGTGCAGGACTAGTTTTTTTTTATATCTGTAATTTAAGTGAGTAATTCTATCATAAGCTAGAGCTAAAATAATAAACTAGAATACAATTACATCTATATAGACACAAGTGGGTTTTTAGCTCCTTTATTAAGGTAATACTTTACTTGAGCAACAGATACATTTGCAAGATGATTGTTTTTCCATGTTATTTTCAAAGTACAGCACTTCTTTTTCAGTGTGCATCTAGGAGTTCTCAGTTTCTTTCAGTCCCCATGCAGACAATGAATTAGTTATTACTCAATACCCCCACACACACATATATGAGTGTGTATAGGATATATATGAATATATTTTGGTCATAACACACAACATTTTCTCTGAAGAGGAAGTCTTCTGTACTAACTGTTCACACTGTCCTGCTGTTTCTTATGCAAATCAAGTAGAAGAGGTATGGTCAGTTCCCAAGGAACTATTACCTCACGGGAAAAACCCAAAAGCTCAGGCATTTGAATCTATTGTGCGTTTAAAGTAAAAACCTATTCCATGCTAAAAGAGACCCAAATCAGAGGGCCTGCAATCTCATCAAGGCTCACTGATATATTTGGTTTCATCTACTAACTAAAGTAGAATATGAAATTTTACATCCCACTTACCTGCAACAACTTTTGCATTATGAACTAAACTTGCAATGAATTTCGCCCCATGCTTTAGCAATCTAATTGTCAAGATGACTTTTTTAGGCATGTCATGATAAGACAACCCTACTGTATCACCAAATTATTTTCCTGCTAAGTCTGGGCTTGGGGGTGTGGTGAATGCATTACAGTCAAGGGATTTTTTAATTGTGCTTCCTAACTGCTTTTACGTGATTCCCAACAAAAAAAAAATGTTAGTGGGAAGCTTAACTTTGTATTTTCTGAAGAAGAGAGCCTCAAGGGCCACATTTTTTTCAGAAGCTTAGACAATAATGTGTAAATTGCACGTATTTGCACTGCTGACACTGGGACAGATGAATGTGCTTTCTGGCTAAGAAAAGAACAAATGCTTTCCCCTTGCGCTGGAAATTCACAGTCTTTATTAACTTGCTTCCCTGCATCAGTCTTTGTTCAAACCTACTTTTCTGTCAAAAATGATCTATTTGTTATTTCTTAAAAACACCAGTGCGTCACAACAAATTTAATACAGTGCTCACATTTGCTGCTTTTTTTCTGCATGGCGGCTTGAGCAGAACGTGCTTGAAGACAAAAACGGTGATTAATCCATTGATGATCTAAAGAATACAATATTTAAGTGCTTGCAGTGCCTCATATGATGATTTTAATACATGTCCAGCCTATAGAATCATAGAATCGTCTTGGTTGGAAAAGACCTCTAAGATCAAGTCCAACCATTAACGCAACACTGCCAAGTCCACAAATAAACCATGTCCCTAAGTGCCACATCTACACATCTTTGAAAATAAATCAGTGTGTTTAATTCTGGTCTAGTACATAAGTTATTTATTTTCAAGGTGTTCCCCCCCTGCTTTGTAACAATTTTTAAATCTAGTATAATTCAGAAAGCATTAACACTTCACTTATTTAAAAATATGAAAACCGATGGAAAATTAAGAGAAACATTGCTCAATAAAAATTGGAATATTTGCTGTGTCCCCACACAAAAACAGTTTTTAAAGGGATATCTTGCTGTAATCTCATTAAAAAGAGCATTCAATAAAGAAGTATTCCTTAGCTCTTAATATTCCCAAATTGGATAAGAGGGAGGGGTAATGTTGCATATTGTATTGAAGAGGATGTCCCAGTATTAATCATCAGACTATTTTCAAACAACTACAAAATAGATGCTGATGGGGAATGCAATTCTGCAGTGTACACTGTGACATTTAACCCAAAACCTTGTTTATAAGAATTGTCCATGGGTTCTAACACACTGACTAGATCATGCCTTCCTATATTTTGATTGTTAGCAAAGAGTGTTTAAAACCAGAATGGTTTCTTATGAATGTACTCACATTCTGCTGAAGATTTGAGAGCAAAATAAAAATTTAGTCTTTTCTCCTGTTTCTTTCCTCCTGACCTTTTTTTTGGATGGGGAACAATTTGAGCTAAAAAACAAAGGATAGAAAGTCTCATCTCTTCCAGGAATGAAGCATTCTGAAATTCCCTGTCTCCCTTTCTGTGTTTATCTGGCGAAGCCCCAGATTCTGTCACCAGTATTTACCCTGCACAGATCCTTATTCACAGCTTAATCCAAAGCCTGTTGAAGTCAGTGGGAACCTTTCCCTTAACCTCAGGGGCAATCTGCTCTGCTTGTGAAGGCAGAGCAGTTTCAAATTATTTCCACTGCTGATTGCAGTATAAGTACTTGTTGAAATCAGTAACCTGTCCTGAGATCCAACATTACAGCTAAGTTGATGATGTCTTAAGTTACTATTATAGTCTTTTAGTTGTGTTTTCAGAAGCTTAAGTAGTAACACTGCCCAGAAAAAAAAAAAAAAAACAAACAAAAAACCAAACAAAAACCCCAAAACAAACAAAAAACCCAAAAAGCCAAAACCCACACCAACCAAATACACCAGATAAATGACTGACAGTAAAGAAATTGAGAACAATAGTAGTTTCAAGAGACAGTCCTCAATAACCATCACTAGAGACATCATAATGATTCTTCTTGTCTTTTGAAATGCCTGTGTCAATAATACAAAGTTATTTAGTTATGATAACTCAGAAAAAAACCCCTTAGTTTTTGTCTAGAGATTGCTTTTAATGAGAGAGGAAGTTCTTCTGATACAAGATAAAGGGAGAAAATTTGGATAGCAGCTTAATAGATACTCTTCTTACTGGCTTCATATGAATTTGGTGCATTTGGACTTTTCTGAATCTGAGCTGGTTATTTATGGAAACTCTACAAAAAGTCCCATTTAAGTCTTGCTGACTATTGAACCCAGTAGTGTTGGGAGCCATTCCAGGCAGGCTAGATCAAATTCAGCTCCATTTTCCTCACTAGCTTAATGGATGTCTGCATTCAAGTTCACAAAAAAAAAAAGGAATGAGAAATGGAGGAAGAATGTAATGATTGTAAATTCATGGCTTTTAATGATTTGGATTGTTCATCCTTATAATATTTAGTATAGTGGGCATTATCTCTACACACACATTCTCACATAATATGTGTGATACCTAAAAGCAGTGCTCTGAAAAGTGCATTTACAGTTCCACTGTGAAAATATTTACAAAAATACTTACTTCCAGTGTATGAACTCCATGACCAAGTTTTGGCATCATCTTTTCCACATCCACTTCCTTTTGATCTAATAATTTTAATTTTCGTAAACTTAATGTTTATTTCATATTTTTAAAGTTTTTTAAGTTTTCCAATTTAATGTATTGCTTTCCTTCTGTACCTCCTTCTGTCATCTTCCACTCTTTCCTCTTCTTGCTACAATATGTCTTGCCATTTTTCTGCTCTTTAGCAGTATTTCCATTTCTCTTCTCTCCATTATGTGGCCCTGCCTATGCCTTCTTCAGTACCTATTTGGTTTATCCATCCAGTCTTCTTCTACTAATTAATTTTCAATGCTTCTACCATTTTTCCTGCATCTTCCTTCTTAAATTCTCACCTCTCTTACTCACCAGCTAGACTTAGTTAAAGGATGTTTTCAGGCTTTTATATCTTTCCCTTCCCTTTTCTACATAGCGCATTATGAGAGAACTGAACTGGAACCCAAAAGACACACTCCTGTAGCACATCTCCACTTCCTCAGGAAAGCCATGGGAAAAACACAGCAACACATATCTATGGGCCTATGCATGCTGTGCATCAAGAAGCACAAAGGAACAAACACTTCCCAAAATTTTCTGGATCTTCTTACTCACCCTATAGATGTTTGTCTTCTGTCACCTCATACACTCACCCTTCTTCCTCAGTAGTGATTAGGGTTTTGCACTCCTTTGTTTACATATGCCTTATTTGCTAAGATGCTGTGTGAAATTCCAGTAGAGGGTGGATCCAGTTGCCTATTATTGAGCAAGGAGAAGGTGGAGGTGGAGCACTGCATGCTTATGGGACAGAAAGATGATTAGGAAGCCTTTGTGCTGTTTCCTTTTCCATCATCAACCAAAAAGGCATGAGAGAATAAGGGCAGAGAGGAGACAGGGAGGAAACATGTTTTGCAAGAAGAGAGAAAGGACAGCGCCCAGAGGAACACCCACTCTGAATATCTAAATGTGAGTTCATTTAATGATACAGAGAATAACTCTACTAACACATTAATATTTCCAGCATACTACTTTAAATGTCCTAAGGCGGGTATTTGAAAGTGAGATTCCAGTGCTGCTGACCTTTTCATAGAAGGAGTTTGGGGTAGACATTGCTGCCTTCCCGCGGCATAGAGCTAACATGTCTTGTCCATAAGTGGAATGGTATAGACCTGCCATAAGAGAGACGTTGGCCCTCACCACGGTCCCATTCACTTCTCTGCTGAGACTTTAAATGAAGATCCCAAGGCAGATGTGAGCTATGATGTGATGATGGTAAAACCAAGTCATTCAGAACTAGACTCCTATAACTTAGGACTTAAAATAACCTGTATATGAGATCATCGCTTTAGGGACATAGTTGAGCTGCTGAGTCATTAACTCTAACTGGTTTGCCAAATACCTCTAGCTTAATAAATTACTGACAATATCAGTGTCATGAAATTAATAAGCAGCACTAACATTCAACTGTCTGAATTTCCTTTTCTATTTGAAAAAATAAATAAGTATGTTCAGAATAGATTAGACAAAGATTAGCTGCAGGAAGACGTTTCAACATCCTAATGAAAATGGTGAACTTCAAAAGAATTACTATATTTTTTCAATTAATCTTTGTGGCTTACCAAAAAATATCATTAAACTAAGTTCAGAAGGTTTCATACAAGGGATTTCTTTGGAATGTGCTCTTTAACCCTTTGCATTGTCATGATTGCCTACCTCTAAAGAAAATGATTTAAAATAGCAAAATAAGAAAGTTAAATGGGAATGATATTCAAACACATTTAAACTTTGTGAATCTTGAATATTTATACTTGTACCTGTATTTACATTATTTGCAGTGGTTTCTCTCTGTTTATTACAATAGATTTCTGAGATTAAGTGTATATACGTAGTCAGTATTGATATTATTAACAGAGATTTTGCTTATTTCTTTTGTCTTAGAAACACAGTAACCCTACTAAGTGTTATAACGTAAGACTTAGAGCATTTAAGTAATAGCAACTCTCACAATTACCTAGACCTTATGTCTGAAATACGAAGCAAGCCACAGGAACACAGAAGCAGCCCCAATTCCTGTGCTGTGCGATCTGTCCTCTACTGCTGTGTCCCGCTCTGTGGGCAAAGCTTGCTCCTCACTCCAGTAATGAGTGATTTCTTCCTTTGGGCTGGGATTTGCTGTGGGTAAACTACTGTCTCTTGCTGCAGTTGCTTCACTGGTAAACACTGTCCTGTGCCTTTTTAACCCCAGCCCTGAGGAAAGGGTTGTGGTATGGGGGAGGATTACGCTGCCAGTTATATCTACACTTAAACTCCTCCTGGCAGTCAGGGGTACAGTCGGCAGGATTATGTTGTATATCCATACGGTCCCTAATATATCCATATATCCCTAATGCTTAGGGAAATAAAATAAACAGTCTCCAGGTCCTAGCAAAAGAGTACAGGAGACACCTTTAGTGAGGGTAGAACTGGTCCATATTTTCCAAACAGAAATGAAAAAACAGCACTTAAAAATTTCAAAAATATAGAGTTAAGTTGAATAACATATATTTTAAAATCTCAAATTGAAACAATTTTACCATCAACTATTTGTGGGGGAAAGGTGTGGGCAGAAGGGGCAGGAAGGAAAGAAGGGGGGAAGGGGGCTAGGAAAACTTTATAATAGTAAGAATGAAGCACCAAAGTTTCACACAGAGTAAAATGGAAAATATGTTCTTTTCTCCTTGCATATTTTCCTGTGACTTGTCAAGCCCTAATTTTGAGTTAGAGAAGTAGAGATTCTTTGTTTCTTTCCCCTTCCCCACAAAATTTTTCAGATCTTATTTATTCAGCATAGAGAAATAAAACCTCAACTGTTTTTCTCATGCACTCTCTCTTAAATTAAGCAAAAAAGTACAGATTTAACCATCCAACACATGCCCCATAGAAGTAATACTAAAAGATTACATTATTTCAATTTCCGAGACTGTATTTTAGGATGTTTTACTATGTCTTACTATATACTAAAAACTGAAGAAAATGCATAAACTTTCACAAAGGATTTAAAATATTTTAAATATTTTAGAAAAATTAAGTGAGTTGAGGTATGACAAGTTAAAAGCACATCCAACAAACACAGTCTTAATTACACTTCACTAAATGGGATATTCATGGGGCTGCACATTCACATTGCAGTACAAGTAGATACAGTCTTGCTTATATGATGAGAGTCACACCAGTGTTAAAAAAGAAATAAAGTAAGTCAAAAACATATGCATCTAACTCATCTTTCACAATTAATTGAGCATGTTCAGTGCTAGACTAGGTCTTCTATGACAATTCTGAATTAAATCTATCTATAAAGCTTTGATATCTGTTGCTCCACTGCTGACTTCCTTCCCCTGTTCTCGCAGCTGGTCTGCGGAAAGTGACCACTGATAGCTCTCCTTATCCGCCACAATCACATAAACATACTCCTGTTCCAGTATCATTCTCTTAATGAGATTGTGCTTTTGCTTTTCAGGTTTTTTTCATTGCTTTTTACCTTTCTTTTCAATTATATTCTGCCTGTGAAAGGAAAAGAGAGATACAAAGAAGAAGTCACAAGGAGGTCTGCAGAAATGTGGATTCCAAATCATCTTATGGAAAAGTTAATGTTTGGGTGAGGCAAATACATATTAACCCAGTGATTCTGAACTCATTTTGGCTCATCTAGCAGTATTCCTTTGAGTAAATAAATTATAATCTGTTTTCCCTCACAGCTTTTTCTTCTTTAGTTGCAGGATGTTGTTACTGTGTCAGGGCAACTTGGAATAAAATATGGTGGCTTAACTAGAGGTTCTGGAGGCAGGTGATCCAGTTTCAAGTGGAGCTCTGTGAGCTGGACATGGTTAGGAAGTAGCCAGATAACAATATATATTGTTATATAACCTTTCGGTTCTCATCACACCCTCCTCAAGGTTCCAGCTCTGTTCACTGATAGAAGTCTATACATACTCCTGCAAGAATCACAGTTATTTTTAGAATTTGATATGCCTCTTCACTGTGTGCAATACCTGCAACCAGCGAGAAAAGGAGACCAATACCTGGGAAAGGAGTTGAAGGCAGACAAACACTACTTTAAGGAAGCTATGAAAAACTGGTTCCTACCGCTGCCATAAAGTATTTTAGATTGGAAAAAAATAATTACTAACTGCTGTATTTACACTTCCCTATTAATTTTTACTATGAGAAAACCTGAGCTCAACAGGAATACAAGTAAAAAATTCAGAAGTGTTATAAATATATCACAGAAATCTCAAGGGAAAATAATATCCTAACATTTTTAGTCTGGACACTTAGTATGTGGGTACTTTTCTGTAATTTCACTCTTAATCCGTCTCTCTTTCAGTTTTCTATTTGGAAAATTATGGTAAATCCATGTATTTGCTTAAGTATACTGTGTAATCAACCTTTCAGATATTATGATGAGGGTAATTAAAAATGTACTTCCGAAAGTTCAGGGCTTGGATTTTTTTTCTCTGATCAGCATCTTTTTATTTTAATTATTACTCTCATACTGAATGAGCCCTGGGAGCCCAAAACAGGGGTTTTATTGTTTCTCTGAATTCACACCAGAGTCTGTCCTATTTAGTTCAGCTTTTAAAGCATTCCTAATTGTTCCGTTTGGGGTGCTGAAGGCTGCCAGACAAAGCATTACCTGTATCACTTCAACCTGTGCTTCAGGCTCAAGAAACTGTCTCATTTCATTCTCGTTTTCTGGAACAGACAGTATATGCACTTCTGTAATTTATAATGATGCATATGTACAGGAAATGGAATTTAAATTATAAAGGCAGGACAAATTTTTACATAGTTTTGAACCAATATTGTTGGGGGGGGTTTTTTTTGTATAGTTTATTTAAACCTGGAATTGCAAGTACTTTTTCTCGTATCTTCAAAACAATACTTTACAGTATTATCCTAAAACATTGGTGTGGAACTCCTGTGGTTTCAGCCTGAACACAGTGAGAAGTTTCAGAAGAGTAGTGGGCAGCTAGTTAATCACAAACATGGTTCTAGCTCATTTTTTCTTTCATTCTCTTAAAAGTTAGAAAGGTTTTATACATCTGTATGTTTACTGTTTTCACCATAGAACTACAACTCTGCTCTTTGAATCCTTTTTTTAATGTTGCACTTTTGTTTAGCATCTGATTTCCATTCTGCATAAGTATATTATTTTTTATGAAATGGGAAAAAGTTAATTGATTGTGATTAACATGCAATTATTACTATTTCTATGTGATTCTACAATTTTCTTACCACTTGTGCAGCTTTTACAAAGAATGATGAATGAACTTCATACTGTTCACTTTGGTTTCAGTTCTGATAAGCATCCAAATATTTTGATGCTTACTCAAAACTTATCCAAACTTTCCTAAGCTCTTGAATCTTCAAAACTAATCTGAACACTTAGAGAAGGGCTTTCCTCGTGAGGTTTCCAGTTGTTCCACTAGTGGAACCTGATGGAAATACCATGAAGTCAGCTTTTCTTCCAGTTGCTCCAAATATTTAACATCTGGACAGAAACTGGAAGTGAGAAATCCTGCCCAGAAGTTGTATTGTAGGAAAAGTTGGGTTCTAAAAATAGGTGAATGACTGGGTTTTTTAACTCCTCCAAACTGGCTAATCCATGACTGAAAAAAAAAAAAATCAAGAATCCAGAATTAGAGATTAATAAATTTAACTGGTACCATAAAAATATAGCCCTACTCAGCTGAAACCTGTTGCTCCTTAGAATTTTTTTATTTGTGAAGTAACATATGTGGAGCAAAATTCAAATTTGTTGACATTTTAGAATCTTTCAGGGATGAATGTTTATTCTCATTCCAGTCAAGTATGTATTCATTCATGAGAAGGTTGTACACAGATCCCAGCAGGAAAAGGTTATCTTAGTCTTGTACAAAAATATTAGTGTGTTTGCTCCCAGCATCAACACTGTGGGAGAGACCCCAGCTATCAGTGTAACTTTCTCTAAATAGTTCCAATTTCAGAGTTAATCTATTGAGGAGCTGGGGAAGTTTAACTGATGTTGAATTTACCATTCAAATGACTTCCAGCCACAGAGCCACACTGGATAGCTTAATCTGATAGCTTACCATGTTGGTTCATATCTAAGAAATTCAAAAGTATACTTGGCAGAATTATCTCTTTGATGAAGCCTCTATTTTCACTACTGAGCTTTTTCCCCTGTGCTTTGTATCACACTAAAATTACTATTCTCCCTGCGTATCCTCTGATTCTTTCTTACCAGGTTTATCTTCCTGTTCAAACACCAGACACCATCTCAGATCAGGCTGCCAGTAATTTTTCATTGCTGATAACAATCATCCTACAGGTTTTTTATAGTAAGAGTGCATCACCATGTAAAGTGAGCACCACTTCTAGGTTCAATCATTTGAAGCTAGAAAAAAGTTATGAAGCTCCTCTTCCCCTTCAGAGAAATGAAAGTTCAGGAAGCAAGGTCCTCCAGCATCCTCCCAACCCCACAGATCACAAATGTGTGCAAAACCACCAGTGGCAGCATGATCCAGCAGGCTAAGGTTTAGGACCCCTGGAGTGCCTGATCAAGAGTAAGGAATTGAAATGGGCTCAAAACCAAGAGTGATCAAAGATATCAAATATTTTGTGAAAACCATCCAAATTAATTTGCTGCCTAATCTATCTTGTGCTTTGCTTGAGGTCACAGACTTTACAGGATTTTATGGAGTGCAATGTGTGCAGGCACTGGATACGCCATGCTCTCAGCACTTCATCAAAGACATCTCACCTGGCACAAAGCACAATGTTTTAGCTAGTGGTAACCTCCCTGACAGGAAATATTTCATAACCTAAGTTTTATGCATATGAAAGCACACAGACAAAGTACCAATGAAGCAAACATCTGAGTGTATGTTAGCCCCTGAACTTCTGCACGTGCATTGTAAAAATACATTAGAGTTACAATTCACTTTATGCTTGCTTTCAGGAGATAAAGAATTAAATTCAAGAACATACATGTCAGTGCAATCATTTATAGGCAGTTTCACCAATTACTAACTTGAGTCAATATGGTCCTTACAATTTCCTTGCCTCCCAAGTTCCTGGAAGCCCATGTTTGAATGGAACTTGGTTAAGCAAGCAGGCTACATGCCATTCCTCCCTATCTACTGGGTCAGCAGCCTCTAAAACACGCTCACTCACTCTGCACTGTACTTAGGCAAAACCACTGTGCCCCTGCCCAGTACTTTATTAAAACCATTGCACTAAGGGCCACAGTGAAAACTGACTTGCCACCTCTTCAGTCTCTTACTAATGAGAACCAGCTTTGTCTGGATGGCATCTCAAATCTGAAGGGAAAATATCTCCCCGGAAAAAAAAAAAAAAAATGAACTAAGTAAAACACACTCCTGATGCAGTTCACACTGCCTTTACACCTGAAACAGAAACATAAGGCTCTTAATCTCTCAGACAAGGGAAAATAAGGAAAAAGGAGCTGTTTAGAGACCTCCTGGCAGTAGAAAAGCCGGGAAGTTTGGTCAGATTGTCCTGTGGACTATGAAAAATGAATTCTGCAGTGACCCAGGTAGGGGCAAACAAGGCCGATCGGTGCTGGGAAATCTGGGAGCTGATTAAGTAGTCTTTAGAGGGATAGAAGACTCTCAAAAAGGAAAAGCTGTGGGACTGTAGAGATTACTTAATGTAACAGCACAGTGAAACAGTCCTTGTCTGCTATATGTCAACAGTCTGAAGTACTTCTTGAATTCTTGAATTCTTGAATTGATGTGAACTGCTGTTCCCAACAGTTCACATAAATTCTGTTACTTCACCTTTTAGACCAACACCCAGACTTTGATCCTGAAAACCAGCTTTTGAGAGCTCACCTTTGAACTTTCAGATTCAGCTGTGGGTATCTATCATGTTTTCTCCAAAACAGGAGAATGACCAGGCAGAAAGCCTGGAACGATTGTAAAATGAAAAGATAACTTTTTTTTTTCCCTTGGACTTTTTGAGAATGCATATGATCTTGAATTTTCTTCATGAGGTTATAGCACTGCACTATTTATATTCAGCTTCCTCTTTATTGTTCCAGGTTAAGTGTTTTCTCTTTTGCACTGTTACAGGCAATAAAGTTTCAGTATTTGCACTTCTTTGGAAAATAAACACAGATTTTCCTAAATGAAATTGATATAATAAAGAGGAAATTTTCAAAACAAAAGTTCAGAGAAAAATCATGTGTCTCATAGGTTAAAATGAAGTATCCAGATGTAAAATATGGTATTTCATATTATTTATGAACCATTCTTTGACATTCTTATAAATATTTTTAGATGTCCATGCAAAGTTGCACAAAATATAAAGAAACCACCCTAACTGTAAACTTAAAGAAATACATGAACAAAGCCATAAAAATAGAAGCCTATAAAATGAATACAAAATATTTCACTAATCATCTCAGAATATTCATTAAACGTTCTGGATTATTTGTAGAATATGCTACCCCTGTACCTAAAAATATTCAGACACCATTGCTTATAGTATAGTAAAAATAAGTGTGAAGCCACGTTGTCACTACAGATGCAGTAAGAAGAGAATAAAAAGATGTGCTTGCCTTTCTGGTGGTATCACTCACTAGATGTCAATATAAAGTACCTTTCAGTTGTTGATCATAGCAGTGTTTTCCAGACTTTTGTAATTTTTTTCCCTCTTAATCATATTAAACACAGCCTGCAATGTTAACCTGAGACAAGTGTTGTAAGGTAGCCTGCAGTTTGTCACTGTAATCTACACAGAAACTCTCACTCTTGCTAAGCAGCAGCCAGAAACGTAGCCTTCTCTGATTAGCCACTCCATGCCAAGTTGTTTCACTATTGATTAAAGGCAGATGTGGCACAGTGAGCTGCTGCCAGATAATGATGGGCATTTTCTCATGACCGATTAGCCTTCTCTTTGCTGCTCTGCAGCTCTGAGACTGTCTCCAGCAACATGCTACTTCAGTGTCCAGAAAATCTGCACTGTACATTATCCCCACAAGACAGTACAGGGATTTCTCACTGGGCAGTGTCCAGTTTGAGATCCAGGAGTAGCAGTGCTCCTATTGTGGAGCAGAAAGCAGACTGACGATTGCAAAACTATATGACAGCAAATTCAGAACAGGAGAATTAACCAAGAAACAGCTCAACAAAAACATGATGGGGAAAAAAACCCATGATTTCTTTTTTTTCCTTTTTTTTTTAGCTTGACTGCAAGGTTCTGGAATTGCAATCACCTTTAATGTCTTCCAAGTAGGGAAGGAATATGGAAGTTTCCAACACAGCCAGCAAATATACACTACACACATATCACTAATCTCCTTAGGAATGGCAGATTGACTTCTTTCAGATGCTCTCGATTTACTGTGCACATCTCATACACAGTGGGTCCAATATGCCCAGGAGATTCAGAGCTCACAGCGACTCCAGTGCATTCTAGAAGCACAGACTTTGCTGTGCACATGAAGTAAATGCAATCAGCGAGTGTACAATAAACCCAGGCTGTCAGAACTTTTAGGTTGATGTTGCCCAAGCCTGCACTGTTGGCCCAGAGGTTCCTGCACCCACATTCAGTGCCAGGAATTTACAATGAAAGCAGGCCTATAGCTTACGGGTTTTAAAGACAGAGCATAAAAATTGACAAGAATAAGTGAATATTAATGTTCAGTATAAAGTTCATGAAAAATTTAGTGATGTTTTCTTTATTTTTTAAAATAGGAACTCTGTTTGCTTGTAACTGCCATTGCATGCTGATAACTTCATTGGATGATTCACTTTCTTTCCCCATCCTTGTTCATCCTGCCAGCTCAGATCCATAGAGTACTGTGAAAATTTCAGATTTCTCTGCTGACCTTTTGGTTTTTCCTTTCTATCCATGTTTTCCTACCTACCTGTAGTGCATAGCACATTGGACAGATTTCAACTGAACAAAGCAACTCAGGATCTTTAGGAAATGGCACAAGCTACTATCCTCCAAAAACGCTACCCAGGAGTGAGGTGCGGGCCAGCACTCTATGTGGGAGCAGCATTACTGCCTTGCACGCTTCAGAAAGTAGGTCAGAGCTGCGTCACCTCCACCTACCCATCTTGTATCCCAAGTATAGTGTGTTGTATGCTTCAAAGGAAACAAACACAAAGTGCCTTGGGGTCTGTGTCAACAGCTCTGGGACACAGTGAGACAGAGTGTTGGGGCGAGCAGGCACATCTGTGGGCGCTTACCTCTGCAGTGCACATTGTGGTGGGTGTGCAGGGTGTGCTTGCCCCCAGGGACCTTGCTGCCACTGGGATGCTGCGAGGTGCAACATGCCCAGGGCGCTGTGACCACCAAGGTCAGTGTCCCTGGTATGGAATCTTCTCAGAGGAGGCCCGTGTCCTTTGCGGGTGGCTTTGGGCCTGTGGCTACCACCCCCGAGGGGTGTTTGGGGGCTGCACACCTCTGGGCTGGCCCTTAACCATCGAGCCGGGGTGCTCCATGGCCGTGCCGCGTGGTGCCGCCCGGGGAGCGCCCTCCCAGGGGTCGCAGGCAGCAGGGGCCCGGTAGCCACCCCTCTGCCCAGAGGGGCGCGCCGGCCCCGTGGAGCAGGTCCTCGGAGCAGTGCGCGGGGGCCCCCGCTGGCGGCTCGGCGGGTCCCGTCCTGCCCCCGGTGCGGCGGGGGGGCCGGGCCAGCCCGCGGGGCCGCGCCGGAGCCTCCGGAGCCGCCACCTGACTGCGGGGCGCAGGGCGCGGGGATCGGCCAGCGGGCGGGGCGGCCCCTGCCCTCTGCGGGGGCGACTTCCCTTCGCACCGAAGTTTCCTCCACTTGTGCAGAGAGAGGCAGGTCCCGGCGCGGCGCGGGGTGGGGGAAGCATCGCGGCGGAGGAGGAGCGGATCAGCGCGGGCGGGGAAGAGAGGTGGGCAAGGAGTGATGACCTTTGCGAGAAGCCGGCGAGGGAGCGGGCCAGAGGCAGAGCGAGCGGCAGCGAGGGAGGATGGTTGCTGAGAGCCGGAGTAGAGCCGTCCCGTAATGTCACCATGTAAGTCTCTTCTCCGGACTCTGGGGCGAGGGCTGCTGCCGGCCACCCGCGGCGCTGGGGGAGCGCGGATAATCCCCGCGGGCTCCATCGTGGGGCAGGGAACCCCGGGCAGAGCGGCAGGGCTTCCCCACCACCACCACCCACAGTAGGTGGTGAGTAATACCAGGCTTGAGCCGCGCAGGTAGGTAGGGCTGAAGGAATGGGGAAACGGGGGAATTTCACGCCGGGAGCTCAGAGGGCAGGACTGGCGGGGCTCTGCCCCGTCCGGGCTCCGCGTCCGTCGGCGGCTGCCCTGCAGGCTCCCGGACGGCCGCTGCCTTTCACAGGGCACTCTAAATCCCGTCTTTAGGACCGTCCTGGTGAGTTTCCCCGTGTTTGCAGACAAGTAGCGAAACCCTCGGCCCCGCTCGCCACCTTCCCTGAACGCCGGTGCCCCGGCACCCGCCCGGTCCCGGCCTCTCGGCTCGGGGCCGCGGTCGTTCACGTCGAGAAGCGCTGGCACCACAGGCACCACGGGGGGCCTTCCAGGTGCGGTGCCAGAACAAGTAGGGAAAAAATAAAGAGGAGAGGCAGGGCCGGGCGGGCTTCATAAAACGTTCCCAAGCCCCACCGCGACTCTCCGCAGCGCACGGCGGAGCGGGGACAGCGCGGGGTTCTGCCGCCGTCGGGGGACGAGGGGCGGGCGGGGGCGTCGTAGACGGGTCAGGGGTTCTCCCTCCTGCCGTACGCTGCCTGGCCCCGGGAGGGCTGGTGCCGTGGCCTCTGGGCGGCTTCCCCGTGATATTTCTCCTTTACTGACTGTCTCTCGTCGACGGTAAGGCGAAGTGCTGAGGTTTGGTGTTTGACGTTTCGCCGGTGCGTTCGCAGCCAAGAGCGAAGACCTGTGCCTGGACCCGAGGGAATCCGTACAAGGGGAAGAGGGTAGGGGGTCCACACAGTACACCGTGAAGTTTAGGCAGAAAATGAAAAGGAGTTCCTAAAGACCTGATGTTGCACTGCTACTGAGTTGGAAACAGCCAGCAGATTTGTTGCCTGCAACTTGGAAAAGTTTCTTTTGAAAGGAAAGCCAAGGGACTTAGATGGCTCTGATAGAGCTGATATTGTTCAAATTAAAAGGAACAGTCTTAATTTTTTTTCATCTCTTTTGATGAGCATGATAGTGTTTTCAGGGTTGACTGTAAGAATAATTAGGAACAAATAGTGCTTAACAAAATGAAATTTTTAAGGGATATTGTGTAATTAATCTTTCAAGACATTCATGTGCTACAGTTTAAAGCAAGGATTTCAAAGTTAAAATCAACTCCTCTATTAATCTTTGTGAACTAAACTGTGAGTTGCCATCACCTTTTACTTGTAGTTCCACTTGAGAGTGATTAAGCTTAAAGTATTTTTGTTTCAACCTCTGTGAGAAAAAAAAAAAGTGAAATTGATCTTATCTTTCTTTTAATTTTAAAGTGTCAGCAACATTTTTCCTTAATAGCTTTAGACATGTCAAAGACCAAAGAAAGTCATGTCAGTGTGCCTGAGGCACACTGTAGAATTCACATGTTACTTCAGGGAACTTTGACAAAGCTCTGAACAAGGAAGATGGTGTATTCAAATTTGTATTGCATTTTTTGAGACTGTACAGTATACAAATGATATGCTCCAGGATTATTCACATTTTGTGTATGTTGTTTTGGGGAGCTGCATACTCCCTAAAAGGTGATGATGTTGTTCTTGCTAACTGGCTGCTGGCACGTAGAGTAAAAGATTTAGTAGTTGGATGTAGTAAAACTTGCAGTAATCCCATCTTGGACTGTCAAGTTACATCCATTTTTGGTTTAGATAAATTACATGTCTATTTTGCTCTTCTGGAATGAATTGTGAATAAGCTCATTGTCTCCTTATGTTATAGGAAATGAAAGTAGCTGTGGACTGGACTTTACTGAATTGGTAGCTAGAGTGGTCATATCACACAGTGTCTACTATAGGAAATGCAAGTCCTCAGAAAAAAAATAATACTTCTTCTATCAGACTCCACAGAAGACCAAAAACCCCCAAAACGTTACGAGGGATGGCTGTTTTGAGACTACATCCAGCTGTAATGGATATACTTCTACCATAGGTGTCCTAATAGTTTCCAAATATATTAGGTAAAATGTTTTGCTTCTGTGTTTGACACTTTACAATGATTTCTTCAGAACTTCTAGTCTGTTACCAGCTGGGGACAGAACAGGGCTTTTTCATTTAAATTGATACAAAATAGAGAAGAAAATAATAGAGAAGAACACTTAGTATGCTCTCCGCAATTTTAATGTAACCAAAGCTAAAGAGTGAAATAATCCATATATGTTACTGCGGACAAAGATCCATCCCTTTGCTTACTCATGGTGTGTTTTAGTACATTGCTGTGCAGATTCTCTGTGCTGCTGCTCAATATTAAATGACAGAACACATCTTTTTAATAGTATTAAAGATAATAACACAAGACCAAAGGGCCATCAAGTCAGTGCTGTTAGGGGACCATATCATCCCTTGATAAGCTATAAACTAGCCCAGAACTGTTTGCTGGTTTTTGTACTGAATTATTCGTATGCTGTGTGGATTCACTTCTAGATGTTAATTAACACAAATAATCAAGGAAAAGAACTTTAAAATAAACATAGTGGGTATTAAGAGGTGAATATTGTCTGCAACTAGGCTGTGTCTTTTTAACGTCTTGGAAGTATTTATTTGTCAGTTACTGCGACACCTTATCATAATTGTCTGGGATGTCACACTAAAAAATATCACGGATGGATTTTGTTGTGCAAGAAGCCTTTTTGTTGGCAATGTGTTAGCTGACTTCCATCCCTGACAATTTCTTGTGTGGACAAGGGTGTGACACATCACAGTGGAAAGCTGTAGGCAGTCAGTTTTCTGAATTTTGACTTTTTATCTCCACAAGATCAAATATATATCTTATATATAAATAAAGTGATTTCCTCATTTATTTGTAGCACTCAGGTAGAGGTTATGCTTTGTAAAATAGTTCTTCAAAAATCCTCTCCAAAAGAAACAGTTCTGACTCATGGTGCCCACATTAGTGGAGTGTTTTGGTAGCATGCTTCTCCTGTGGTCATTCTTGTGTGAGTTTGATAAACCTTTCTTGTCAACTGAGATGATGTAGTGTAAAGAGATTTGGTTTGTCCTTCAACTGTAAAAAATGTAAGTGGAGAAGACAGTTTTGGTATTGTTTACATATTTGTTTATTTATTTTGGTGGAGAATTGTATATTTTTTTAATAGCAATTGTATAACTATCTAGCTTTTTTTCCTCTGGAGAAAAATCTTTATACCTACTTTCTGCCTTACTGTTTGCACTTATTTATACTCTGCTCTGTTGTTGATTATCCATGTTCTTGAAATCTTTCTTAACTTGTGCTACTTTCATAAGTAAGGATGAGGAAACAGAATGTAAATTGTCACCAGGGAGTACCATGAAGTGCTGGCCTCATAAGCATTACTGCAATGCAAGTGAACATTAACAATAGCAAATTGGCCAAATTAAATACCTATTTCAGACTAATGTAGAATTTCATATTCTTTAAGAAAGGCACTAAAGGCAATGTGACTGGGTAGATTCACACCAGACCTAGGCAGCAGAAGCTTGTCATGTTATTTTTCCTCGAGTATTTCAAACTTGGTGTCTTGGATTCCCCAGATATTAAATGAGCAAAAGCTTTGGCTGAGTTCACAGAGACATCAAAAGTGATGATATAGACAGTGTTTCGGGTTGATAAAAACCAACACAGATTTTTTCTGAGTTAATAAATAGTTGTTTGCAGCTATTTCCTAGTCTGATAACTGTATCTGTGCTTGCTCAAAACAAAGCAACGGTCAAAAACTAGTAATGCAACTGCTTCTACACGTTTGCATTCATAGATTATGGAGCAGGATGGCATGTAGCTCATCAGTACCTGCGAATTCTTCTGTAGGAAGAGCAGTGTTCTCTTGTATCTCTGGTATGTCATGCTGCTAGCCTCAACATTTCCATTTCCCCATTCTATGTATACATACGTATGTTGTACGTGCTTGCATGTGTGTGCAGCTGGTTTTGTATCTTACAAGGACTTCTGTTCAAATTCTGTTTTCTAAATTAATATTAAAATACTGTGGATTTATGAATTGTATACATTGAACAGTAATGGTTTCAAAACCTCTGCGTTCTCTTGTCTGAAATTTTAATAGGGATTTTGGATATTAAGTTGAAGGACAATAATTCTATTGTTTGATAATCTGGTTACTTTGTGTGTCTGGCTTCATCAAAGAGATTCTTGTGTTTCAGAGCTCAGTGTTTTCTGTGCTTGTCTTCAACACTTGTTAAGTTTGACTTTACAGTATTTCAGAAAAAATAAGTCTGCTTCAGATTCTTAATTTGATACAACTACCCATAAAGAACTGAAATTCTTTTGTAATCAGATACCTGTCCTGTGTAACACTGCACTAAATGAAAGCCTGACTGACTGCAGTTTTCAGCAGTCTGCTGAAGTGCCATTTACTTGGGCCTACTGGCATCTGGCCCAGGGGGGTGCTTTGATGAACTACCACTTTTTAATCTGAAACATTAGTTGTTCCTTTATAGTGGTTTATCTTGCTGCATTAAGTTTAGCTTCTGTTTTGGGAAGAAACAGAAGCTGATACTGGGATAGGTTTTATATTTGCCCCCAGCTTTCACTGGCGGCTTCACAGCTGTGTCCGTGGAGCAAACAAGTTTTCTCCCAATATAGGTAGATAATATCTTACTGAATAAAAGTCAGTTATCATCACCACATAGGAGGGGAAAGAGTTGGTCAAAATAATGTGTGTTGTGTTTCATTATATGTTGCTTCCTTTTGCTTGCCACTAACTTGTTGAATAAGATGAGATGGTAATGTAGTGGAACACCGTTCATTTTGGATACCTGGTTAAAGACCTGTCCAAATTTATTAAGTCTTTTTTGCTTCCTTTTCTGCCCACTATGGAGGAAACATTTTGGTTTAGCCATTAATTATCCTGTATGCTTCAAGGGAAAGGAAGGTTCAATTTCAAGCTATAACAGATAGAGACTTTTATATAATTGCATTTGTTTTATTAAATAATAAAGCTGTCCCTGACTTCATTGGCAGCACAGATGAGCTCCTAGATTTTGGCAAGGAAACTTTCAGGATTTTCATAAAAGTTTTCAGTAGAAAATGTTGTAACTGTCAAAATATTAGCACTGCAAGATGGAAAGGGCAGAGGCAAATTATCACCTACCAAGTTTATATGTGTATGTATTATATATATTTAAATAGCATAAATGTGTTTATATGTGTAAATTAGGTAAATTAAGCAAAAGTATTTAAAAAGAACCCTACACCTTAACTCATTCAGACTGTGCTTCTTGTTTCTTTTACTGAAATACCACCCACATATATCTGCTTAGAAGCCCAATGCTGACCAGTCTTACACTTTGTTGTCTGCTAAGAACCAGATAATATAATTTCTGACCCTTTTTGGCAGACTTGTGTCCCCATTTAAGCAATACTAGGGCCATCCATAATTTTCAAGTGCTACTTTACTGCTAGTTACTAGTTTGACTAACAAGAGTGTTTTCCTCTTTTTCTTGTCTTCTTGGAAAACTCCCTGAATTCTTTCTTGCTTTTTTTCCCCCCCACAGGATGTCTCATGTAAGTGAAATGTGGTGCTATCACTGGAAATGGAAGCTGCAGTACTGTCTCATTTTGTTTACCACATATACTATATGCATGCAGCAAGCAGGTAAGTCAGCAATTTATCTTCTTGCATAAATAAAGTGGTCTAGGAGCTAATGTTTTGATGACTGGGGATTATGCTTATGTATGACTGAATTATGTACAATATAAGGTTTTGATAAAAGTTATGCATTATAGTAATTAGTTGTGATTTGATACCTTGTTCTGCTACCACTGAATTTTCTTTTTGTTGTTTTTTTTATCATTTTGCCTTGCTTTGTTTTGTTACTTGTTATTTTTGTTATTAATTGTTACTAATTTTTCCTTTGGCTTTTTTCTTTTTAATTCTTTCATTCTGTCCTTTCTTTGTGTTTACCTTGCCTATCTCTTTTGAATTTCTTCTGATTGTTGGAATACTGTAAGTAATTCATGTAGCTCTTCTATTTTCCACAGTACTGTTTGTGCTTGTAAATTATGTATTCAGTAACTCTTCACTCTAGTTCAAAGTTGTAAAATAACTGTAGTGTGCTTATTATTTTTAAATACTTTTATGATTCATATAATAGAAACATTCCTCAGCAATTTATATGTATCTGAGATAATAATACACTGTAAAGAAGAATCAGTTTTAACTTGACATCATCTTGATCTGTAGTGACACTTCAGCACACATAATGTAATACATTCTGACTGTTTTCTTTAAATATATGAATGAGAGGTTTCATTTACTAAATGTCTTGTCCTAACCACTAGAGTGCAAAGTATTTTAGGAGCTCCAGCTGCTTTACTGGAAAAAATCTCTGGAGTTTATTCTGGAGCATATGAAAATTTTGGAGCAGCTTGTGCTCAGCTGATTCCATATCGGATGAGTAGTTTTGCTTTTACAGACTTGCCATTGGAAAAAAGGATTGTTTATATATAGCAAGAGCTTTTAGCTTCTTTGATAATGTTTTTTTTTCATTAGGTAAAAGGTGCATTTTTTTTACGTTTTTAATACCCGCACTTTTTTTTTTAGAGAAAAAACAATGCAGTTGCTGTGCAGTAACAGTTTCCAGATTCATGTCACTTTATTAGGTGTTTTTCATTTTCATTAAATTGTGTAGCCAGAAGAATACCTGGGATCTGCTCTCGCCTATGACTCCATTGGCTGGCAGATTTTGTGTCCTGGTGATCCTGGGCCATGCAGCTGCCATCCTTAGCATAAAGTAAATCAGCAAAACCTGATCTAATTTACATGTCCTTTGGTCTGTTATCTGGTGACTAGAACATTAAGACCCAAAGATTATTAGCCTTTGCTAATTCCTCTTGATAACAGTTCAGTGCAGGTGACACGGCAAGCCTAAGTCCCATGAGGCAGAAGGTCCAAGCCAGTATGCTGTGAGGACAGAGGAAGCCAACCACAGGCTCACTTGTGCATTCAGCTAATCGCAGCATGCCATCGCTAGCTGTGCTGGTACTGAACAAGTAGCTGGGTGAAAAGACCTGTGCCAAACTCCAAGATGTGTTTTTAGGAAATCACATATGCCCCTGGCTAACCACTTCAGCAATAAAATGGTTGGTGTCATTGGATTGGTAAAAGCAGACAAAGTGTTCCAGCCTCTAACTGTTCATACTTTTTTCTCAGGCACTGGCTTGGCATGTAGGAAACTCAGAACCAGGTCTCTGATGGAAGTCAGAGCAAAGACCTGAACCTGAGTCTTTTAACATCTCAAGTGCATCCCTGTGGGGGCTTTTCCTTTCTTGACTCAGCAGGAACAGATTTGAAATCTTCAAACCTTTCAATAAATGCAAAAGGTATTTCCGTATCTGCCTGAATGATAAGTAGCTAAATAAGGTACCCTGGAAATGCCCACATTCAATAGACAAATGTTTACTGTTCAACAGTGAAATAGGTAGTCTACTATTAATACTTGACTGAAATGAAATGAGACATTTACCTTTACAGGAACCTGTCACTTGGCAGTGCTTGCCTGTAGACCCACAGGATTCATATTTCTTTTTACGTTGATGTAAAAGCATAGGTTATGTTGGAAAATGGAGTATTTTCATCTGCTTTTTTTAATAGAGCAAGGCATACAAAGTGGGAAACACTGCTGCTCCTGCATTTTTTATTTCATATTCTTAAAAGGTATTGGTCACTTTGGCTGTGGATTCATATGGTATTCATAATCTCTCTGGCAGCTTAAGCTTTGCTAAAGTTACAGTAGAAATATCATGAAGCCTGACATTCATCCAGCCTCTCTAGTGAACTGTAAGCTTAGAAAGCTTTTGGGGCTTATTAAGCTTTGCCTAGAGGAGGTTACATACAAGCAAGGATTAAGATCATCAGGTCTAGGTTTTATGGATTATTTAAGGGGCTGTTCATTAAGATAAAGATATCAGTCACACTGTGACATGGAAAAATGCAAAAGTAATAATTTTATAGTTTACCTTGAGAAAAACTACAGCACTTGGCCTGCTTTCAGAAAAAAAGGTTAGGAGAAGGAGTACGCCGCAGAAAATTTAGAATGGGAGTGTGATAGTCTGTGGAAACAATGTTTAGCCACAAATTGATAAGTAAGGTCCTGACAAGCAGGTGCAGCAAAAGTGCAATCCTGAAATATAGGTCTGGTACCTCAAAGGAATCAATGGATGGACTGTGACACTTGAAATAGAAGAACACAAAGAAATTATTAAAATGAAAATAATTTATAAAAATATAACATACTAGTTAAAATCTCAGCAGCCATAACTGTTTTGGCAGACTGGCTTAACATCATGTGTTGTGACACGGGGTGAAGTTACAGCACAGCTCAGTTAGTAACTTGACAAGTTTCCGTTCCTCTCTGGGGCAGATGTCTCTGATGGCCTTATGTGAGTCATTTAGCTGTGCCTCAGTTTCCCCGTGATGAGTGTATATCTCACCTCCATTGTAAACAGCTTACATATCTTCCAGTGAAAGGACTGTATAGAAGCTGAGATGTTAGAATGAGGATGTTTTAAACAGAATTAGTAAAATCTGCTTTTTTATCACATTCAGGCATTCCTAACTTTTTGTTTCTACGTACATTTCATTGGTTTCAGAGAGCCCAAAAGAGAGCAAGAGTGAACAGAGTTGTGGAAAACATAACTAATGAAGGCAGACTGAAAGACCTAAGATTTTTTCATCTAGAGTAGTCAGAGGGGGGGAATGCATAAAAATTGAGATTATTTAAAGAGATAGCTGCAGTGGGAAGGGATAGACTGATCTTTCTGGGCAGTTGGAAGGGAAAAAAGAATAGGCCTAAATTACAGCAAGGTAAATGAAGGGAGGACATCTCATCAAAAGGATTAGAGGAATAGACTGCCAAGAAAGACTGCAGAATCTCAGTCCTTGGGAATGTATAGTAATATCTGCCAGAAATGGTTTAAATCTACATTCCTCTTTCCTTGGGGCCAAGAAATACATTAAATAATTTCCAAACTTCCCTATTTCTATAGTGCTTCCGTAATCGTTGCCCTGTAGAATCTATTTTGGTTAAAAATCTGGGAAATGAGGAGATCCTTTGGAAACTGCACTTCTCAGAATATGACAGTGGTTTTACTCTGCCTAAAATTTGTGTTGGTGTTTCAGTGGCCTCATTTTTATCTCACATAAGGAAGCAGCAGTTCACTACAGAAAGTAAAAATCAGTTGCTTCGGGTGTGTATAGCCTCACAAAAATGTTCAGTTTAGTCCCCCCTTGCTTTTCACTTTTCAGTTGTCATAGCAAAATGTCTAATGTTTTAACATTGTGCTATCTTTTGGAATTGTCTGTGCTCTCTCTGGTAACCCAGGAGAAGAACTGGAGTTTTCTCAGTGACCTTAAAAGCAGATTCCAGTTTGCATAATTACTTTTCAATCTAATTTTCAAGTGTCGTGTCAGTATTAGACTTCCAAAGTTTTGAACACTTGAACATTTGAGGAGATCACATCCTCATAAGAGTTTTTACCTTCTTATATCATTAATAAACATATAATTATGTAAGAGTCAATAGACATTTCAAATGTTGACTGCTGTGCAACCACGTTTAGTTTTATTCAGAATGTGGAAAGTATTTATCTTAGTAAAGACATGAGGACATTTGTAATTCTTACTATACTATTTCTTATGCCCCATACTGATGTTATCATAGAATTACTATGCCTGTAGCTAATACCAGGGTGAGGATTTGTTGTTTTGGTCATCTATTGGTAAAATGCACTGATGTCTGTAATCACCTTTCCATGTTCCCAAAAGGGTTTAATCAGTTCCTAGAAGTTCACCAAAGAGTAGTTTCAATTCTATTATAAGCCTTGAAATTTTAATTTTAGTGGTGATTCAAAGCAAAATTTTGTGGTATATTTAATTCATCAAGAAGGAGAGGTTAGAAAAAAGAATAAATCTGAATGCAGGTCCTTCACCCAGGTGGCTGATGATGATCCCAATATCAGATCATCTCTGTCTATTGTGCTCCTTAATTGGGCCTATGTAGATGAAGGAGGGATTAAAATCCTCCCTCGTTTACGCGAGTATTTCAGATTGAACCTGTGGGTTCAACAGCCTAATAAGAGATGGGAAGTCAGTATGGTGGGAAGTATTGCTCATGCCACCAGCCCTAGCAGCAAGAGTTAGTGACATTGCCATCCGTGAAAATGGATTGGGTTTTATCTGGAACAGCCAAGTCAGGAAGTGTGTTTTTTCACCACAGGTCTCAAGCTGTGTACCCCAGACAGGGGCCAAAGATCCTATCACTGAGCAAATGATGAAATGGTTGTCAGCACATTCCCTTATCTTCCTCTTTCTTACCATGTGCACAGCAAGAACTGAAGTGCCAAGGCATTAACCCTGTCAGTCAGCACCATCCTCGCGTACAGCAAGGAATGATTTTATAACGCTGTTACTGGTGCTTTGTGAAGCTTCTTTCATGGCATTCCACGGGTGGGAACAGGTGTGCATAGGTACAGCAACAGCTGAGTAGGGTAAATGTGACTGAGAGTGCCATCCCTGACTCAAGTATGGAAATTCATATTTCTGAAAGCTATGGAAAAACTCAGGAAACCTAAAAAGTTTGAAAAAATGTTCAGTCTGGTAGTCTCTTTCCTTACATAGGCATACATACATCATAAATAATTGGGAGATTAGTCAGAAGGAATCTGTGTATTTAATGAATAGTTCTCAAGTATTTTTATTCTTTCTCTTTTCTCTGTCAGTCTTCTTTTATATTTTAATTTAGCTTAAGCAAAACGTATGAAAAGCAATCCTCTTCATGTTCTGTTTAATATCTCCCTTTTTCCTGGCTTGAGGCATGTGTTTAGAATTTCTGTTCATACAAACCTTGCAGAGAAAAAATTGCTAGTTGGCTTTCTTGTATTTCCCCTAGTTGACAATTTGTTAATGTAAAAGTAAATTACTATTGGAATGAATGTCACAGGAACCTGCCTCTCATTACCTCTGTTTACTTTTTTCAGCTATTATTTTTTATGGTGTTGATAATTCTTTTCCCTAAAGAGTTTGGACTCCTTGCAGTAACCATAACAATATTGCCTTAAAAACATGGTGATTTTTCCCCCTCCTCTGATATGCGCTGATAGCTAAACCCACATGGAATACGCTCAAACATCACAGAATTTCAAGGCTGACTGGGACCTCATCTTACAGGGTCTCTGCACTCCTTTATTAGAACACAGGCTAAATAATTTACCTTTCCATAAAGAGTATACCTTTAAAGAAAGAACAATCTGGCACTGAAAGTCCAGTCTTTATGACCTATAGGATTTCAGAATCCATTTATAAATTATTTTTGACTAAGTTTTTTCTGTTCACTGTTAGAAATTAAAAACATAGCCAACAACATTTTGGATGTTTGTCTATGACAAAAGATAATAAAAGTACCTACCTGAGTGGTATATCCAACAATAGCCCCAAGATAACTTGTGACTGTGCTTTACAAAAGGCTGCCCTTGATAAAGGTTATTATTATCAACAAAAATTAATTCTTTATGCTATTTGTCAGTTCCTCCCAATAATGTGAATGAACATTTTAGAGCAAAATGTGTTTCTCTCTTACTAAAAGACTGAAGTCTTTGAGAATGTCACTTTTTTCTAGCATGTATTAGTAATGGGACAAGTGTTGCATCATGAAGTGAAGGTGTTGATTAGGAATAGAAGCTTTCCAGATAAAAGTTCCCCACATACGAGTCTAGCAATCGTGTGATGCACATTTCAGTATGCATCACAATTAATACTGAGTAATTAAAATGGTTGATTTAATATCCCAGTGGACCTTTTAGAAGTGAGTGATTACCACTGTAAAGTCAGCATTTCTCAATCAGAAGAGCTGATCTTGCAGATTTGAGATACCTATTGCTATGTCAGTGATTGTTTTGCTAGAATATAGGATTTGGTTACTTAATGAGATTGCTTAAGTGATTTACACAAGGTGTAACACGCAGCTAACTAAATCAAGGCCTCAGTTATCACTCCCTGATAATAAAATGTTAAAATTTGCATTTTTATACAACCACAGCACAGAAATGTCTGAGATAGATATACAATACTAAAATGAAGAAAAGTATGTATGACTTTTATTTTTCAAGAATATGGAAAAAAATCATGGACTTGTAGCTACAATTTAGTAAGATACTATGATATAAGAAAACTCACCTATAAAAGTACATTCCTTGTTAAGATTGCGTATGAATTACCTCTGATTAAATAACTTACCTGTACTGTTTCCAAATTTTTTCTTCTCATCATGGAAGGGAAAAGTATCTCTCCTATGAGAGAAAAATAAAGTATTTTAGCTATATACTGTAAACATTTTCTTCAGAGCTAATGAAAATAATAGTGTAATAATGGTAAGTTGCATCAAAGAAGTACATCCCTTACAGTGATACATTGAACCAAAATATAAATTCCCATATCAAGGGAAGGGAGGACTTCCAGAAACACCTCTTGTTTTGTCTGGGTTCAGTGCTTCTTGGTCTGCTCAGTTCCTGTAAATGACAGACTAAGCTCTAACTCTTGCTGGAGTACAGGAAAATTAAGTGTATAATTCATAGTTAGAGGACTGCTTATGTAGTCTGGCCTCCAGTAGTTAATTTTGTTTGCCTTCTCTTGAAAGATCAAGCCAGTTTCCTCCCTAAACACAACGCCAGTCACAAATTTTTGGTACCACTATGAACTTGTGCTCCATTATTATCATCTTTCATGTTGTAGTTTTAATCTTCCATGTTGTAGGGGTTTTTTTGAGTTTTTTACCCTACTGTCTGGGACTACAGCCACATGAACAGTATGCTGACTGTTTTCAATTTGTTGGTTGGAAACTATTTTGCTAATTGTCCTCAAGATTTCAGCCCCCAAACATGTTTACCAATTCCCATTTTGTGAATTTCCTTTTCAGCAATTTCTGAACATCTTTTCAGTTATTTACTGGTTTGTTCAGATTCCAGTGTTGCAAATAGTCAAATTTGACAATCGAGGCCCCCACGGTGGTAACTCAGATTGTGTAATGCTCTAAAACTGCAACTATATCTATTAAGATGCAAGATACTTAATATTGTATGGAAGTGTCAGCATGGCATATTTTCAGAGAACTTATTTTTTGAAAGTTCTTGTAGACTGAAAAAACATGTGCTGGAAAATATTTTACTCAATTAAAGAGTGACAAAAAGTTAGTTCCTATTCTTGAAACCATTTTTCTTCTGGATATCCCCAAAGTAGTCCAACTGTCTCCCAGTACATTGTAAAACAGCTGCTTTTTTTCCCAGGGCTAAATATCTGCAAGAGTTAGGTCTTGCAGAACATAGGGTAAATCCATGAAAAGATTGTCACACAGCTAACCTAATTTTTGAAAGGATACAAAGCAATCAGAGTTTTTCCCAATTGCAGCTTTTTCCCTCATGAATATGCTTCTTAATGGGTGTCAGCCAGAAAGCTGTGACTCCCTATCTTGAACAGAGTTTGTTTTGTTCGGATGCATGCTCTGGCTTCTCACAGCTCTTTTAATTAAGAGCTGTTCAGTGAGAAATCCATACTATGAAGCTGAAGGCATTTTTTAATCAGAACTTGCTATTTAGGTGGAGAAAAAGACCTCATGGTTGAAGTTATCACAGAGGCATTTGTACAAGTGACCCAGTCCTCTGTGACATTTGTTCTTGTGTTGTGAGGACAACTGTTTTTTCTCATTGTCTTCAATTTACAGGAAAGGTCTCTAAGCAGGTTTAAATTTTGAATATTTTTGTGGTTTTTTTCTTCTGATTCTGTCTAAATATCTTCTACTTCCAAAGTATGTTAGTTATATATTATACTGCACTTTACAGAAACTGAGAGCATACAGAGAATCCTGAAATCATCTTGACTGATGAGTTGTTAGAAATACACAAAGGAACACCAGTAATATATCTTTTGTAATGAAATCTAAAATAACTGAGAGATTTTGTGCTGAGTGTGGGTGCCCACCTATCCAATGTTTTGAACAACAAATCACCCAAATGGTGTTCAACTCATGTTGGATTTTAACTTTGGTTTAGAGAACCATTATTTTTCAAGTGTGTATTTAATATACACACAAGAATAAAAGGGCAAATGTTGGTGTTGAACAAAGGCATCATTTGTACACTGAGTTACAGGTTGTGGGGCTTTTAGAAAACAAAAATTGTTTGACTGATAAAGATATTTAAAGGAAATGTAACAATAAAAATAATGAACCCCCTCCCTCACATGGGTAAACCTGGTACCTCAAATATGCTGTGTGCACCAGCTGCTCTGGTTACAGTTTATTATGTAAGTAGTTTATAAAGCATAGGATTTTTTCTTTGACCTGTCAGATTTTGGGAGTATACTGTTTCCATGATGTCTAGTATTTTGATCTTATTTTGGATTGGGTGCACTTCTGTTAAGATATTGCCATTGGAACTGGCAAAGGCATGTATATCAGAAATGCTACCTGTCAGGGCTTCCCTCTGTCTGTCTCTGCATATGAGGAACTGCTTTTCTGTTAAGTGATTATTTCACTACTTTACAAGTGAATTGCTTTTAACCCTTCTGCATTCTTGGAAGGGTCTTGATGGAAGTCAAAAAGAAAGACGTCACATTGGTAGAATAATAAATTTCTCCTTCTGGTGGCACATGGCAATCATAAGATAGTACTGAGGATTAAAAAGGCAAACATCTCTCTGTGTATACAGTCCTTTCCTCTAATAAAATGTTCACATTTTTCACATGTGGGTAGTACCAAATGAGCAATTTCTAAATCTCTTGCCAAACACTGGTAACTTAGAAGTTACCTACAAATAATATCTGGCATAGTCGGTTGTCTTTTGGTTTAGGTGGTTTTCTTCCTCTCATTTTCAGCAATGTTGATGTGTGTGATAGAAGTATCCTTTTTCAGGCAACTCCTGTAGTTGCTGACTGCTTTGACTGTTACCTTCAACAAAAGTATCTGAAGTTGTTCTATTTGGAAAAAAAATGCTTGGCTGCATAAAACTTTTCTGAATAGCACATCATAGCAATGGAATGTATCAGATATGTAGCTGAGAAGAGTCTAGTTTTTAAAGCCGTTGTTTTCAAAACATTTGTCTTGCTTTATCATCTTAATCAGTTTTCTGATGTAATACTCTGAATTTGAAGGAGAAAATTATGTTCATTTTAAAATTTCACTATGTTTTCTTAAAAGAACGAATTTTCTTAAATAGAGATTTTTTCCAAAAAAGGAAAAAAACTTAGTAATAGTATGATTGAAAAAATAATGAAATAATCTCACAACAATTGTGCAATTTGCTTTTTTGTGCTTAGGAGTGGTGAAATTGAGACAAATATGCTTTAACCTTGAAATATTTTTGTACAACTTCTGGAATAAGATATAAGAAAACTCTTCAGTGAATGTTCAGCTGTGTATGGTCTGGTCGTTTTTCCATTTTAACTGGATTATGTATCATTAATTTTACTGGGTCCCACCAAAGTCAATGCAGGTTTTACTGTCTTTGAATAAGTGCAGAGGTACATCACCGTGGAGCTCTTTGGAAAATCCCTTCCCAGGTGTCCAAATAGAAACTACTTGGAAGTTCACGTCCTAGCTAAACAATGTTCCTGTGTCAGAGGAAGCCAAAGTTGTGCCCCATGCCTTTAAAGATTTAACTTGCGTGGTGCTGCATCATTGCTGTTCACTGTTCAGAAAGGAAAAAGGCTTAAAGAACTCTAAAAAGAGTTGCTATGTACACTTGCCAGTGATTATATGCTGTAACTTGTGGGTTTTGTCTGCAGATTACTGTGATCTCACCCAGTGAAATGGAAGAGGTTTTTCTATTCTGCTTTTTGTCTGTGTAATCCCCATGTCATGTGAATCCCTTCTTGGTACTTAAGAACTGACTTGAGCTCCAGCAAAAAACCCAGATGCACAGTCTCTTCTGAAAGGAATATTACTAAATTTTTCTTCCAGCACTTTTCATGCTTTGTGCAGGACACAGTAACATTTGCAGGAGTCAGAGAACCTCTGATTCTGAGATTTGGTGGGAAATAACATTCTCAGCACTCAAAAACTAAGCCAAGGAGAAGCCAGCATTTTTGATGTATCATCCTCTTTTTCAGTTAGGTTTACTGCATCTGGTTGGGGATTGTTCAGTAACTGGCAGAGTCATTTAAAATACTGTAAGAATCCAGACATCCACTCTTGTTTCTACCCACCCATCCATCCGTAATCTGACTGCTTTTTAATCCTAACATACAGAGGAAAACTTTCTTTTTCCCCTTGAAGTGGATTGCTTTTGATTATAGTGGCATGAGTTTTTGAGCTTTCCTCATATTTTACTGTAGTTTCTGTTTCTAATGAGAAGACAGTTCAGCCTGGCCAGAGTTTTAATCTTTAGGGTGAGGTCTCCAATGCTTCTTATCTTAATCAGCTACTGTGTTTATTCACTTGAAATATGTGAAAGTCTGAAGAAACATCTTCTATTAGCAGGGATCAAGCCAAACTTAAAAAAAAAATCTAGTCTCTTAGCAATTTGTAGTATTTCACATTAGGTTTCTATTAGTTTTCCTTTACAGAATACAATATCAGAAGTGATACAATGACAGCAGAATGGAAAGTAATGTTACATAGTGTAAAAACAAAGGAAGGTCTTAAACTAGAATCTGGTCATGAAAACTTGAATACTGTGAGTCACAAAAATAAATTACTTAATAGCAGTTGGTGAAACTTTTTGTTTCGTGCAGAGAAGCTCTTCTGTGGTACTTGCAGTTTGTTCTTTGCAGTTTGTCATAATTTAATTGTCTTCACATTTGTGGTTCAGTATTTTATACTGACCCTCACAACAGTTCTCATTAACAGTCCCCATTATTCCTTTTATATCATTCCTCATAATAATTACAGCCTCAGAGTGTAGACTTAGAGGTATGTATACAAGTACCAGTGGTAACAAATGTCATGATAGTCAAATGCTATGCAGGTAGGCTTTGTATGGCCAAGGTAGTCTATACATTCAAGAGCAAGTTACTTCAAATGCAAGGACACATTCTGCACCATTAGTTATCAGTGTTGGGCTATGCTTACCAATTTGTCAACAATTAACAAAACACTGAAGACCAATACGCCCAGTCTAAACAATGATCTAGTGAATATGTTCCCTTAGGGACCTTTCTTGGGGTTATGGTATGTATTACACATACAAAGTTTTCATTAAAGTTAACAATTTGCCTGTTATATTTTTATAAGCTACTCCAAGAGGGTTGTCCCCTTGAAGTAATAATATCATAATAATATAAATGTTACATAATAATAATAGTGAAATGGTTAATTTTTCTCCATATAGTATGAACTTTCATAAGTAAACTAATACTAGTTAGCATTATCATATCTTACCGGAGATACATTGTTTGGAGGTAGGATTGACCATTACCTGTGCTTGCCTACTGCTATAAATAAAGTTACTTGACTTATTCTCGAACACTACTTTAAAAATACAATAATATAAATTATATGTGATAAAAATGACTGATAAAAATTATCCTAAAACATTATATGTTTAAAATGCAACTTAAACTTTGATGCATGTTACTGTGTTAATTTGAATTGTGCAGGTGGATCTCCTGTACTGCCTGTGTGTGCTGACAGATTTATAAGTCCAGCCCAATAGCACAGAGCCTTTGTCCACACTTTAGTAAATTGTTCTTGAGTAAAGGCTGCTTTGGTCATGGAAAAATATATCTGTATGAGACTTGAATGAATAATGGGTTTAATTGTTAGCACCTTTTTATCAGCAGCAATAAGAGAGGTTTGAGTAAATATCTAGGCTCCCAATTATATACAAATATTGCCATATCCCTGTAATCTGTCTTTTCTAATTATGACACAGTATGTTTATTTCTGAAATGTCACATGTCTTTAAATGTCTCTTACTTGTCTGTTACTGCTTTAAAGTAACACAACCCTTCAATCACACCAATTCTGACAGAGAGTAAGACATTTATATATTTTTACTTTCTCATCATTTCCTGTTTTATGTGGAGGTGAGGAAAAGCTTGAGATTCAGCTAGTGAAATAGAGAACGATAATCTAGAGTCAGCACTTGCTAATTCAGCTGCAATGTCAGATACCTGTGTGGTAGACAAGTGGGGTAGGTTTCCTTTGACTTTACCACAAGGGTGGTTTTCGAATTTGACTTATTTTAAATAACAGAAGAAAACTTTACTAAGAAAATAGTTTAAAGAATGCATTAAGGCTAGAAAGCTGTCAATTCAGTAATTTGGAAATAACAGAATGGAAGAATTCAGGTTGCGTATGGATTTTTCCATTTTCACATCCACGGTGATGATGCAGTTTTTATTACAAAGCCACCTACTTTTTGTCATTGGCCTCCAGCTTTGGACAGAGCAGACATGGCATGAGGCTGAAAGCAGGTTTTAAGGTCTTTGCTTAAACTGTGACCAGAGGTAAAATACATATACTAAATGAGGTACTGAATTGCAAGAAGATCTCATGGCTAGGGTGGCTGAAGGCTATATTAGAAAACTGAATACTGTCTCTGGCTCTTTTCTGCTAGGGGTGGCTAAGCAAATGAATTTCATGGCTGTCTTCAATGGGTCTCATTTTCTGTGCCTAATTTAAACCTATAGAATGATTTGCATCTGTAATTGCAGCTGAAGTGAAGAGGAACTGTATTTAACTATATTAACCTCTGTATAATGCTGGAAATCACAAGTAAGTTAGGTCCTGTGTGTCTGAAGTGAGATACCTAACATCAGAAGATTCTTCTGATCTTGGTATTCCCCAGCTACACTTCTGTAAAGTGAATTTAAGAATACTTCTTCCCTCACAGTAATATTGTAAGTTTTTAATTAAAATAACTGTTGAAGAAATGTTCAAATGTTATACTAATGAACACCAGAGAAAAGCTCATGAGGAAATCAGTGTTTATGTCTTAGGAGAGGTCTGGAATTGCTTCAAGGCTGAGGGTAACACTTTGAAGAATTGAGGTAAAGCAGGATACTGCAAAGTTGCTTATTTCATGTGTTTTGTCCTTCCTGTGAACTAAATGAGATCCAAAATGAGTATGTGGTTATGTAATTGAGGTTTTTTTTTTTCGATTATCTATGCACAAAGGCCAGAGGAAGGTTAACTGTGGCATTTCCTAACTTCAGTAGTCCTTGATTGTACAATCCTAGTGGTGTCTGAATGTTTCTGGGAGGAGTTTATATTGTTGAGATGACTGTGTATATGTAGATAAAAATATAATTACTCTTCAAGATGCTGAGTTAGAATTTTAATGTATCCCATATGCAGAGCAGAAAGTCTTGTTAACAAAATATAATTTACTTATTTTTCTTGTTTCACTCATATTCACTTAATTGAGATGTTCTCCACTATATTTTTGAGACAGTTTAAGAAAGCTGAAATTGACAGTGATTGGAGTAATCAAACTAATTACCTGTGAAGCAATTTGCTTAGAAGACCTTTCTTTTTAATTTTATTATTTATTGCATCCTTTGAGTGATCCAGCAGTTAGATCAACAGCAACCTGGTCCTGCACGACCTAAGTAACACCAGAACATAGTCTTTTATAATGAAAAAGAAAAAAAAGGAACAGAGAGGAATTCCATGTACTTCCCACATGTTCCTACCACTTGAAAAAAAAAAATTCCCTTTGATTTTTTATTTCATGGGTATTTCTGGTTGCGCATTTGAAAAATATTGTTTCTCCATCTTTTCCAGTATTCTCTCTAGGATGATACTGTGCATGGGTGTGGTTTGGTTTGGTGTGTTTTTTGGGTTTTGGGGATTTTTTTGCTTGCTTGTTTGCTTTTTTGTGTGTTTGTTTGTTTTAAGGCACTGTAATTATTAGTTTATTGATGATTGATTTGTGTCATGCTGTTGGAAAAAGAAAACAAAACACTTGGCGTTTGGAATAGAGGATTCAATGTTACGCTTAGCAAAACAGTGACAAGAAAATATCTATCTCGAGAAAAGATGTTCAGTCTTTCACTTCTGCAGTTTAGTTTCTGGAGGAGCACTTGGGGAGAGTTAGAGTTTGGATGAGTAGGTCCTGTGTGGACTGTGGTTTGAACGAAGGTGGCATTTTGCTAGGAAGTGGGGTTCTCTGAAACACATAAAATCTTTGTGTATCTGAAGTAATGGCAGGGTGCCCAGAGCTTTGTGGAAAGATTCCTAATTCTTCAGCAACAAATAAGTAAATAAATAAATATATTCAGTAAAGGGTAGGATATCTTTGATGTGAAGATATTCTGCTAGATGAAAGACTGGAACTGGCATGCAGTGCCAACCATCCCCCGGCTTCCTTAGTGCCTTTGGTGCCAACATCCTCAAAAAGAACAAGGATTGTAATCCTTAAGACATCAGATTTGAAAAAGGATTTCCTTTAGAGCTAAGGGTGTTTTTCTTACCCTCCAGACATGTAGCCAGTGGTAAGACAAATGAGTCTTCCAGAAATTATGACATGTTTAGTAACTGTGAAAGTTTTCAGATTACAGGTCATCAAATAATTTAATTTTCCTGTGACTGTGGACAAGGTCCTGATGCCCATCTGCCCTTGGAGCAGAAGTAGGTCTATTACTGGTTGAAGCCAGGGGTCAAAGCAGCCCAGTGTGTATAGATGGGCACCTGGAACAGAAGAGTTAAAACAAGGCCTGTGTACACGATGCTTCACCTCAAAACTCTCCCAGTCTTCAACTGTTTCCATTTGTGGAATGCAAATCTCACTGAGGCTGGTGTGGCTTGCCTTTTTAGTAGTCTGTAATGGATTTCTGCCAACTAGTTGCCCACTCTCCCTTTGAACTTGCACATCCACAGTTGTCCTCAGGCAGGGAGTGCCATTTGTCCACTTCCCACTGCATGAAGAATCACCTTGTTCTCCTTACTTTGAACTCGGCTTCTATAACATGGGGTCACCAAGTGAAAACAGTGAGCAGGTACTCCCTATCTCTCTTTTCCCTGTCCCCCAAAGACCTTTTGTAGACCTTTGTCAGATCTCATTACATCATCTCTTTCCCATCTTGAAAAGTGCCTGACTACTCCCTCTCGTACCCTGACCATCCCCACCCCGGACCCACACCTATGCATTTTCTGCCTGTGGCTCAACAGCTTCATTGAACCCAGGCTGGGATACCCAGCTGTCACCTGGCTGGGATACCCAGCTGTCACCTGGCTGGGAGCAGTAGGAGCTGGGTTGTCCATGATGGAGGAGGATCAGGAAGCCAGGCTGACTCCAGCACAGAGTTCTCACTGACTGGGCACAGTCTCACCGTGTCTCAGCTGGTTTAGTAGACAGGGTGAGGTGAAGAAGTAGGCCCAGGGTCCGTCCAGGAAGTCGTGTCAGGAGCAGCTAGAGACAAAGGCCAGAGACAGATACACCTACAGCATATGTCCAGCAAGAACTGAAAGCCAATTAAGGGCTTTTAGTGCACTCAGGGCACTGTCATACTTATCTATGTTGAATTTTATTTGTTATTTTATTGCCCAGTCACTCTGTCTTATGAGATTCATTTTTCTGTTCTTTGCACTTTGCCTTCAAGGTATCTACTGTCTGGAGGAGCTTTCCATCAGCAGCAAACTTTGTCTGTACTCTTCTACTGCTTTTCCAGATACTTTCTGGGTATGTTAATTAATGTGGATCCCAGCAAAGACCCCTATGGAACTCTGCTGGTGACTTTCTTGTGTTTTTGCAGCTTCATATTTGCTCCTATACCCTAACTCTTAACCAGTTACTTTTCTGTGCCAGAGCCTTCCATTTTATACTGTGGCACTTAGTTTCCTTTAAAGCTTATGTTGAGAGTCTTTGCCAGAAAGTTTCTGGATATCCAAGTGAACCATGTCAGCTGGATTACATTAACCCACATGGCACAACTAAACCCTGCAGAGAACTCCAAGAAGTTTAAAAGACAAAATGTCACTTTACAGAAGTAAAGATTTTATTTGTCCAGGTGTCCACTAATTCTAGCATTTCTTATGCCGCAGATCCTTTGCGGTAGCGAAGACACTGGTCTGGTCAGAGGGAAAAATTGGAGTAAACTAGTTTTACCTGACTGCCAGTTACTTTACAAGTGTTGACATTATTAGCATACCTTCAGGATGTGTGACTTGTAATTATACTCCTCTCCCAGTGCTCTAGACTGGGAGCATCTGGCAGATGCTCCCAGAGCATTCTGCTCAGACTGCATCTGGCAGAAATGGGCTTGAAAATATTAGGATATGTTTGATCATGTTGAGAAGCAGTGGAAAGGACTGAGCGGTACTTCTAGTACTTTACTAAAACGTAATGAAAGCTTGAAGCAACTCACTTGAGTGGTAGCTCCTCACAACTGTGAACATAAGCAGAAGAACCTTTTCAGTTGCAACAAATAGCTAGACCGCAGTTTTACCACCTTGAGAAAGGTGTCAAATGTCTGGTTTTCATATAATGCTCCCTGAGATTGTGAAGGAGAATAAAAAGAACCATCACTGGAAAAAGAAAGCATTAATTTCTGCTTTCTTCTGAAATGCAGAAGAAACAGAAATAAACTAAGATGAAGAAGCAACCAAGATAGTCAGCAATTCACCATATATTCTGTAAGTTCTTTCTCACAAATGAAGGAACAAACCTGCTATTGCAGATCTGGTAACCATGGGACTAATGGTCCTACCTCTCCCTAGAAGGACAGAGCACTTCTGCATATCCTCATATCAACTCAGATATGGTCACATAAATAGATTATTTTTTATTGATGGTCAGTTCAGAGATCAGCTAGCTCAGACACAGATGTTTTTAGACCTTTCCATTTGACACTGTTGTGCTGGTTTTGGTGTTTTAGTAAGTCCAAATGCCAAAAAAACTTCTGATACTGTTACTTCCTGTAAAGTAACTGCTTTTGCAGAACAGGAAGGTTTGGTTACTTGTAAATAAAATAGCAAGTTTTGCATTTGCAGACAATAACAAAATTGGCTTTGAAAGAAAAGGTGCAATTGTTTGCCTCGTCATAAATGAATGAAGACTCTTCTGGCAAATGTCTGCGAGTCACAGCTGACAGATGAATCTAGGAGTTGCCTGATTACTTACAAACAGCCCTTTGCCATTTCCATAACCAAAAACTGCTTAAAGTTGCTGCTGACACTTAATTATATTTAAGTTTAGAGTTCAGGCTGAAGCAAACTTACCAGACAAGCCAAAAAAACTGTTGAGACTGACACTTAGTTCTCCGTAGTGCAGCGTAGAACTGGAAGTACTGGAAGATGTGGTCACACTTTTGTAGCCATTTAGATCAGGATGACATCAACTTTTTGTTTCTATGGCATTGCACAGATACAAGTGGTACCTGAATGGTTCTGTTGGAAGGAAGGCATTCCAGCTAATCATCAAGTGCTCTTCCGTTTTCATAACTGATACAGACTGAAGAAAATATGCAAGCAGTTACCATCTGAGCTATTATAAGAATTTTTTCCTTCTTGTGATTGTTGCAGCCTGATCATAATGACTCAATTACCACACACTTCAAAATGCTGTAATTGCTGTTAGTCCAGTAAGCTGTCAGAGCCTGTTTTGGCTGTTCTGGGTGAATAGTCTTGAGTCTGACTGCAGGAGGGGATGGGAACTGCCTTCACTGAGAAAAACCTGCAGTCATGACAGCCACAGAAGAACTGTCTTGCACACCCAAAAGCTTCTTAGACTACAGATGGATCTCCAGCACTCTGTCCCATTTCAGAGTTTGCTGCACAATAAAAAGAGGAAAGAAAATATTGAAGTTCCTGGAAAGCTTGGATGAGGAATTCAGTTGTTATCAAATAAGATTGATTTTTCTTCCCCAAATATATTGTTGTTGTTTAAACTGAAAAGTATATCAATTTTAAAGAAAAGTACCAGGATAAAAATGCTAGATTAAATGTTTTAATGATGGAGAAAAAAATTTTGCTTTGCAAATTCAAAACAAATTTTTAAGTAACTGTTTTGAATGTCCTTCAATATTTAAAAAAGGTTTTCTAAAGGTTTTGAAAGCAATGACAATGAAATGTTTTTACACTTATTTACTATTACTTTGCAGAATATTTTTTGAAGGAGATTTCTTAATTTTTCCTTTTTTTTGAAATAAGATTTTCCATCTAGTTATTCATATGCTACTTATTTTCAGGAGGTTACTTCTTTGCTACATCAAATTAATGTCTGGATCAGCTGACCAGGTATTAGGTTCATATTAGGTTTAATACATGCAGGTATTAAAAGGTCTCGACTTTTCCATGCGTGCTAAGGGAAAGCTATACTGAAGCTATCCTGAACCACACTGAAGACTTCCCTGTTGGTTTGCACACACTGACTGCTCAGCAACTTTTGCTGAAAAACTTGCAATGATTGATGCTGGTGCCAGCGACACAGAAATAGATTTAATAGATTTCATAAGTACTAGGAGGTCTGGAATAGCCTGTCTCTTAAGGAAGTAGATACAATAATTTTTTAACTCTTGGCCAGCAGCTGTTTTGCAGACTAGACTTTGCACTAGGGTCTACTCAAGGAATTAGAAAAAAAAAAAGGAATACTTTCCCTAAGGAGCTCCTTATGTTGACTGTTTCTGAATTGAGCTACTAGCTGAGAGTCTTTGATAAAAAAACTCTAGAAGAAAGCAAGCATAAAGTCACTAAGTTTTATTGATGAACTCCTGACCAAACTCAGATGAGCTGCCTAAAATTCTGCCACAGGAGTCTACCATAGTTGTGGGCTTAGTCAGTGGCTTGTGTGGAAGAGATAATGCAGTCACAGGACTGTAGCAAGGTGGATTTAGGTCAACAAGAGGGCATGCAGAGTACAACAGCTACTTGGTTATGCACATAGGTAGCATGAAAGGAATTGTTTAATTTTTCTTATCCATAGCAATTAGACACTATGGTCAGGGTGAAATGCAAGACTTCCTTTACTTCCTGTTTACACAAGCTCTATCCTTTTTACTCTCTGCTTCTTACTGATGATTTTTGGACTCTCTCTCCTTGTTCCTCTGTGCTCTGACAGTCCAGCTAAGTTCTCCCACAGCCACAGTGTTGAACTAATTTCTGCAGAGTTGTTATGAAATGACTCACAACTCGTTCTTTTCTTACTTGCATGAGTGAAATATGACCACTAAAAAAGTCTCACTGTGGTATGGCAAGGAACACTTACCAACTTGTTAAGTAGGCTGAGCTGTGTTTAAGCAGGTCTGTAAAGCGGGTTCCAACCTATACAGCACAGTATTAATATGCCTTTTCCTAATTCCTGTCTGTACCATGGCCTGATGGATGTTTCACAATATCCTTACTCTCAGGATATAGTATATCATATTAGAAGGAGACACTATTAGGAGAAAGGAAGAGTCAGATACAGCCCTCACTGTTTTTTCACTAGTCTTTGTCCGCTTTTTTCTCATCCACACTCGCATGAGTACAATTATACGATCATTTAGCAGGAAAGTGTCATTATGCTATGCCTTACCTTATTTTCAGTAGCTGTAGTTGTTCGATTGTGACTCTGTGTTACAGACAAGACTCACCAAACTAGTTAATTCTATGTTTTTAGACCACTTCTCGCCTTTTCTGATGCTACCTCTATGAAGGTAACACATTGCCCAGGTGAGGCCTTGTATTAATGTTTTTCTTTCACTCTGGAAAAGTGCTGTGGTCTGCTTCATTATCTTACAATTTTTATTACTTGCTGCATTCAGATATTAGAGGGACATTGGGCAATGTTCTTGGAACAATTTTTCAAATTACTTCTTGTTCGTGCAGATTTTCTCTTTCTTGTGTATGCCTGCTAGGGACCACATTGAATAATAATTCAAAACTCAAACTGTGAGGTTTCTTAGTAAGAAGAACTTTTCCCACTCTGTTGCCTGCTGTTTTCTGATCAGATATTATAGTCACTCACAGGTAGTATGCCTTCCGTATGAAATCTTGCCACGCTTCAGGTATTCACCTTAAGCAACTTCTATATTTCTGTTGAACTTAGTCTGTGAAGATAGTAAGGTAGGTTATTTGTTCCTATGACAGAAACTGTACATGACCAGCAGCCAGATCACCCTATCAGGTTCCGTTTTTATCAGTTACAGTTTTTCATGTTTGAGTCTATAGGGTGTGATCCAAATCCCACTGCAAACCGTGAGAGCATTTCTTTTGAGATTAAACAGTTTTGGATGAAGCCTAAAATTAGATGATCTAGCAAAGGACGATGAAAGGATAAAAGCTTTTAGTTAAGCGTAGAATTTTGAACTGAAATAAAAAGAATTATATACATTTTATATATATTTTTTGTTTAATATGTTTAAACATGTCTTCTTCTTGAAAGCCTTAAATTTATTACCCTAAATCCCTATTTTGAAGTGTTCATCCAGACTTTCGATGAAATATCTAGAATATTTGGGTGGACAACAGTGAACAGAGTTCACAATAACTTTGTTCTTGATCCTGTGATAGGCTGAGTATGTGGGAGACAGCCACTGTTCCCACCAGTCTCCTTAGACTGCTTTTGAACACTGCACTGATATGCTTCAGTAGCCTCTGAAGCGAATTTTCAATGCAGGGAAACAATCACTGAGATAAATCCTAAAAGAGTGGAGTTAAAAGTAATTGATGGGTTCATTTATAAACTCAAGTTTACAGTTTAGTAGATTACACAGCATATGTGAAGAAATTAGGCAAAAAACCCCAAACTAAAAAATGACAAGAGAACTCCCAAGAACACTGCTTTATTCTCTTTGTTGTAGGAGGCGAATTAAACACCTTGCTGGTGTACTTAGTGTATTGTGATGGGTCATACTGGTAACACAATGAAGTATGTCATAGCAATGGGCATATGCTTTATGTTTTGCTGCTTTTTTATTAATTGTCACACCTGGCAAATTGCTTTTCTGTTAATCATTTTGTTCCATAACACTTGAGATATTTCTCTCTAGTTCTCCCTCCAAACTTTACGATTAACTCTGCATAATCATAAACCTGGAGTCATGGGTAAAAATATACTGGCTTTTAACTATTTGATTCTAACTTTTGTTATTGACTGTTACTGTAAAGTAAATCTACATTCAGGAAGCCAAATCCTCTCCCTCTTTAGGAGAAGTATGCTTATACTCTCCACACTGGTATGTTTATGTCTTTGGGCTTGTACCATTGCTTGTTCAAATGTTAGCTCAAAAGTTATTGTGATCTTTAAGATTTTGCGTATCTGCAGAATCAAAGTAATTGTGATTAAAACTATATTAAAAGGTAAGTAAAGGGAAAGCAGTGGGAATTGTAAGTACTCTCGGAAATTCAGCATCAGATGCTCAATACTAGAGTTTGATTAGTGTCTCTTCCGTATTTACTCTTTTTATTAGGCCCATTTTATTTTATATCTCAGTCAGGCTTCATCATTGGAAGAGCCAGGACTTATGATCCTGAAGGATTCAATCTGTGCAGGTTTGAGAATTTCAGAAAGAGAAAACTTTCAGTCAAACTGGGCTTTGATTCTCAGAGGTGTCCAGATAATCTCTCTAGATACTCAGTTACTTTCATATAGTTATTAGTTCATATTTCAGGTGCAAAGACAGAGAATATTCATTAATGGACTCCAACTCTAAATAAGAAGATATCTTTTTCACTGTGGCTTTGAAATAGGCTCTCCTTGAAAAACAGTTGAAAGGTGATAACAAATGGTGTTGGAAATCATGTGGAAAAGGAGAGTGCCATGGTCACTGGTATTCTCTGAGGTAGGTTTTGCTAGAAAAATTAGCTGAAAAATTGCGAGGTGAGAATGTTAAGCTTTGAAATGAATTCACATGTTGGCTTGCTTGAACTTCAAAGTTTTGTTGAATACAAAACCACTGCAGAGTTTAATATTTCAGGAAAATATTTTAAAAAAATAATCTCAGACAGAAGGAATATGGAAGCAACCCAGGACTTGGCTGTCATTAATTGAATAGTTAAGGCAATTAATGCAGTACAGTGTGTTAAAGGTCAAGTAAAGGCACAATACTTGGTTGTAAATGTTAGTGTATAGTCATTATTAAGAGAGAACAGTTTGTTCATTTAGTTTTACAGAAGGATGATGCCATAAAATTCTGTCTCGTACTCACTTCCTGTCTCATTTTAAGGAACACTGTGCACCTGTCATTAGACTTCCTAATCTTTTAAAACCTCCTTAAACTGTGTCTCCAGAGCTAACAAAATACCTTTTCCTGTCTGCTTTATATGTCAATAACAGATTCATGAAAGAGATTTCCTTTGGTTGATTGGCTTGGTTTGGTTTCAGAAATTGCAGAACAAGTCAGTTGTAAAACTCTGCAGTTTCCATTAAATGGCAAGTGCTTCAGATGTGTCCAAATAATGCTGATGACTGCAGAACCATCACAGAAAATAAAATAAATTCCTTCATATGAAGAAAGTTCTGTTAAGACTAAGAAAGCGTTCTTGTTCTTATAATAAGCTGAATAACTTGCTGATTTGGATTTGTGGAAACAAGAACTTTCCCCAGACAAACAAGAAGTGTATTTTCAGAATTCCTCTTTCAGTGAAGAATTGATTTCTCTTAGTATTTGAGATTGAAGTGGTCCAGTATTGCATAATTAAATACAATACATGTCTTTAATACAGAGATTAGTTTAACATTGTAGCAGACATATTTAAAAACATCACACCATATTTGTAAAGCTGTTCTTTAAGATGTAAACAAATAATAAAATCAAGACACTAAGCATTTTGGAATCTACCAGAGAGGTTTTAAAGCCAAACTTGGTCAAGCTTATCATAGCTTTCTTGCTTAAAGAGAGAATATTTTCAGTTTTTATGTGGTAAGTGGTCATAGTTAACAAAAAAGGCTTAGTTAATCACTTATTTATTTCTGATTTGATCATTGTAAATTTGGTTTTTTGCTTTCAGTAAAGAAGCAAGATGCAAAAAGAGAAGTGGGGCACATACTGTCTGTACTCAAGGAGTTCAGTCAGAATCAAATTCCTAACTTTAATGTCCATTCATCCACAGAATATCTGTCTTTAGAGAACTGGTAGGAAAAGCTTATAGAGTTGGAAAAAGCAATGAATGTGTAGGTAGACTTTTTGATTGATTGCAGTGGGAGTTCAGTGTCTAGAGCAGTTGGAGAACTGGATGGAGGTTAGAAAAATAAATCACATACCCCAGAGTGACAAAAAATAAAGGGTTTGGGTATAGTCACACAAAGATCAGTCATTTTAAGTTTAATGAAAGATAAGGAGACACTTCACTGTTTAATACAAGACTTTGCTGTCTGTGTTCATAATGTTTTCTTTTGTCCGGTAAATACACCAACAAACTAGGGGTGGAAATTAGTAGTGCAGCAGTTGAAAGAATTAGTGTTTTGGGTTAGGTATGCCATTCCTTACCACATTTACATCTGATAGAAACAATACAATAAGAAAGCTAGATGCTGTATCACTGAAATTATTTAAAATTATAATGAATGCCTTGTTTAAGAATATGGAGCAAAAAACAGCATTAGAGAGATCAAAGTAGCACTAAGGGTCCAAAGTGCACACACTTCCCCCCAACAAGAGATATCATTCTGCATTAGTCTGCCATATCATGGCATTATTCTGTTATGGCATTATTCTGTTCTCAGCAATGAAAAATATTAAGAAGTAATTTCTGATCTCACTTGTGTAGCTGCACTATTTCTAACAAGTCTCTAGATGAAGCAGGAAGGGTGAAAACTTGGGCTAGCAAAGAGGCTCTAACCCCTTCCAGTCTCCTCACCTCTCAATATTAACAGTGTACAAGAAAATACCTGATATAATTATTCAGGACATCTTTTCAATTTGGTCTGGGCAGAACTGATTGAATAATAAGTGTTAACGTTGAATATGTTATTTTCTGTGGAAGGTGAAAGAATGGCTAATTTTCTATGATAGGATAGAACAAAATATTTCTGTTTGTAATAGAAAAACTCTTTATTTTGTGATGTTAAAAAACTCAAATATTTTGACTTACATTGCTCCTTCTTGCAGATCATCTGAGACAGATATATTGCTAACAGCATCTATTTTTAATGGCTTAATAAAATGATCCAGAAAATACTAAAGTACTGAAATATAAGTAGCCCAAATAATACTGAACTCGACAGTTTGAAAACTGGTATAAAGGACAGGTAATAAAGTCTTAAAATGTTTTGAAGGCCCTGTATGAAATCGATTTTGCGTTGGTGTTTCCCAGTACGTCTAGAATGCTTTAGTCTTGTATTATAATAGTGAATTCTAGTGTAAAGTAATTTGGCATAGCTTCTATATATTGTTAAACCCCAGCAAAATGTAGTTTCATCCTCTGCTGCAAGTGATCCATGTAATTAATAGCAAATTTTCTGGGATAGCTAAGCAATTCTAAAAAAATTTCTAAACACAAAATATAACCAATAAACACACAAAGCTTGAAGAATATCACTGATAAGAAGTAGTATAACCCCCTCCACCTTGTGTTTTTTAGAGGCCTTTGTGGGAGTTTAAAATTATGCTTATTCAGAATACTGATAGTAGCAGCCGGAAAAGGCATTTCAACACTGAAGCCTGGGAAAGTAAACTCTGCAATTGCACTGTCCTCTTACAAGCAATAAAAGATGTTGAAGGCATCATGGGTCAAATGGAAACTGCTTTGGATATTGGGTGTGTGTTGGATTTGTTGGGTAAAGCACCTAGTGAAAAGGCAGTATTTTCTACTTTCACTACACAGAATATTCTGTTACCTAGAAATTTTATTCTAACAGTTTCTTTAGTCTGTGTCCAATGTATATGTAGAAGAAATGTATTTCTTGTCTGCATCTGTCTGATTGAGATTTACTAAGAAGGTGACCTGTGCCTAGATGTAATCTTATTTTAACCAATATCCGTGCGCTTTGGTGGGATCTCAAGTTCCTACAACCCATACCTCACTAAAAGATTGTCAGCTGTTTTCCCACTAATTTTTTGAACAGCTTCCCAGACAAGCATGACGCTCATTTGCACGACTGATACCCAAGAATTTATTTAGCCATAATAAGCTCTTCAGCCTGTGCAGCCTGGTGTAGCTGTGTTGAAGCTAACTGTGCTTATCGATTTACTCCAGCTGAGGATGGGATCCTCTTTATAGTACTGCAGTGGCAGACCAGCTGGGAGCCAGCAGCCAGAACTTCTTGCTGGAGTAGACAAAACCACAACATTCTTGATGACCATTTCTTTTGTAAAGCTTAGCATGATTTGTGATAGAGTATGATACGTAGATCTCAAGATTGAAAACACTGTTACATGCATCAACCTTTCAAAAAACACTTCACCTGTTCCCACCCTATCCCTTCCCTAATTTAATTTTCTCTTTACTGACATGCATGTTAGCTTGCGTGCTTATTGTATTCACCTATATATAGTTACTAGTTAATACTTTTTCAACCAGCATATCTAAACTGAACTGCCAATATCACTCTTTGTCCCAAACTTCTGTTACTTTGTGGAAAAAAAATCCAACTCAGGCCAAAATCAGCAAGTCAATTCTGTTATTTTTATAAGATTATCACAGGAATGCCAATGAAAATATTCTTAAGTTACAATGGGTGTAACACAGGATTTTCACATTACCCCCTCCCTCTGGGGGAAATCCATAACTTTGTCTACAGTGTGAACTCTACTCATATGGGTCAGGGCAGATTTACCTAGTCAGTGTGTTTGTTTCCACTTCCATTTTCATTGGCACAAAACCAAACAACTAAGGGGAAACAGGCAGTGCAGGGCCCCCACCCTGGCTCTGAGTGTATTTTCTTCTATTGTAGCTGGTTCCCTTAATTTCCCAGATCAATCAAAACCTGCTGGAGTCACTGCTGTGATAAAGCTGGTTGCTGTCAGGGGATAGGATATCTGTGCTAGAGTGATGAAGAGGGGTCAGAGCTTTTTTAGGGCTTTAATAACCCTACAGAAATAAATATCTACCAAATTCTAGCGCAAAATGGGGCCTGGGTGCAGTATAGAATATCTGGAAGCACAATGAATGTCTAATGGTCTCTGTATTGTGCTAGCATCGCACTCTGAGAGAGTGAAGAGCATCAGCTCTTACCTTTCCAGGACTGTCATAAAGTTTTGGAGATCCAGTGTGTAACAAGTGCTGAAAATGTCAATACCTAGGTAACTCCTTTGAGTTTGAGGGCTGGATAGGATGCTTGAGAAGTCAAGAGGTCAGTTCCCTGAAATGTCCTGTCCAAAGTCTCAAAAGCCTGAATACAAATGGTACACGCTCAATCAGTCCATCTGTGTCCCTTACAAAAAGGACTAATAATCAAGCCATGGTTTCTATATATATTTATGAGAAAATAAATAACAAAATCTCTTTTGGTGTAGGACCGTATCATACAGTTGTGTCAAGAGGAAGTGCAGACCAGCTTCTGCTATCTTGGTTTTAGTGAAAAGCTTGCTACTGGGTTTAGTGGTAGGTGGCGACTGCCTGTGTTCTTGGTAAATGCTTCCTGAGTCAGTAATTTACTATTCTCACTTCTGCTCTTCTAATCTTAACCTGATTTCAAAATTAAGCTTTGCTCTTCCTGATTTATTTGGTACATTATTGCTGTTACTGACCTCACGTGTATCCTGAAAGATAATTTTGATTATCATGTTGGAAACAGGATGTAATACCACCTGTTTCTCCCAGATTTCAGTATAATGTTGGAACATCAAAACTAGTGACAACTGCTCTGTTTGCTGCTACATAAGATACACAAGACAGAGCCTTTTCTCTCCCTCACATGACTTCTTCCCCTTCTTCACACGTGCAATGGCCAATTCTACTCCATTAAATGAGATATACCCAGGGCTGTTCTCTGCCTCAGAGGGCAGCTCATGCTGTGCCTCAGGTGCACACACTTAGAAAACTAGGGTAGCTGTATCCAGGCTGCATGTTGGGAATGGCCTCCAACCTGTACTGGCTGCTCAGCTGTACCCAGGAAGGGTTTGTAGAAGAGCTGTCTGGACTGGCCTAAGTAGTGTCAGAGCCTTGTTCTACAGCCACAGGGGCAGTTCAGTTCCAGAGACTGGGAGTGTGTCCACAAGCAAGGTGGAACTGTTAATACTGTTCCTGATCAGTTGGTTAAGATTAATTTCAGACATAAGTCACAAGGTTTACAATTCCTTACAGTTATTTTACAATTCCTTACCAATTATTTTATACCTGGAGGGATTCAGAGGTCCTGTTAGATGCTTGGAAAAATGTCTCTTCACTTTCTGCGTTTTATATTCCCTGCTTTGATACTTTTCAGGTCCGAGTTCCATGGGCTGACAGTGTAACATAAGAGAAAATATTGTCTTTTATCAGTTTTCAATTTACCACATACAATTTCATTAATTAAGTGCTTCATTCTTGTCCTACAAAAGAGAGAAAATAATCCGTTCTAATTACATGTGATGACAAATTTAATTTGTTAATAAACTGATAAGTAATAAGGGCTAGAGCAATAGGAAGCAGGAATAATAAGTTATTTCATAGACAACAGTTACACTTTCATATAAGTCTCTATATTAGCCTGTGAGGAGATTTTTTTTTCCTACCGTTTCATTATTCTTAGGTGCACCAACTGGTTCAGCCGTTTAAAGCATATGTTGCAGGACATAATGTGTCAGCAAGAGATGATGTGAGGCAAGCTGATAGGACTGGCCAAGGCATAGTACTCCCTTTGTCTCCTGGATTCAGTGGCCAAATCCCAATTGTTGAATTATTTTGTGAGAGCACAATCTTGTCTTTCATTGAATTATAAAAGACTCTGCCAGGGTTATGTGCTATTTCCAGTCAGGAATATGGAGGCTTTAAATTCTTGCTGGGTACAAGAAGTACTATGAAGATGATGCAATGGGAATGATGCAGAAAGAGAGTCTGGACTGAGTTTTTAATAGCGCTTAAAATAGTGTTTTCTTACCAATCAACAAAAAAAAGTCACATTTGCAAATAAAGAATAACACAGATGCAAAAGATTCTTCCTAATTACAACTTCATTGTACTTATGCTGAGCAAAATATGTTTGATTATGGTTGCAGGAGAATAATGTAAAGTTTTACTCATATAAAGCTTATAAAATTTTATTTTATAAATTATGCTGGTTATATTACTGATGAGTCTATGCAGGTGATTTCACAGAGAAACTTGTAATGTTTATCCTGTTAGGAATTCTACATATTAAACTTTGCATTTCCTGGTCTTGAGGTGGAAAGTAATTTGGAAAGGAAATTTAAAGTCTGGAAGGAACTATTTCATTACGGTTTGGTATAAGAGATCAACCTCTGTCTCCCCCCAAATTCAATCAGCATTATTTATTCACATGGTTACCAGCTTTCCATACTCATCGTATGTGTGTTCAAGATTGGATCTCACTCCCTGAATGGATGTTTGCCTATGTTGGTCCAGTTATTACTTCTTTCATTAAAAAGAAAATAAAATGATCAGAAGTAGATAGGATGGCACAGTCTTTTTCCCTGCTCGGATCCATGCAGTGCCTCCCCTGTGGTTTTCAGACGGCGACAGTTATGGAGTCATGCCCTCCCGTTTGGCCTTGAGGGGGCTGCAAGGCTGAAGACAGGGCTGTAAAGCTTCAAGTACAGGACTCAAAGGCACCATTGTGCAGGAGAGGACTTTAAACAGTTACTGAATTTTAAGTCCATGCTTAAATTCAAATCGTATCTGTGAGATTTTAGGGTTTGCTCAAAACTTTTGTGAATTTAGAGCTGTGCACAGCTAGTAGAAATGCTGAAGTAGAAATTGTGCCATGTGATGATTACAAATCAGGGGACACAACCATGCTTCCAAACAGTAGACCTCAGCCCTGTAACATTGTATGTGTAGGGACAAACTTTTGTACACATCAGGATGAGAGTCTTACTTTCCTTCTATTTATTGCAGAGATAATCCTTTATTTTATTTTTTAAATCTGGATGTTTAAATAGAATTAGAATTGTCTGTTTGCTTTGATGATTACAATACATACTAACATTGAATTATGTATGTATATGGTAATTTTTATCAGCGTACTGTAGCATAATAAAGATATTTTGGGGAGCTTAAAGAACTTCTACAATTTGGATAGCAAATATAGAAGCAAAAGTAAACCTGTCACATCTCCTCATTTGCACTTTCTCAGACTGAACTCAAAAAGTGTGGGTTGCACAGAGAGCAGAGTACATGGTTTGGTCTGCAGAGGCTCCAGAAGAGTGCTAGGCTTCATTTTACGCATGAAAATTGTCTACGTCATATCTCATAACTAACTTACAAGTGAGTAAGCAGAACAGAGCATTACTTTATGTTCAGAGTGAATGATGGGACATTTCTTTGCAAATAATATGGTCACACTTTGAATATAGATATTTTTGTAGATCTACAGATCCCCTTTACATCAAAATGATTTTTAAAGTGAAGATAAGCTACTGTGGAAGCCTTGCCATGTGATAGCTGTTCTGAGTTTGGTGTTTGTGTCTCTTTGGAATAACACGGGTTTGTTTGTTCTGTAGCCATTCCAGGCCACCCACATCTTGGTGGTTTGGCCCTTCCTCTTGCTTGTCTGCAGGTGTGCCCGTTCTGACCTCATTCACCCATCTATTTGCAGTCATAAATACATCTAACCTAATGTTTGGCCATATTTGTGTTATGACATTCTTGAAATAGAAAAAAACCCCTGACAATTAATTGCTTATTCAAAGCAAATTTTTTTTCCACCTAATGTTCATCAAAATAGATTTTTTTTTCATGCTGTTGCAGCAAATGATTGTAAAGCTTTTCTATTTTGGCCATTACCGCACACTTAAAAGTGTCTCTGTTGTGTCACCTGGCTGTGCTTCTCTCCTTCTTAATTCAAATCACCATCACAAAAAAAGTGCTGCCTTTTCAAATGCATGTAAAGTGCTTAAAAGGTCTCTCATGTCAACATGAAAGTAAATTATAGTTACTTCTTTACTGCTTTTTATGCCTAAAGTGCTGAGTACTCTAGGTAAGATTTTCTGTGGTTTAGGATTGGCCTAATTCTGTCAGGCAGGGGAGATTTTGTTGTCCACTTTAATATGACTAGAGTTAGCATGAAATGTTTTGGGTTTTTTTCTGAAAATTCAATTCCAGAGCGAGATAGATTTATTTTAGGATATTTTCATGTGAAAATTGTATCATCTACAGAGAGAAGTAAATTTAATTTTCATACCAAAATGAAATCCAGCAGCGTTCTGTTTTATGAGGGAACCTTTTAAAGTATTAAAAAAAAAATACCAGTAGTGTTAATTCAACCCACGCAGGCTATCATTGGTATCCTGTGCCACTGCCTACACATATGTAGTCATTTATGCTTCTGTCAGGTGGAAAATGCTGCATCCCACAGCTGGAAAAAGAAAGACCCAATGCAAGGTGTCAATTAGTTTGAAAACAAACTGGATAATGCACAATTTGCAAATGCAGACTTTTTTTCCCCAGAGATGCTGTTTTCTTTTGATCCTAACCTTCACAAAATTTAGGTCTTTGGGGCTGAAATAGACAGTGTCCCAAGCTGGATTGTTTTTGCGCTCTTCTGAAAATTCTCAGCCAAACAGAACTTGTCCAGCACTTCTCCAAGCTTGGATAAGTGCAGAAATGAAAGCAGGTGGAGAGGTAGAAGTCAAAACTCATGCCTGATAAAGAAGTGCAGAGCATAATAGGGTAAAAGATAGGTTTGGGGGAAAAGGATGATAATGGAGAGAAGTAGAGAAACGTGGGAAGCTAGAGGAAAATATGACATAGATTTTGGAGGCAAGTGCTGAAATGTGTTAGTCATTTAAGAAAAAATTAAAAAAAAAGAGAAGTATGAACAAATGTGTTAAGGTTATATAAAGAATGTTTCCTTCCCAAATCTGCAGTAAAGTATTGTAGCTCCGTGTCTGATTGTTGCTTCAGCTGCCCACAACTGGCTTATGAAAGTTGCTTTCAAATTGAGCATTTCAGTGCTTACAGGTGTCTTCATGAGTCCCAGTGGTGGAATTGTGTGCTCTATAAAGAGCCCCATAAAGAGACAAAATCAGTAGACAGAACAAGATGGTCAATTAATTTTTTTTCACAGGGCATGAAGTTTGCATGTACTCATCTGTTGGTATGGTGCAATCTTTAATGCATCACATACTGTTTCACTTAGCCCCTTAGTTTTAGGGCAGTCTTCAGATGATTCAGACTAGTATAAGATACTTTCTCCTTTATAGAAACTAAAAGGTATACATGTAGAATTGGCAGGAGACTCATAGAAGAGAGGGGAATGTTTTCATGGTTAGGAACGTTGGCAACAACGAGAATGAGATTCTATTCCTGCCTTTACTGACAAGTTCCTATCAAAGATAGCCAAATTGCTGTGACCAAAATTTTCCATTGGCCATTAAATACTCATTTTTTGATTTTCTGCAGTGGGCCAGATTGGCAGAGTGCTCTCCCAGCTGCAGTTTCAAGTCATTGATAGTGTACTTTGGGCATATAAAACCCTGTACAAATACCAGGTAGTTAAGAAAAATCAAGTCTCATTTCTTCTTTGAGGAACCCAAAATCTGTGGAAAGATTTACCATTTTTGTCCCATTATCTCCATGCCATTTCCACTATAGATAATTCCCCTTCTGAAGTCAATTAACATTTGTGAATTGCTTTGATAACTTTGGTGAAAGCTCTAAGGTACTCCAGAAGAATTTATTCATTTCCCTTTTTAGCATGGTGTTGAAGTGTCACACTAAAAGCTTAATTATTCTTTTATTATAGGAAGTATGAGTATGATGCAGGGAAAAGAAAGTGTAATTTTGAGTTTACAAAATGTTGAAATTAAGTGCTTGATTTCACTATCTAAAGAGGTGCTCATTTTGGTTTGGGGAAGAATGGGGGGGGGGAAGAGAAAGGCGTTGTATAAATATATTTGTATAAAGTATATTTAGAGAGTGAATTTCCTGTGGTCTACAGTGGTAAAAATTACAGGTCAGCAGATTCTGCTTATGTGGGGTTCCTGACCAGGAATATCATACCTAAATTTGTTCGCATTAAAATCAATAAATATCTTGGATTGCTTGTGGAAATATTTGTGGTGTGTATTGCAACAAGTATTCAGTCTCCGTAGTTCAGAACTGCTCTGGGCCAATGGGATTGCAAAATATCTGTCAGCTTTGGCTGACAGCCTAAGGTTGCCACAGCAGTTTTTCTCTTTAATGAGTAAAATAGGTGATGTTTATAGAAAAATAACTGTCTCATGAGAAGCTGTGCAAAAAGTTCCATTCAAAACCATTCTGTTTATATATAGTTTTGTTGTTTGTTTTCTTTTCTTTTTACTTACTACTGTGGACATTTGCATGAAAACAGGATATTTCTCCTTCAAATTGCAGTCATGGACAGAATAGCTACTATGCCAAAATGGAGCCAACCCACTTCAAAAAAAGTAAACTATTTTGCTTACCAAATCTGTTTCTTCTGTGTATGCAAAGTTTTGAGCACTTATTTTCCTACCTAAATTTAGGGGCTGGTTTTTTTTGCTGTAAAACCAACAAAACTGTATGGATGTAATAAAATGAGAATACATTACTGCGAAAATTAAATTATTAAAAGAAATACCAGAAACAACATTTATGTTTTAATATTTGCAGTGACAGCAGGGATAAAAGTATTTTTTCTTATGTGTACTGACTTTTTTTTTTTTTTTACACAGCCTCGAAACAGTGATACATACTCAAGGGAGAGATGAATAGAAAAGATGAGTCCTATTTTGGCTGTTGACAATCAATAGAATTAATAAAGACAAAGAACATCAGTATTCTTTCTGATGGACAAATTTGACTTTTCCAGTCTCAGGTTGAATGCAATATTCTATCAATAAGGGAACAACAGTTTTACTGACAAGTAGCATATTTTATCTGGTTCAGCAATGTTTTATAATGCCTTCAAATTACATTAGGTGTCCAAGAACGAATGAGCGTACATTAACACCCGTGTTCCTATATGTATTTACATCACTTAACAGATTAGTCCCTGACTCCAAGTCCATCTGAGTGCTCAGGGAAAGCTCTCAACTGCCCATGACTGTGTCATTTGTTTCTCTAGCAGGAATGAGTAGGAGAGTGAGTGAGGCATGCTGCCAAATTCTCAGCCCCTGTGAGCTCTCATCCTAGCAATAAGGAAGGCAGGAGCTTGAATCAGTGAGCATTCCAGCAGGAGGCAGGTCCAGCCAGAACTGTCTTACAGCTGCTCTGCCCTGTAAAGGCTCACTAGCCCTGGACTAGCAGACTGCCTGCAGTGGCTTGTGGCATAGAGCATGCTTTTCCTGTTCCTCCTCCTCCTTTCAATCTAGGGTGGTTCTCTAAAAGCTATACCTATCTGTGCAAAATCTACTCAATGAAGCCATCATCTGTTTGTACAACTGCAGGATTTAGAGTCACCATACTAATAAGTAAATATTCCCTCTCTGCTTAATAAATGGAACACCAGGGTTGCAGTGCAGGTTAGAATAGTCCTCTAACTGTAAGGATTTGCAGAGAAAATCAGCGTGGATAGGCTTCTCTTTATACTACACAGATGAAGTTTTCCAATGCCAGGAGCTCTACTTCTTCCCAAAGCTACCTGCAAATATTTCAGACAATCCTTTTTTCTCATTTGAGCAAAGAAGGATCCCACTGAGCTTTTCTAATATAACCAGCCTGCATTTGGCTCTGAGAGCCCAAATAATGAACAGTCTCTTTACCTCTTTGTGATCATATGATTTGTGTTTTGCAAATAAAAATTATAAAAAGTGTAACAATTCTACCTGCGGATGTAAACTGCTTTTTTTGGCATGTCGCTTTACAGGGTCAGGGTCCATTTGCTTAGGCCAAACAGCATTTAAATGTGACTCAAAAATATCAGACCTCAGGTAGTGGTAAGAAACATCAAGGGCTCTTTGGAGAAGTAAGTTGCGTTTATTGCTATTTTATAGGTGCTCCATATGTAGTTTGCACTTGACAAACTTTTTTAGGGTTTTTTTTAGTTTGGGCAGCTAATAATGCATATTCACACTGTCCTATTTTTTCCGTACTTGTAGTACTTTACTCAGAATTGTGGCTTGATGGAATATTAGCAAAGTAATTCAGCATAAATGTGGCAAATGCTTTCTTAGGTTATCTGTTGGTGATATTCAGTTCCCACCTAGTTTATTCAGTAATGCTTTGGCAAATTGTTATAGATTTTAACAGCAGGAAGTTTATGGTAATTATATCATATATTATACTAGGTAAATATTTGATAAATGAGCAAATGTAAACGAAACAAGAAACGCAACCCTGCGGGCTAACTGGGCTTGCAATTCTCGTGGATGAGCACAGCAGGTGAGCAAAGGAGTATGAGGAATACAATAAGAATTTCTTAAAACCTGACTGCCACAAATATGTCAATGGAGCTGATTCAGCATGGGAAGAACACAGTAATTTACTGTTGATTCAAAAGCCAGTAGCTCACTGCTACTCTTCTGGGTGATGTGGAATGCATTAGCTGGAAATGCAGATGACTAACCTTCAGGAACTGCCACTTCTGCTGCTCTTCAACCTGTCTCATGCTGCTCCTTTCTGGGGACACTTCTCTGGAAACAGTGGCATGGCATAGAGCTTCTGAGATAGCCACCAGTCAGCATCAGACCAGCAGTCAAAAAATGAAATTATACCAGTCATCTTTCTTGAAGTAGCAGTTTCAGAATTTGCCTTTCTGAATTCAAAAACACTGCATTCTCTTTGCCTTTATCAGGCCAATATTAATGGCAAATATATATCATGTGCACAAATTAATATTTAGCAGTATAGTTTATATTTCTTTGCTGTAAGATTTCTTATATGAAATACTCTTTTTCTGTACTATTCCTCCAGCATTTTGCCCACTAAAAATGAGGCCTTTTCCTGCCTTTCTTTCTCCCATCTGTTTATGTTTTTCTGTATAGAAATACATTTACTTATTGTGTTGATGATTACTTGCCTTTTAAGTTACCTTTCTGCCTGACCTCCAGCCTTCTCTGTTTTTATTGTCAGCTCATGGATGCTCCGACTGTAGGATTGTGCTAACTGACCCCTCTGGAGTTTTCACTTCCCCGTGCTTCCCCAGTGACTATCCCAACAGCCAAGCATGCAAGTGGATCATCCGAGCACCTCATGGATTTATCATACAGCTAACATTTATTGATTTTGACATTGAAGAAGCTCCAGGCTGCATTTATGATTCACTGACATTAGACAATGGAGAAAGCCCAATGAACCTTTGTGGCATCACTGCCAAAGGATTATCCTATAACTCTACTGGGAATGAAATGATAGTGTCATTTAAAAGTGACTTCAGTATCCAAAAGAAAGGTTTTAATGCCAGTTATGTACGAAGTAAGTAAAACCAAAGCATTTCATCCCTTTATAGATGTTAGAAGGAAATGTCCTATAAGGATTAGAATGACACTTCCCAAAGGAATCAAGTCCTCCATGAGAAGGGAAAGGATGAGGGGACTGCAGGATACAGGCTACAGGGTTCTCTTGTATGTTTTTGTAACTAATTTATTTTTCTTTGAATCAAAATTATTTTATTCTGACACATGATAGGAAATGTGTTAAAAAAACTTTTCACATGCAAAGATTTTAGGCCTAACAGTTCCTGCCTCTACCAATTTATGCTGGCAGATTTGAAAGCAGGACGCGTGTCCTTCAGGTCAGCATACCTGCAGAGGACATAGAAACCTACAGACAGCATGACAGGGAACTTAGCTGAGATAGAACCAACACCAGCCCAGACCTCTGGCCAGTGAAATGACCAGTGGTAGGGAGGAGTTTGTGCAGAAAGTAGAACTTCTCAGAGTTTGTCCAGTCTCTGGAACGAACTTCCAGGAATGAACTGACGTTGCAAATGGCTACCTTTTGTTCCGGTTCCTTGATATTTCTTTCCCTTCCTTAGACACATAACAGTGGTTTTAAAGGTTTTAAAAAGCCTAAAACTGCAAAAAACAAGACACTCCTGCTTTTTCTCCTAGAAGGGTACAAATAGCTTCTGATTGGTGTTTTTTTATTTAAAGTGTTAATTAGAAGTTGCGTGACGTTTAATGGAGGGCATTAGGATGATCACTGCCAGGCCCCATATGCGGCTCACTGTTCATTCCACTTAGTTTCCAATTGCATTCTCTCAGTAGGCTTTCTTTTTGTAGAAGTCACACACCTTAAACTGAACACTAGTATTGCATTGAGCATTTACATTATTGTAGCACACTTATGTTCTGCTGATTGGCTGGGTGCCTTAAAATCACAGAGCAGGGAGGCTTGGCAGTTCTGTCTTCAGTCACAAGCACATTTTCCTTTACGTTAATTTTAAAAATATTTATTAAACATCATATATTTTAAAATAATTAAGATAGTAACTCCCAGGAATGATAAGACAAAAGTAGGCCTGATTATGACAGCAAAATTTGTGTGCAGTTCTTAAAATTAAAAAGGTAACATCACAGAGGAGCTGACAATATCTCTTTCTACTGAGGTCCTTTCATGCTGACAAAATGAATGTAGTAATAATTGTAGGAGCACTGGTTTTCTTCTGAAAGTGAAGCAAATTTTCTGAAAGGTTTCTCTATTTGAAAATAGCAAGTCTTGCTGTGTTGTAAGAAGTTGTAAAATCAAGTGGATCATAAAAATTATTTGCAGTCAGATTATTCAAATTATTTATTTCTTTATTCCTCTTTAATATTTTAATGTTTAATTATCACTGTAAGGGTAAGATGACTTACAATTGGAATTTGAAGATGCAATGTTGCCCTCAGCTGTGTTTAATGAGGAAGAGAGGAAAGGTCCACAGACATAGTCAGAGAGCCCTTTGTGTATATATACCTAGAGGTAATGTATTTTTATGAAAGCAAAAATATTACCTCCATACCATGTTGGATAGTGCCTTCTGTTCATGGATAGCACCATTAAATAGTCTTGGAAATCCTTTTATTTTGAAAAAGAAGACTATTCCCCAGTGTGAATAAAAGTGTCGGAGACCTTCACCAGTGACTTGTATTTTAATGTTTCATATATATTGGTTCAGAAGGTCTGTATTAAGGCTTTTTCTTAAGCCTCTAGACTGAGGCCAATGAATTTGGCTTCATTACTCCAAATGTGTAACTTTCACCTGACATCTTGATTTTGACCATGGATGCTAGGAGAGCTGCCCACATGCTTCTAGGGCAAATTAAAACTGTATTCCGCTTATTGCCCACAGTTGTGCAATTATGTTAGTTTCAGAAGGTTGTTACAGACAAAGATCATAGTGACATTTAACCTGGAAATGGATACAGAAAATGGTTTTGGTAAAGGTATTATAATGTACCACTTTCTTTTAAAGTTATAAAAGCAAGTGGACAATGGGACATCAGCGCACACACACATTGAAATTACAACTCATCCTCATGGCAGATGTCAGTGAGTTTTGGGAGGGAAGTAGATTGGGAATAGAACAGCTTTTCTGTGACAGCTCAGTGTTATGTAAGAACAAACAAGTTTCAAAATGAGTTTTGCAAAGTGTATTCTGTTATCCATAGCAAGTTGGCTGCCCACGCAAATATTGATTTTCTGATTGTGACCTACTGCAATACACCAACAGCAGATGGATGGGCCATATCCTCAGCTTCGGTAAACAAATGCAGCTTCGTCAGTCTTAGGGAAATTAATGTCTATTTACACCAGCTGAAGAGCTGGCTTGGTAAATCATTTTCTAGTAATAGTTAACTGCATAAGTAGTAGCTCTACTGGTCAGCAAAAGTCACTCAGTTGCCAAAAGGGGAGGACAGAGAGCCAAGAGATGTCTGTTAGTACAGAAATGCTTGAGACAATGTCAAATTAGCATACAGTTGAGTAGTACTGCAGTAGCTCAGATTAAAAGCACAAATCACTGAGGTAGTAACAAGACACTCTCAGACAGGCACTTAGTATGTAGACTTTTGTACATCTCGTTGAAGTTTGACACATTTCTTCCAGCATCAGTGACAGGGGAGACGAGGCACCAGTCAAGCACTGAACTATGCTGAAAAGCCCATCAGCTGACAGGAAAGCAGTTTTCCCTGCAAGGGATGGTAAAATGCAGTCTAGGGACTCCTGGCTTGCTTATGCATAAAGGGGTGTATGAGATGTGAGATGGTGAGATGCAAGTAAAGTTTTTTGTATATTCTTCATGAGAAAATCGCAATATGTCAGAAAAGCCCATGTCCATTGTAATCCAGCTGTCTTCCTAAGAGAAGCAATTTAACATCATTCTGAATGTAGTATAAACACTTGGATGAATATCCCAAGAATATATGTATATTCTTCCTCAAAGAATAAGCAGTTTCTCCAGTACTAACATCTGAAATTCGTCAGTGTGATGACTGAGTGTGCAACAGCAATCAGGAAAGACACCTGCACGGGATTCTGTTTTCTTCATGGGGACAAAATACTTCTCAGTTTTGCACTTTCATACAGCAAAGTTGAGGAGATTTCTTCAGTATGGGAGCAATGTCCTCTCTGTTTATTTCTCTTTCTATACTGTTTAAATTTGACCAAGTGGTCCACAACTTTCCTGACCACCCTGAAACAGGCTGGATAGTGCTCATATGAATAAGCTTTCTTCTTTTCCAAGTCGTGAATCTTTATACTTCTTCTGGAACACTTTCCATGTTACGTAAAGGAGCTTACAGTATAATTACCCCACTAAAAAAATGCCCCTGTTTTCAATGGAGAGTTGAACACATTTTCTATCTATAAAATTGTTACAACATACTTTTTCCCTTGGGAAGAAAAATAAATCTATGAAGTAAATCCAGTAACTATAAAAGCCCAGTATTTTTCTCTCTTCCCTCCCGTTCTGCAGTTGGTGGGTTGGCGGATAGTGAGCAATGCTTTATGTTCTTTTAGTATGTAATATATTGGTCAAATTATGCCCTTGTGTATATCCAAATATGGTAGTTTAGAGCTCAGTCTTTGCAAGCAGCTGTGTCTTGGTTGGCAAAAGGAACTTGCAGTACCACAGACAACACAGAATCCTTATACCCCATATATCTGCATCTTTTCCCAAGTATGATATGACAGTCACCCTTCCCTACTGTCTCACCCTCTCATATTAAAAAGGTTTTTATTTCATTCTGAGAAGACAAAAGTTGTAGTAATTAGTGTAAGAGTTATGACATCAATGAAAAATCCCGGAGGAGTCTAGGAATTAGCTACTGTGGGAGTTATCCTTCAGGTGCAGCAAGAAACAGTTTCACTTCCAGCATATTTGCTGTGAAAATGTGTAAGAGGTAGCAAACGTTTGCTGGAGATACGGTCTGACAAAGAACTGCAGAGCCAGAAGTAAAACCAGGAGCTGCTGCAATCTGATCTTGACTGCCTGTGCATGTCTGATAGCCAGAAACTTAATTTTGTGGAGAAATTTGCTGGAAGAATTTTGCTGCCATAAATGTACCAATAAAACTGAGCATATTGACATTTTATTTTGAAAACTAATGTTCTCCAAAATAGAGTGAGCAGAATTGTCATTAATGTACTCATTGAGAAAAAGCATATGTCATGGGATACGTCTTCTCACATTTGGTGACTGCCATTTTGTCCATGAAAGTGAGAATACTTAATAACAATTAGAGAGAGCAATTTTGCCCATGCCTAAATACCTTTACAGCAGTACGTAATTTACAGGAGGAGTAGACATTTCTAGACACTTGTGCAAAATCCAAAACTGCTGACCCAACTGTTAGCAAATAGAGAGCAGCTTGGATATAAATATTCATGAACACACGATTGCAGTATTCAACCAGAAAGCTGCTGGGGACAAAATGAGAAGATGCCTAATGCTTTGCAGACAGCCATTAGCTGAATTCAGAAACAAAAGGCTTCAGTTTGCCAAGGAATGTAATGGCGGCTTTCTTCTATTGTGATAATTAAAAGAAGCAAGGCCTGAACTTCACTGGTATAATATAGTCATGCAGACAAGTAATCAAAATAATATATCTTAAAAGCAAGTCATACTGTGTTTTTCAGATAGCTGGTTTACTCCATTGCCTAGTGCATCCTTAGTCAATGAATGAGTAGTAATTTTTATAAAGTAAGCTGAGGCAGAATTGGAAATTAGTAAGTACTATGTCCTAATATTGCTCTTAATGCAATGCAGGGGGTTGTTAGCTGTTACACAGCATTTTCTGTACCAGTGAAAGGATCTCTGCATATTTTCATCAGAGTGCACTCCTAAGTCTAATTCCCCATGTTGTATGCTATTGATATATTACAGTGATAAATACCACCTAATGAATGTTTGATTTAATGAATCTTACTTTGAATCCTGCTGCCAGTCTGCCTATATTTCTATATGATGAAATTTTTTTTCTTAATTTACTCATCTGCTTTTGTTTCTAGTTGCTGTGTCTCTGAGGAATCAGAAAGTCATCATTCCCCAGGTTCCCGACATAGATGCTGTGTCTGTGGCAGAGACTGTCTCAGTGCCAGATCTTAGCCAGTTTACACTGTGCTTCGAAGCAACCAAAGGCAACAGTGATGACAACGATGACTGGAAGGTTTTCTCCTACACTAGTGCATTGTCAACAGAATTCTTCAGCTTCGGAAAGACCACAAAAGGCCATTTTCTGTCCATCTCAGGCACACAGTGCATCCTTGAGAATGCATTGCCCCGAAATGCAGAGTTTTTCACAGGAACCTTTCAACAGCTCTGTGTTGTATGGGACAGCTTCTCACGGACTATAGGTATATATGTCAAAAGCACCTATCATATAGTGGATTGTCCAGGTATCTTTGACAAAGTTATCCCTGGAAATGGGAGGCTGGTGCTGGGCTCTAACAGCAATGAAATGAGCTCTCTAAATGGAGACATTTACAACTTCCGCCTCTGGAATTTCACCATGAATGCACAAACACTGGCCAACCTCAGCTGTGATGTGAAAGGAAACATTGTAGACTGGGAAAATGAATTCTGGAGTATTCCAACTTCAGCACTGAAAGCAGAAAACAATTTGAGTTGTGGTGAGTATGCCTTGCCAAGACTTTTTTGCTTATTTTCCCCCCACACTTCTGCATTGTGCTGAACATATCATATACCAAGATGGAAAAAGATGAGAGTGTTCCTGTGAAAGTAAAATAGCTAGGTCTTACCTTTCTTAGACTTTAGCTCAACTCTTACCATACACAGAGGCTTTGAAAGGTATAGAGTTGATTCCTTAAAGGAAAAGAACAAGTCCCCTAAGTATATTGAGTTGCTGCTTGAAATGATCTGCAGATCAAAGTTTTTCCCAAACACTCCTTGTTGGCTCATGCAAAAGGGGGATAACTGCAACTACCTGCTAGCCCCAAGTAAGATTACAGTGGTGTCTGGAGAAAAAAAAAAAAAAAGTATGTTAACTAACTAATTACTAAATATTTTTGTACCTGCCCTTTCACCCTTTGATTAGCCAGGGGAGCACTTGGTAGCCTTCTGCTGAGTGTACAAAGCCAGCAAAATCAGTGACAAAATGACAATTCATATGAGACAGGAAAGTAGGAGAAAATATTAAATTAGAGGAGGCAGACAGGAAGGAAGAGTTTTAGATTAAAATCATCAGATTTTGTCTCCCTGATGATATATTATCAGTCCTTCTTTTAATTGGTAATTACTGAAGGTCTTTTTTCCTGTAGATTACTCTAGAAGATAAATTTCAATACATTGTCCAACCTGTTCTCATTTCATGGCTCAGACACTTGATTCTCATAAGTGTCCAGATGTATTTTTTGTATATGTCTATATTTTTACAGCTGGTTGGCAGTTTTCTACTGAAATGAAAAAAAAAAATCAAAGCTGAAAACTCTTTGTCACTTTAGAAGAATAATAATAAAAACCAATAAGTAATAAATAATTTAATAATAATAATAATAATAATTTTTAAAGAATGTTTTGCTTAATAGCTTTGGAGATATTTAGATATTATAAAACACACAGTGGAAAATCTGGCCAGGAACAGCCTATACACAGACCTATGATGCCTGTAAAATCAGCTGCTGTCAAACTCCATGTCCACACAGTTTGAGCTCTCCAATAATAATGGATACATGTTGACAAAAACAAAAGCAAAAAAATCAAAGTAAATGGTTACAGATATTGCTTCTTTCTAAACCACATGGGGTCTCTTCACATCTAATGTCCTCTCCAATTTTGCCTTCTTGCTCCTCTGACACCTTATTACTTACTGGTTTAAACACAGTTTAAGTAGTCTCAATATAAACATCTCCTGACAAAGCATCTGTCAGCACTAAGAGAGTCATTAGTTTAGAACAGAAGCTGGCACCATTAAGACATGCTAGTTTCTGTATCTAATAGTTCATAAGGGATTAAGGTGGCTAAAAAAGCTATCTTGCTTGCTTTATTTTACTCAAAGTGTGAGACACAATCACAGCTAGACCCACTGAGACAGATCTCAGCATGCCTCTGCTAAAAAAGGTTAAACAACACTTCTGTAAAACCACAAGCAACTGGATACTTTCACCTTTCTACCAGAACAAAGAAAAGACTGATCTGACTATGGCTGATAAAGGTGTTCTGGACAAGAAAGTTGTTTCTATTTCATCAGTATGAACTGATCTCATAGTGAATAACTTTCCAAAAAATCTTACTCTTCTTACACTCTTATACCATGATGACTGCCATAACACTTTTACCAAACAACCCACCAAGACCTCTGTAAAAACTGCAGTCTCATTTAATTTTGACTGAAGTAGGGGTCTTGTTCTTCTTTCTATTAAAGACTGTACAATCCTGTAACACAAATGTAGTATCGCAGCTGTGGTCATAGAAACAGTAGACTTACTTTCAGTGCACAGCTTTATTCCTTGGGATATCAGTGTCCAGCAGAGCACTGTTTTAGAAAAAGTATATTAGTGTTCCTACTTTAGGCCCAGGAGTCACTTGAAATGTATCTACGTATAAGCATTGTTATTTCCTCTAAATCAGTCTGTGAGAAAATTAACTCATTAGTCAGTGCTTTTCTTTCTTAGATGTTAAATCACCCTCTGTGATAAAGGCTTTCCTGAGCCAGAGTATTTCCTAAAAGAAAATACTGGGTGCAATACCATTTCAAAGATGGTTACTAATCCCAGTGATTAAATTGTTAGAATTTTCTTCCCTTCCTCTCCTTGAGTAAAAGCCTTCTTTGTAAAACCATCCTTCAACAGGAGAGTTGATGAGTCAGACTATCAACCATGAATAAACCACTAACATTGGAGAACTGACTCTGATTAGGCTTCACTTAACAGCAATGGAAGGATTTATGCAGAAAAGAGGTTTTCACACAGCTCCAATAATGCTTCACCAGGAAGCAACATGTCACTTTAAAAAAAAGCAAACCAAGCATTTAGCCATGATCTCAACGTATCTGTGCCTGAACAGTGCTTATGTTTATCAAGGGGTATTATTTTCAGGGTTTTTCAGACAAAGCTTTTAGAAGTAGGTTTGTGGAGCTTGAAAACACTGGCAGACTGTTTCAGATAATCTTTTCCTAGTTTTACCTTTTACTAGTTTATTCCCTAGACTAATGTTTTCACAGCTGTGCAGTCATGGTGGGGTGCTTGTGTAGGACTTGACAGAATTCTGTTTTTATTGCCATACCTTTACACAGATTGCATTTAAAGGTATACATACACAGCCTGGGTATCTGGACTAATTTTAAAACAAGTAGCCTAGGTAATGATAGCACTTTATTGCTACTGAACACTGGTTCAGAGTTCAGTGCAGGCAAATTGAGGAGTGTTTAAACAACTTCTGGTTCTGATTTTGAAGTCTGAATTGGCTACACCTATAGCAGGATATGACCTACTCAGTTTAAGGATAATGTGGCAGCATGTGTCTCCATGCCTGCAATTGCATTTGTTTTATATGCATTGTATATGAGTCCTTCATTCCCAAAGGCCAAAGGAATTCTTAATTTCACTGTCAGATTTAACTCAGTGTGGGATGTTTCTGCCTTAGGCAGCTGGACAATTTTTCAGGCAGAGATAATTGCCCTCAGTACTGTTTATGAACAGTGGAATCAAAAAGGCTATTCCACGGGTCAGTGCATCTCATACTGGAGAAGATGTCTCAGTGAAGTCAGAAGTTTTTTTGCTGTAGGAGTACTTGTTCCTCTCCACTGACTATGAAGAAAGTCTATTATGACAAGCAGATATGGATGTCTGAGTCTTAGACATTTGGAGTGAGATGTATCACACAATTGCCTGTAATACAAGTCCATGGGGTCATAAGTCCTGTTGGCAAACCTGCTTCAGCGTGGGCTTCTGTCTCCATGGGTCCATAGATCCCACCAGGAGACTTCTCTGGCATGGGCTTCCCGTGGGGTCACAGCCTCCTTCAGGAATCCACCTGCTCCAGCGTGGGGTCCTCCATGGTCTGCAGGTGGATATCTGTTCCACTGTGGACCTCCATGGACTGCAGGGAGACAGCCTGCCTCACCATGGGCTGCACCATGGGCTGTAGGGGAATCTCTGGTCCAACACCTGGAGCACCTCCTCCCCCTCCTTTTTAACTGACCTTGGTGTCTGCAGGGTTTTGCTCTCACATATTCTCACTCCTCTCTTGGCTGCATTGCTGTTGTCCTGTAACTTTCTTAAAATCTGTTATCCCAGAGGCACTACCACTGTTGCTGATGGACTCGGCCTTGGCCGGTGGCAGGTCCGTTTTTGGAGCTGAGTGGCATTGTCTCCATTGGACATGGGGGAGGCTTCTTGCAGCTTCTCACAGAACCGCTCTTGTAGCCCTGCTGCTGCAAAACCCTTGCTATGCAAACTCAATACAGTCTTCTGACTTGAATGTTTTGTAAAGTTGGATTGGATTTTTTTTAGTTTCACCAAATAAAATCACAGTCTTGTTTTAAATACTAAAGAAAATATGAATGCCTGCAGATTTTCCAGCCAACTCTCAGGTCATCGTTCCATGATACAGAACAGGGATTAAACTTAGAGTAGGTTTTGATATTGACTGTTTAATATTAGCATATTTATTTTGGGGGGAAAAAGAAAGCTCATGCAGGATGTAGTACATTCACTTAGAACATCCTTTCTGGAGTTCATAAGAAGTATACCAAGGGAGTGAATTTACCTCTATCTCTTAATCTGTTAAAAAAAAATTGCTGAGCTTTAATACTTGTTGAGGATCACGTTTTTAATTCTACCTTATATTTGTCCGCAATACATGTAGTGGTATCTGCGGCATCATACGATGTCTGTGTCAAGGGTCCATGCTTCGTTTGTTCTTGCATCATAGGAAATACTTTCTTAGCTATCTTTACAAGCTGCTGGATGGTGGCTGTTGAATTTTATGGAAGGAGATGACCTCATTGAGTTGATATGACTCTGAGGTGGTAAAGCAAAAACCAAAAGGGCAGCACGCTTAGTAGGTTCACATTTTACCAGTGCTCTATGGTCTCATTATTTTCAACACAATGTGCAAAGGCAGCTCTGTCTGCAGCTGAACTTCTGGGATACACAAAGTGCAGCTAATTCAGTTGCACCGTTTCTTTTTCTGTAACCGTTCTTACGTGCCCTTTTTTTGCCTCCAGATCATCGAAGTATATGCTTGTTTAATGAACAATTCTGTAGCGATACAGACTTATAACATTATTTGTTTATAAATCATGCATACCAGAATGTTAATCACACCCACGCCCTGGGCAAAGAAACAAGTTTAATTACCTTTTATCTCGTTGGTGTCTGTCACAGGGAGATTACTCAGAATTGTGTGGTGGGTAACCTGTGCTATAGTAGCAGAGTGTAGTTGCTCGTCCAAGGCAGGGGTTATTACTCACAAAGATTGCATAACTCCTATGGCCATACTGAACCTTTGCTTAAACTCATTTCACACAGTACATGCAAACTGCATTCCTTTAATGTGATGTTATTTAGTGAAAGCTAAGAAAACCATGGGAGGATACACAAGTGACTGTAACTTGCAAGTCAGCGGGGTTTTCAAGGATCCCACAGGGGAAACAGAAAATGAAAACACATTAAGTCTTATAGGCAAATGGCAGTGTCAGTTTTGCCACTGAGAGAAATTAGGAAGGGGACTGCACTGAATGATATAATATGTTTTCAGACATGACAGCTTTATGCCCAGTAGTCAACCCTTTCTAAATTATTCGCTTTCTTCTTTTAAAGGCTCATATCTAATTCCCTCTTCTTCAATTGAACCAACCAGTTGTGCAAACCTAGGAAGCCTTTGCCAAGGTAAGAAGCCCAAGTCCTTTTCACAGTTTCATCTTTGGGAAATCCTGAGATTCTTTATTTCATTTCTTTTTTATTATTGTTTCTGAAAGGGTGAGTGGCAATAAAAAATAGCAAGGAAAGGAATTCTTTGGTCTCATCAAGTGTGTGGGTGTCCTATATGTACAATATGTGGAAAAAATGTGATCACTCCCATGATAATACATTTTGCAAATAGTCTCCATTATATCAAAACTGCATTAATTGATTGCTTTCATTTCTTTCTTCCCCTCTTTTCTTCCTGCACATTTTGACAGTAAAATATTAACCAGTGTAAGAAGTGCGTACATCTGTAAATAAAAGATGAGCAGATGGAAATAAAGGAAGTGGCTCTTGTTCAGAGTTTTTTTCAATAAGCTATTTTGAGACTAGATACATTGAGATTAGCAGGCAAAAAATCAACATTAAACAGCAAAATCCAGTAGCTATTAGTTAATGCAACACATGCTACAGCACTTAAAGAGGGTTTAATAGTGTAAAAATCACCACGTATAAGAATGCATTAGATGTCTTTAAAGATCAGCTCAGTTGAATGCAAGGAATTGGTGAACCCTGAAGATTTCCATGTCATGTGAATCAGTGGACATGCAAGGATGGTTAATTTGTTCTGTTCTCCTTAGATGCTGAAGTTCTGTAAAAAGTGCTTTACATGAACAACATCAATGCATTTCCACAACACCTTCATGAACACAAACCTGATGACGTGTTGGCCTTTTATGTTAGACTTTAATCACAGCAACAACTGCACCAAAAATGTCTAGCTCTGTAACCCTTTTCTGGACAAATGGTGGAAGAAGGAGACAGGAGAGAATAAAATATAAGAGGGGAAGAGGAAGTCTGAGAACTCTTTCAAAACCAATATTACAAGTAAATCAGATTAGGTCAAATATAAAAGGGAAAATGTACTCTTCTTGGAAAGCCAGTAAGGGATCTGTGTCAGTCTTTAGTTTACTTTTCCCAGATTTTCCTGAGGTAAATTTGGTTCAGGTTCTTGGAGCATAGTGTGCTGGTCTCCACAGGGAAAGTGAAATGCTGTTAATGTTCATAATCAGATTCAAACAGTAATTTTCAGGTATCATATTCACAAAACACGGTGTGATGTAAATACTACCACTCAAATACCTTGGTAAATGAGGCATCCACAATTATTCAGTATTAGTCTTTTTATATGTAAAGGGTAATACAGCCATCATATAAATAACTTTGTATATTCTCTTGGAAGAACTCTGAGTGTTTTCCTATATCAAAGTGGCATGGGATGAAAAGAAGAGACTATCATTACGTCAGCTAATATAGCTGCAGAAATGGGCACACTTTCATCAAAACAAACCTGCTTTTCTAAAAGCCTTATCCTTTTTTCCAGCTTTATTAACTTGTCTAGTAGAAGATATTGCCTTTCAAACTTGCCTCTCCTAACTTCCTAGGCCATCATATATTCAATAAAGGCTGAGTATTTTCACTTTGCTTCTCTAAAAAGTGTTTGGTAAAGTGTCCCTTGTGTTCAGTTCCTCACTTTGGAATAAGAAGCCATATCAGATTTACCCCATTCAGCGCCATCATCATTATTGTAATAATCATGGAAATCATAAAAAGGTGTCCGTCTATTTCTGTCGACACTGCAGACTTTCTCTAAACTGAGAGGCAAGTTTGGATTCCTTTTTTGTTTGTTTGTTGTATGCTGTGCAATAACACCAGGCAAAAAGTTTGTGGATGCCAGATCAGCTACAGTCTGATGAAAGCTGTTTTCTCCGTTATGCTTAGTAAATATTTTCATTCATTAAAAGATGCCAGCTTTGACAGCATTGACTGGAAGATACAATCTATTAGAAGCCTTATAACTTGTTTCTCAGACAGTATAGCTCTGAGGTTTCATGAGAGAAGAGCTTTTTTTAGGTGTCACTTTATATGCTCGCTTTCCCACTTATAACCTGTTTGCTCCAGCGTGCAACTTCTTCTCTTTCCCTAATTGTCTTGTCTCACTGAAACCTTAACATGAACCTACTCCCTAAGTTGTGACTTGAATTTATGACTTTCAGACTCAGAAGGTTAGTTAAATCCACATAACAAAGCATAAAAAATGCAATTTTTTGTCCAAAATACGATTGTTTAACCTTTCCACGTTGTTTCTTGGTCAAAGTCGTCCAAAGCCATGTAACATTTGGGATTTTACCATACCAACCTTCAGATTTTAACTAAGAGTTTTCAGGAGAAAAGTAAATGTGTCAGTGAGTGGATCTGCGTTCCCTGGGAGTTACTGGACAAAATTAAATTATTTCCCAAATCATTATTTGAAAATTGATTGGCATAATCTTTGAATTCCTCTAGCACATATACCCACCCAATCTACTGTGGGGGAAAATTGCAGGTTTTGACTCCTTCCTCTAATTTTGGAAAGTGTCCAGGTGGTTTCCAGAATTGTTTGGAGTGACTCTTGTTGGTATCAGTGAGAACAGTACAGCTGAGCTCCTATGTCAAGCTTTCAAAATATATATTCCTCTTCACCTATCCCAAGTCTGATTTCAGTTCTCTTTATTATTCGGAGCTCGGTGGAGTTAATTAGATGGATGGAGTTAATTAGATGGATGTTTTAGTTTCTCATTTGTTTGTCATATTCAGTCTTTGAGTAGGGACAGTAATTCTTTTCACAGGCAATAAGTGCATCTTCAAACGTATTTTCTGGTCTTTGCACAGCTGTTTCAATCTAAAGCTCTCATAAGAGGATTTTGAGTTTATGAAAGCAGTATAGGACTGATCTTGCAAACTTTACACTGGCAAAACTCCCAGTGAAGTCAATGCAAGTGAAGATTGCAGGACTGGGGCCTCAGTTCATATCTGTTCATCACTTTGTGCAGAAAAAATAATATGTTTATTTAACATTTATGGCATTGTGTGTAGATGGTTTCATTTTACATGGTCATGCATTGTTCCCATTTTGTCTTACCTTATTAACATTCATATTTCATTCAAGTTCACCTCTTTCTCATCTTTATTACCAGCTACTGTAAATGCTACTACTCCTACACCACCCACTGTCACCACTAACATGCCTGATACTAATAGAAACGATAAGCCAAACAATGGTAAGAAATCCTGTGTTACATTTTTCTTGTACTGTGTGTAAAGCAAATTTGTTGTATTTTAAGGTGTGTTTTTCCGACTATCATAATGTCAAGGGTCATGTCTCAATTCTGATCTCATTTATGCTGAAATAAATCAGGACTAACTTCACTGGACCATGTCAGAATGGTGCAAATGAGAACAGAATCAAACTCAGTGTGTATTTGTATCATGTTTACCTGGCTCTTCTATGAAAGAGGTTAACTTTGTGTCACCCGTTGTATTTACCCATGCAAAGAACTAAGGAAGGGAGAGGGATTTTTTAAAAGGGTCTGAAAAGAACTGTGCTGTTGAAATGTTTCAAGGCTGCAGATTGTGTGGCTCCCGCTTGTGCAGCCAGGGTGGTAGTATGCTTGGATTGTCTGTTCCTCACTAGTCAGGCGCAGGAGCCAAGTGGAACCATTCCTATGGAGCAAAGCCACTTCCACTGAGTCAACAGGAATCTTTCCACTGACTTCAAGAAGAGCTGGATCAGACTTTACTAGGGAAAATGTTGACAGTATCACATATCGTTTACTTTTCATTTAGAAAGATTAAGGGAAAAAATAAGGTAGTAAATGAGCCTATTATTAGCACAGGATTAAAGCCAGGATTTCTTTTGAGGTTTTCTCAAATTCTATGATATCACTGTCTCCTAAAGACTGAGCATCATTTTGTGAGGTGCTGCTAAAATATTTATTCATTTGTTAAAGATGGTTGTTAAATGTTATTGCCAACACAGAGATAGACTTCTGCAATTTTCATCTGAGGCTTAAAGATTTATTTTTTTAAAGATTTATTTTTTCAGTGTGCTCCACAGAAATGAATTAGGATCTGGGTGTTTTTTGTCATTTGGTTTTTAGCTTGTTTGGTTTGTTGTTTTTTTTTTTTTACCCAATGCATCAGTTATTACTGTAGGATTTAAAACTCTTGGAGTATTTTTTCTTTTGGCAGATCATTTATTGTACGTTGGCAATCAGGCAATGCAGTACACAATGTGAAAGAATTTATTTGAATCCAGACTCTTTGGATTTAGTAAGCTGTAAAAGTGAGAAGAAAATATTGAAAATTTCTTACAAGTTATGTTTGTTTCCTTTTTGTGGATCCACTCACTGTGTTCACCATGAGCAGTTACTCTGATTTTTTTAATGATAGAAGGAATCAAATCTTATTAATGTTAATATGAATAAAAATTGGACAATTAAGTCCTTTCTGTGGCTTTGAAACACCCAGGGCAAAGTAGAAAGACTAAGAAAATAAGCCAAATTCACTTATGGCAGAAGCAAATTGAACTTTCACTCAGCTAACTGACGTTGTTCTCCACTCTTGGTAAGTTGATTTTTAAACCAAGAGCAGACAGCTAAGAACATACACATTACATATATTTTGTTTAATCCATTAACTGTGTGGCTTACTGCACACAGACTTGCCGGAATTCAGCCTTCCTGCTACACTTATCTTCAGAATGAAGAGAAATTCACCTGAATTCTCCCATTCACAACCACGGTGGCAGCAAGAGTCTAAGATAGAAGGGGTCAAAATTATAGGAATTGTCTCAATCTCAATTACTTGGCCAGTGAAACAAAGGCCTCTGTGTTTCAGTAAAAACTCAGCAGATGAGAACCCCGAGAGAAAAAATCCATACAGCTTGTTTCTTCCAACTATGTCTACATCAGCTGCTTCTGAGACACACAGTGAAATTTTGGCTTCTTTTACAGAAAAAATCAATCTAGACAATACTGTGATGGAACAGTTGCCAAATGAAAATATTTTGAATTATTCTAGAAGTGCACTTCATGGCACTTCTTATGCAGTAGGTGCAGTTACAGAGCCTTCTGTGAATGCAGCAGTTCCTCTGCTTCACAGCAGAAGTCCTAATGCAGGGCTAGCATGGACTTTGGCAAATGGACTAGGTCACTCTGACTCTGAGCCAGCGTTCTGCTCTCCTGTTAGCAGCAGCAGCAGCAGCACTGCTTACAAACACAAAAAAGAAAACTGTTTAGATTTCATCCTCTAACAGCAACACAACCAATTTCATGTGTGTCTTGGAGCCTGTGAACTGGTGGAATGAGACTGTATTTCGTCATCACATCACCTCTGACATTCAAGAAGACAGACGTCATTCTCCTTCTGGCTTTTCTATATCATCTACACAGGAGATATCACCATTCCAGAAAAATAGACTAGATTTGCTAGACTTGGCACCTGAAAATTTTTACATGGAAATGATAGAAGACAATGCTGATAGGAAAACTTTTTCTATGTTACCAGCAAACAGTGCATTTCAGTTTAGAAAATCTATGTACATTAAGGAACATCACTCAGAAGGCATTACAAATTTAATCTCTGTAGAGACTCCATGTGCAAACCCAACATACACAAAATTTATTCCTGACATCCAACTGACAAATTCAGTCCTAGGACCCAGTAGAATGTTGTTATCAAACTGGTTTAGGACAGAACTCCATTGAAAATCAAGTGGACAGTCGGAGATACTCTCTATGGTCAGTAGAACAAGAAATCATTGACAATAATGAAGACATAAGGAATTTTGCTGTTTTGACACCAAGAAACATATTGAGGTTTTCTGAATGGGATTCAGAAGGGGAGGTGTATGGATCCTTCAGCAAGGACAGAGAAGGAATGTCGTCTCTGAAAATTGTTACTACTCGTGTCTTGGATTTTGAAAATGCTGATTATGGGCATTTTGCAAATCGCTCTTCTATTTTGGAGTCATCCAGAACTGCAGTAATGAATGATGCGATACCTCTACCATTTTCATAGTGGAGTTGTTATTCAGCACAAAGAGACCATTTTGACAGGCGCTCTGACAACAGCTGCTGCAGCAGCCATCCATCACTCTCTCATGCGGTTCCAAACACAAGTTTCTTCTATAACATACCATCAGTCATCAGTTTCGGCACATGTTCATTCCTTGGCCCATTTACCATCTGGGACAAGCCAGAACAGCACCGCTTACCCATCACTGAATCAACTTACTAGCTCTGCTGCAGTCCTTTTGTCTTGTTTATGTGTCTCCTTCACTGATTCTTGCTGCCTGTGTTGACCTGAGGTCACCTACAGTATGTCAAGCTATTAAGTTAGATGTAGAAAAAAACCCACATCATCTTATCTATTAGATGTTCAGTTTGTAGAATGAACATAGAAGTAGCTGTCTTTCATCCTTTAGATGTATGTCGATTTAGCATGTGAAGTTTTGGAATAATAATTTAATTGCAGTAGAAGGGAATTTGTAAGATCTTAGTGATAGTACATGTCATTAACGTGATTTCTAGTATTTGTGTACTTCTCTAAAACAGCTCTCATGACACTGTGAGGATAATATATTGGTTACCATGTATTTTATATAATTTTATGCCATTTAATTGTTTGGGATTGTATGAATGTTTTTTACTTACATGTTTTTTAAGATTTTAATTTCAAAAATCAAAGATTTTTTTTGAAAAAAAAAATATTTAGATAATTTGCCTAACAAAATTTTTTTAAAAATACTGGTATTTCATTGATCTTTATATTTTTGTAGTTGATGGGGGGTGTGGGGAGAATTGATATCCATGCTATTTTTTTCTCTTTTATTTTCAAATTATCTTTGGCTACTTTTTATCAATTTTGTAGCCATTTTTTTTTTTCAGTCACCATTTTGAGGTGGGATTCCCACAGTTTAATGTGGAGAGTGAGAAATAGTTTTTAGTTTTTACTATCAGCCACTGCAGTCTCCTGAGAGTGTTTTAAAATATAGATTTGTTCTTTGTTCTTTTTCTTTTTTTCATTAAAACCATGCTTTGGGTCACTATCTAGTGGAGATCCTGAAGCTATTGACTGTTTTGTACTTACTATGTTTGATTTTAAAAATACTTTGCATATTCCTATATTAAGATGGTTTTGTCCATATGTATAATTATCTGAATAAGATTGTAATTATACATATGTGTAATTATATATGAATGTGTGAGAATATATAAAATGAACACTTTCCGTATGTGTGTATCTGTACAGCACAGGTACATTATAGATATAAAATTGTATATGTGTATATACAAAGATATATATATATAAATGAGATCCAGGTCTTACAAGTGTTTTCAACTTGCGCAAAGTCCAATTTTTTACTTTCAAAGACTTAATTTTTCCTCTTTTCTTTAAATTTAAAACTATCACAGTAATAATATAAAACTACAATACATTTTCAGATTAAACTGTACATCAAATTTGTGTATCTCCTGAGTTAAGGGAGGAAAAAAAGACATTAAATCAAAAAGCAAGTTCATTCTACTCATATATAAATTTTAATCATAGCTTACCAAAGAAGGTAACTAGGAAACCATCTTCTTTAGTATTTTATCATAGAGGAATTTTCATACTAATCTCGGTGTTCGTGTGATTAATTCCATATTGAAAAGAAAGAACAATACTCAAGCCCATCTCATGAATAAGATAGTAACCAATGTAAGCAGAATTAAACTGGAAAACGCTGGCTTCAGATTTTCTTTCCAGATACTTCTGTTTCAGGCTCTTGTACAATAATTATCTATGAAGTTGTAAAATTATGACATTTGCTCTACTTAGAATAAAAGGTCTTTTATTTAGATTCAGAAAAATAGAGCAGTTCCTTTACAATCAGAGACAGAAAGGGATTTCTGTATAATTATTGTCATACCCTATTCTGTCCTGTGTACTGTCTCTGTAAGATTTGCAGAGGATTATATGAATACGTGTATCTGTGATCAAGACCCACAACTTTTTTTGGTAACAGCCCTGAACCAAGCAATGCCACATGTGCACGTATATGCAAGTGAATTCATCCAGAAGTTCTTAAACCCTCCCCCACATCCTGGGAAATTTTATCCAACTGGAGCTTACAGGCTTTTTAGTAGCTTAATGAAAAAAAAAGTAACTTGTGAGAAGTACAGACTTTTGACACAGAGCATAACCATGAAATGATTTGAAGTTATTTGTTAGATGTAAAATCTTGTCATGCTGCCTACCCACTCATGAGCTTAAAGAGAATTTATATTTGCCCAGTGACATTTCAAAACAGCTTTCTGAATATAAAATTGCACCAAGCCAAGTGTTACACATTTTGTGACTGAAAGATGGTTTGTTCAGCTGCCAGTTTTGAAAAGCTAATGTGAGTTCATCTACTCTCTGGCCATCACCCGGCCTGAGACAAAGACTGTGCTTTTGAAACAAGAGCTGTATATCCCTTCTCACACCTATTCCTATGTCCTCAGTTACCTTGTTACTTTTAATTGATGAGCTTTATCTGCTCTCACAAAGTTTTAAATGTAACCGGCAGTGGTTTAGTTCTAAATTATAACAATATGACTTAGAGCAGTATTTATCTGCTTTTACAAACTTCATTAATTATAATAGTTTTTTAATTAATGGCACTTTCATGATATTGCTTTAACACACCACATTAGAGGCATATGCAAAATAATATTTTTATATACGTTGTCTGTGAATTTCCATGTCACATTTCAAGTGTCTCTGAAAATGTGAAGGGGAAGGGAACTCTTGTCAAAATCAACAGCACTAGCAAGAATGGTCCCAAACCTGCAGACCTTGTTCACTTCAAACTTTATAATGCCGAGAAGAGCCTGAGATGTCCTTGTATATGAGGTTCAGCCTAATCTTTATATTAATCATGAAACTAAAGTCTCATTATTAAAAAGGTAAATTTTCTCAGTTTCTAACATTATAATGCTGTTTTTAATGGACAGGTGGGCTATTCTACAGGATATCTATAACTGTCTTTAGTTCCAACTCCAACTCAGTGTCAAAAGTACATGATGTCATTGCAGAATGGGTAAGTTAAGTTTCTTTCCTGTGTGATTGCATATATAAATCTGGTGCATCAATGTTATCAGTTGGAAAAGGAAAAAAATAGGCTACCAAATAAACTCTTAAATATGTGTTCTCTAAATATCTTTCTATTATTGATTTGTGCAGTAGTGAATTCAGCTCTGTGGAACTGGGGCTCTTCAGCCCTATGGATAAAATTTTGAAATGTCTCCACTTCTTAAGAAATGTAGATACTAGGTAAGAGTTTGAAAAGTATGGAGAAATTGTAATTGTCCACTGAAAGCGGTAGATGTCTGAGTTCCAACATCACTATACAGGACAAAATTTTTCTACCCAAATGCTAATATGGTTTTGAAGTTATATGGTGAAAGAAATTGTTAAAAAAGCCAGGCAGTGTTGATTTTTGTGAAGCAATAAACTTTTCCTGTTTATCCTTATATTCTCTGCTTCAGAAGGCTTCTCCCATGGTTCAGTTGCTGAGGATTCTAGTAGTCTCTGGGTTTTCAGCCCATTTTAGTAGACATAAGCACCGCTCTGGGTGGAGGATTCTTGAAGTTCTTGTCCCTGAAAGTTCTTCCTGTCTGAATACAGATATTCTCTGTTCTTTTGACAGTTCACATAGTCACACTCACACAGTTTGTAAGTAGTCTTTATACAACTACTTATATGAAAATATATCATGAATATATGGCAACTGTTCTTTATTTTTCTTTTAATAAACCTGGAGCTTTCAGAAGCTAGGGAATCCACCTTTAGCAGTAATTTACAAACCAGAAATGTGATCATCCACACCTGCCAAGGTTGTTCTCTTAGCATCAGTAGCTAAGAGACTCAGTAGCAAAGTACTTTAGGTGCCTGAGCCAAAGAATATAGAGAGGTGTCACTTGGCCCTAGCAGAGTATGCAAAAGTGTCTCTTGAGAGGAAAACCGAGCAGCCACTGTGCACTCAGAATAAATAGTACAAAGGTCTGAAAAGAAGATCATCAAAAGTTTGAAGACGTTCAGGTGAATATTTACCTGGTAGCTTTGTCAGGAAATCTATTCTTACCAAAGTGTTCCTGAGAATTTAAGAGGGGAAAAAAGGAATAGGTCAGCATCCTGTGTACTCGCCTATTCACTGTGTCATGACGTTATAGAGATTTCCTTCTATCTATGAAAAAGGCCACATTTCTCACTACCAGTGAGAAATACAACATTCAACATTCACCTCATTGAAATGTGAGAGTGTTCTCTTTGCTTTGCAAAACTGAAGGGAGTTTCTCAAGGGGCAGAAGGGTGAAATTCTAACTGTACCTTAAGCAATGAAGAGTCCCATTAACATCTCACTATTCATGTGATCAATGTCTTCCTGTTTTTCAGTTGAACCGTACTTTCCAGAACTGGAATTACACTGTATATGTGGTCAACATCAGGTAAATTAAGAAGGAAGATGTTTATGCTGTATTCCTTTGGAGAATTAGCCCACCCTAATTAATGTCTATTTCTTTTATAGCATCCACCCAGGCTCTGTAAAAGAGGGAGCAAGAGAAAAAAGAAGTATTAAAAGGTAACATGTTTAAAGACATTTTCTCAATAGAGGCAACAGCTGCTATTACAAGTGGCTTTATAACAGGCTTTATTTTCTATTATTGGATTCATTGTCTCTTATTTGGCATATACTGCAAGTCTGCAAATATATGACTGCTGACAAGCTGAGTGCTCTGGATGTGCTTAGGAACCTAATACTGGTTATCATGTTTGTTTTAGTTTAAACCTCCGGAGCTTTAAACCTTAACAGATAATTTTTTTCAGAGCTCAGGTTTCATCTCTCAGAGAACTGAATAGAGATATGATAAGTAAGTTGCATGGCACACCCAGCTTTCTTTAGCAACAAGCTGCAGTACATTGGTGTCTGTCCACTGTCATTGTATTTGTTCTCTTTAACCAGAGCCTTTTGAGTTAATAGACATCTTACTAGATGCAAAACACTGAAAAAATCATGTTAGAATTGAAAGCCAAACTAGTATGAGTTAAACTATTTACCATATGCTCTCATTTCCTGACTTCTGCTGGGCTTTGAGGCGCTAGAGTTGGAACAACCTCAAAGGCAGAAAGTTAGATGGGTCACACCCCCTGAAAATTTGACCTCTGGGGGTTTCTTTGAAAGCAGCAGGCTGATTCTGAGGGTAGTATGGGGAGGGAGGGAATTTTAGGACCAAACTGAGGAGAGGAAACCAAAACATCATTAGTCTTGTGAGGATAGGGCAATAAATGGGTATGAGATGTATCTATTTGCAGTGTAGGCAAAAGTCCCATAGAAAAGGACTTTAACTGCTGACTCTTGAGAACTGTCATGATAATGGTAGTAAAGCTGCGCTTTTTAATTTCAGAGATAGGCCAGGATTCCCAATTTACCATTAGGAAGTAGCCAGTGATGCTTCCAGTTTTCTACAGAGTTTACCTAGGTGCGAAAAGATCTGTAAAAGGTAGTAGCTGCTTCCCACATAGACACAGCAGAAAGACAGCTTTTGTTGGCAAAACCATTTAACTGGTACACTGTAAGCCCAGTCTCTGAATGGGCTATTTTGCTGCTTGACCTACATTTACAGTAGGGTGTAGTGATGTGGGTAGGATTTTTTTTCCCACTTCTAAATGATGTGGTTATGCCAGCAGTGCTTTTCAAGTGGAGGCCATGCCTCAGGTCGTACCAACAATCTGGGATGGCTGAGGAATGTTAAGCTTTCCCCATCCTTATTTGTGCATCTTTTACAAGGCTGGCAGCCTGGCTGCACACCTGATTTCTTCTTGTCTCGTCTTCCCACTATCCCATCCTCTGGATTTTTTTTCTTCTTCCTGGTCTACTAAGAAAAGGTGAAGAGGGAAAAATTATTCTAGTAATTTCCCTTTCTGTTTCCTTTTCCTCCCTTTTTGACATACAGTGATTGTACCAGTAAATTACTTCTCATAATGTATTACTCTTATGGGGAAGTAACCCCATTTCTATTATTTTGCTCATCATATGTAATCTCAGAGGCAATAGAATTACATGTTCATAACATGTCATAAAGTTTGTCAGGGGTAGCCTGGTCTAGTGAGAAGGCTCTAGTGCACTTTGTGTCAAGGTCAAATAGCATTTTGTCATCATTCTGAATAATATAAATGTTAATCTTGTCACACAAAATGTTAATGTTCTCCAAATAATCAGGAGTGTTACTATGAAAACTTAGAAAACTAAAAGAAAAAAAGAAGTCAAGATCCATCCCAACCTACCCTGTTGTGGTAACACAGGGATAATTAAAAATTTAGGTGAGCTACATGATAGATGACTAACAAAATTTACACCTGTTACACATATACGTATATAGGAATATATATACACAGTAATTTTTTGTCTTTTTTTGTATATCTTTCATGTCGTGCATACATTTTCATGCATCATTTACCTCTTACAAAAGAAACATTTGAGAAAAGTTGGTTGAAACAGCTTTAGGTCTTAGTTCTTCTGAGCATACATCTATGCTTGTACATCCTTCCCTTATGAAAAAAAAGAATGATCAGCTTACCAGTAGTCTTTAGTGTTCCTGGCTTTAGTAACCAGACTGGCAGTTCTTTGAGGTTTCTAGATTTTGTGAGGAAGTTGAACTTCTGAAGATCCAGAAAGCAAACTTTTTTTCCTACTGCTTCCCATTCATTGCTTTCAAGATTCTTTGTTAGGTTTTCCACTTTCTTGGATTTTTCCTATATAGGATTTTTAGGAAATCCTGCAAGACACTAGGGTAACATTTCAGAGTATAAAAAATTAATTTTAAGGTTAAAAGTTCCTAATACCTGATGGAAATAATGGTAATTTCTCACTGCCCAGATGATCCACTGAAATGTTATGGCTGTCATATGGAACTTGCTCACAATGTGATTTCATGCAGTTACTATTAAGTAAATATCCCTATAATTTATTTCTGTGAATAGTTGTCCAACTGTTTTCTTATTTCTCCATTTTGTATAGCCAAGAAAAAGACTGTTGCAGTCTCAAGACATTCTGCTTTGGTTTTAAGTACTTCTTATTCTATTTGCCTTCGTGTTCATGTGAACAGAAATTCACTCCACAGTTAAAATTTAAGACCTAAGCAGTAGCTATCATGGCCTTATCTTTATCTTTTACAGCAGATAACCTATTAATCTTAACTCTAACTCACTAAAACTTATTTCCCTTTTCTTAATTTTCCACAAGATCATAGCCTTCTTATTTCTGAGACACTATCATAATTCTTAAAAATTGCTCTCTGAGAAGGTTTTTCCTCTCCTTACATGAATTCATATTCTTAGCATTCAGATCACTTATGTTTGTTTTCCTTTTCTTTTGGATTAGTATTTTATACAGCAGTAAAATAAAACCTAACAAAGCAACCTTCCCCAGCCTTTTCTATGCATTTTGCTTTGCTTCACCTTAATTCACCACACTGTTACCTTATCAAGGAACTTCAGTTGTCAGTCTCCTCACCTAGTCTTCTTGCATGGGAAAGAGAGAGAATGGTTAGAGAGAATGATTCAGAGAAGAAACAGAAGCTGGAAGTGGGAGGTAGGAAGCTGGCTTTTTTTGTCATGTTAAAAATAGGTGTTTTCCAAAAAAATATTTTAAATTGTACTGCATTCTGGACAACAGCAAAACAAAAGAAAATTATTTAATTGGATTGTTTCTCTTTCACTGTTGTGTTCAATGAGCTGCAAAAATCCAAAGTACACTGTGCTTATTAGGTGTTTGTGTACCTGGTGATGAGAGACAGTTCCAAGTCCAAATGTCCATATTATCATCAGCACCTTTAATACTGTGACATCCCTGGATGACAGAAGTATATATCAAGTTAATACTTTGGTAGATTATTAACTACTTTAATAGACAGAATTTTATCATAGCTATATTTGACTTTGTGTTTAATTTTTACCTCTGATCATACTGTTATCATCTCTTAATGAGAGGCCAGCTGTTCAAAATAGACAGGAAATCAGCATGGCCTGTGGCCATAGCTTTCTTTGTTCCCCATTGCTCTTGCACAAACCTTTGAAAGTGAAACCAATTTATGGATTTTGTCTAGATAAACTATAAATGTGTTTGTTTCTTTCCTTAATTCTTTGCCTTTTATGACTCTGCAGCCTTGTCAAAGCTTCCTGTGACTGCTGTCGCTGCCTTTTCTCAGAAGGGCCCTACTGATCCTAGGTTTTGTCAGATGACTATATAGTGTTGCCTCACAGTAGGGGAATTGGTCTTTAACAAACAGCTCAGCTCCCCTGCTTCTCCTTTCTTCTTTTATTTTCCAAGCAATTTTGACGATTCAGGCCCCAATTAATTATAAACTTTTCTCTACTTAACATACAAGTAAGTTTATGCTTTTTCCAGCTTCCACTGCTTGATTGTCATAATTTTGGCCTATTTCCAGTGTTCAGTTGCTTCTACTATGGGAAACAACATCAATGTTAGTACTGTTAAACATCTCACCCAAATTAAAAACCACAGTGGTAGCTGTGGTGCAAAGACTATTAAACCTAAACAGAAATCTTTTCTCTTAGGAATGAAAACAGAAAGGAAAGGAAAAAATCAGAACTGCCCAGGCCTAGTCCTGCTTTTTGAAGTTTGTGGGAGTTTTGCCACCAGTGTCAGCGAGGCACATTCAGGATCCTGCATGCCGTGGTTTTGGGTGTTGTTTTGCTTAATGTAAAGTTTAATGCATTTGGATAGAATTTACATTAATTAGATTTAGGCAGAAGTTAGGAACATCAGAGCAGCTTAATTTTACTTTTCTAGCCCTAAGTGAAGTGTTAGGCGTTTTACATTCTTTGTAGATTGCTTCAAATTATTTGTTATAAAATAATTATGCTATTCTTGTTATAAGTGAACGTATCTGTGAAGTCTACTCCTGTTTCAAAAGTTTTCCTGGTTTCTACTGGTGAGGTTTTAGGAACAACTTAGACCTGACCCACCTCTACTCCCTGCAACTTCAACTTCAGTGCCTCCATTGCTGAAGGCAGTAATGGACAGCCTTTACTAGGGCTGAGAAACATTTTAAAATGCCACACAATGTGTATATTACATATAATATTCTGTTTGAAAAACCAACCAACAAAGTGCCAAGTAGAAGCCCTCAGGTTTCTCCACAGTGGCTTGCTGGCATCTTGTGTCCATGACCTGTAAAGAAAACCTTCATCGCAGATAGAGGAGGTTGGGAATTCCTTTCAAGTGACTGAAGGATGATCCCTTCTTAATCTCTTACTGAAGCTTCTTACTCTTGGTCCAGCTTCTAGTTACTTCCTTTATCTTTCCACTGGCTTTAACTAGTTTTAATGTAGGTCTGACATTGTTAGATGCTGTTTTTAGAAATGTAGTGCCTTGGGGAATGAGGAATGGGGAACAGGGGTTTTCTTCGTTGTTTCAGAACATAGTTCAAGGGTAACCAAAAACTCATTTCAGCAAAGACCAGATGTTAAATGCGAGGGATTCCAGCCCTTTCTATTTTGGCTCTTTGCAACATTCTGTAATAATGAATAGCCTTCATACCAAGTTATCACATATTATAAGTGCCTTCTGTTGAAAACCATAGTTGATTGTATTCCCACACCAGATCTGCAAGGAGCAGCAAGGCCCAGAGACACAAGGACAAGCACCAGATGCATGACTATGGTGCTTGCAACGCTGTTCTGCTCCAACTGTCATTAACTTAAAAAGAAAGGCTTAGGATACTTTTCTTTTTAGTAGTCCAAAAAGTAGCTGCAATTTTTAGTTTTGTGTCTTGAAGTCTAAGATTTTATATTTTATTGTAACATCACCTTCTCCTGAGAAAGGAAACTCTTTATCCTTGGCATTACTTTGAATGTCTGTGTTATGCTGAATCATAGTTTTTTGCTCTCTGTTCTGAACATTTTAGTAGTATTGCAGTCAAAATCACCTCAGGTAAAAATTTATCCACAGCTCAGATGCTTTTGTGGAATGCTTTTAGTTTCCCTCAATTTCTTAGTATTTCTGTCTCATTCTGTGTGTTTTCTGACATTTTGTCTGTTGCAGCTTCACTGAATGACTTATGCAATAGTCAGCTCTTTTTTTTGTCTGTCTTGTTAATGTGAAGAAGTTAGTACTGTTCACAGGTGACGCTGTGGGCCTACCTGTGCTGCCAGTCTTGAGTTATAGCTACCCATCGCTGCTCGTCTTCAGAGCCAACATAACAGCAAGATAGATAAAGAATTTAATGTTGACATCTTAAAACTTTTTAAAATACACCAAGGTAGTTAGCAATGACATTCCCAGTGACGTTGAGTGGAAATTTAGATTCCCTGAGTATTTTGCTTCTTTAAAAATGATTCTTTATATTCTTTAAATCAAGTAACATTAACTATGAAAGAAATTAATAGCGATTTGTGAAACAGTTTGACAACAACAGTAATTCAGTATTGGTTCAGCCTGTCTAATACAACAGAAAGGAGAAATGTACATTGCTAATTATCAACCACATCTCTTCAGGTACAAGACAGTCTGTGCTGCATGGTTCACATGGTTTTCTTAATCCTTCCTTCAGGCTCCTCGCATCGTGAAGCAGTGAGACCACAGCCCATGTGTAGGCACACTGTCCTGGAATAGCTCTGAGTCACGCTGCCAGAGAATAAAGCTGGCTTTGTGGTACAAGCCATGGCAGTGCAGGCTTCACCACCGCCTCCTGTGCCTCTGATGAGGGTGCAGCTTAGCAAATTCCTCTCTCTGAGCCAGCTTAGCTCAACAGACCAGGACAAAGTGGGAGAAACACTGGTCTTCCCCTGCTTTCCTGCTTGCTCCAGCTGTCACCATTTCAATCAAAGAAAAGAGAAACATACTTATCTCCATTGTGTTTACATACACCACAGTCCATTTTTTTAATATCAATAGCTGTAATGCTGGAAGTACAGGTTACTGTAGATGATGTGTAATTTGTAATTGATTACTGCTGTGAGAATCTATCTGCTTTTATATGGCACACAATAAATAGCAAATCCAGTGACCCCAGCAGAGCATGGCAGAGTTGTAGGGCTACTGTTTCCCAAATTGAGAATTTTTTCTTCACCATTAAAATGTTCTCTTTCTGCAATCTGAGTGTGACAAAAGTGGAAGGAAGCACTCAGCTTCATATTGCGTCAGCTGTCAAGTTAAAAGATATTTATTTACTTTGGGAAGCTAGCATGAGTCATTCTGAAAAGTTAATAGACTTTTTTTTGTCATATTATGGAGGAGGCTCTTATTATATAGTATACATGACTTGCGATCTGGGATTTTCTCAGAAAACAAGTAACAGATTGGTTTAAGAGATTATTTTTATCAGTGCTTCATTATCAATACCTTCCTCTATAATTTTTCAAGATAACTGCAACCAGTTCTACCTCATCTATCATTATACATTCTATTTTGTTACTATTATCCCTCTGCACAGTTATGGGTAGTAAATATCATTTTGGTTAGTTGGGAGTCCTGAAACAGGCAGCTTAACAGTAGCAGTGACTGTTCAGAACTCTTTTGCAGCCAGAGTGCTGAGGTAGGGAGTGGCATCAATATATTAAGTTTTCCTCTTCTGAAGTAAAGGGAATAGACAAGTGAAGCCAGGATCTTTTAGGAAAAATGGTTAAGTGCCAGGAGACTCAGGCTGAAGTACTGAAGGGCTGAAGGAATTGGCAGTCGCGTAGGCAATTTCCATGCTTCTTCTAAAAATAAAAGCCATAATAAACTTGGCTTTGTAATACATCCGAGGTATACAGCAAAAGCCTACTAATGCGTATCTACCCTACTGAGGCTATTTGCTGTTTATGTTAAACACTCCACAGAGACGACTGGAATGTTAGGAGGAACTCGGTATATCTGGGAGCAGGGCAGGAGCAACCTGGCCAGGGATAGTTGTCATTTCTCTGCTAAAATACATCCACTGGGAAAAAGGCAAGCCAAACCAGCAGGTGGTGACATTTTTATCTTTCGTCTCCAGTAACATGTTACCAGTAAAACAGTAAATATGGCAAGAAAAAAGTGTGCTGGTGTTCAACAACAATAAAAGAAAATAAACAACCAGGAACTGTGTATATTTATTTACTTATTTATTTACATCTGCAAAAGTTAAATGTGTGGAGTATTTAGTTCACATTTGTGATTTCTGTATGAGACTTGGACTTCGCTTTTCCTTTTTGTTGTTTTTTTTTTTCCCTTAGACTGAGAGGTTGTTTTCTAATGCCAATTGTTTTAATGCCATTTCACTTATGAGAGAGTACTTCAGAATTATTGGCTGGAGTTACTCAGTTTTCAGAATGATACCTGACAGAAAGAGGGTTAAATCTGCCATCTTAGAGCAACATCTGTACACTAAGCTGTAGTTTTATACTGTACCAGATTAGGCACCTCTGGAAAGTACAGTTCTGAGCTGTCATCATGGAGATGTCTTTCTGGAAGATTTCTTTTGAGTTGAAGTCCTTGTCTGTCATAGAAAGCAGTACCTGAAAACCCTAATAGCCCTCTTCAGCACCCCTGTAGTTTTTTTGTGCTTCTTTCTGTAGACCACAAGACCCTTTAGCTGACTGTTGCTTTCTTGCACAGGGGGCTGCAGGTGAAGGCAGCTCTGATTAGTTTGTGCCGTGCTCACAGTATGTGTGCTGGCAGTGCTGCTGCTTCCCAGCCTGCCAGGAATGGCTCACACTGCAAAAGTCTGTCTTTATTCAGGCTGATGGGTATCCAAGGGCAAGGCTAAGATGAAGACAGCCTAAAGCAGGTTTGCTTTTTCCTTTTTTCCACATTTTGGCTTGCATGGAGATCCAGTGTTCCATACTTTAGTGGCGTCATGTCCTACTAGCCAGAGCCAACCAATGCTCTTGGGTACCAACATATTCTTGTCTCCAACATGTTTCTTTGTGTCCCAGGAGGAAATTTCTGGGCTTTCCACTGTGAGCTTATTTCCTTTGTCCTGCTAGAACTGCTTGGCTGTTCATGGTTTCCCTTCCAGAAAAGCTATGTTTTTGGACAAGGGTGGGGACTGTTTTATTTCTCTCACAGGAAAGAGACTTGAGCACTTTGAACTACTTCTTATGCCCAAGAAAGTAGCAGTGGGCCACAGTACAAAACAGCTATTAGTGCTCAGACTTGAATTACTCATCTGAGCAACTCGACTTTCGTAATTACATCTAAAAGCTTCAGAAGTGTGTCATGGTGTTTTTCATTCCACTAGAATCCAGAGATTTAAGTGATAGGCATCTGTTCTTTGTTAATCTTCTAGTCTTCCTCTGTAGTCAATGTAGAGGTAGATCCTCTGGGGGTGGCATGAATCAGCTCTTAAATTTCTAAGCCATCAGCAAACAGATTTTTAAAATTAATTAGGACCCATTTAGAACTCACAGGTCTATGGTTTCATCTTTTAATATCTTTTAAAATATTCTAAGTCTTCTGAAAACATTTCTTAGCTCTTTTAATGAGACACTTCTTTAATGGTAACTAGAAGATGAAATTTCCCAACCATATTTTCTTGTTGTGGCCTTATATATAAAAATAATTTACAGATAATGTGCAGCATTGTGTTGGTGACATTGTTCTATACTCAGAAAATCAGAGGTTGACAGATGTTTTTATTTCTACACATTTGGCCTCTGCTGTTCTGACTGAAACACTTGGGTAATTTTCCTTGCAGTTTTGGTGTTTTGGCTCTTCTGGTTTATAATTCTACCAACAACATCAATTTAGAAGAGGAAGACATCCGACAGAAGCTCATAAGTAATAATCGAACCATAGAAGAAGGATATAAACTTCATACTGTAGATGTTGATCCAGTGGGTAAGTAGTGTTTGGCTTTGCTACACAGCAAATTTTGTTTGCTTGTCTATAAATAAGCATCTTCTGTGTTAAAATAATCACACATTTCCAAATGATATGACTGTTCGAGATTTTAAATTGTCCCTATAAGCATCATTGTTCCGCTAATCTCAGAGAGCCATGGTCAAGATATCATTTTAACACAAACACAGTTGTCCAGGTTGCTTTAGTCAGTGTTTTGCTGTCTGGTTCAGAGGCTGGGACAGTTCCTGACAGCCCCTCTGGTAGTTTGAGGATAAAGAAGTATGTTTTACAGCCAGAACTAAAATGACCTCTATTTTGGACCTCCAAGGCCTCTCGTCCCCACTTGTCAATGCTGTTTGTGCTCCTGCCAGCTGCTGCCCTTAATCTGTCTCTTTTTAGCTGTCGTCTTTTCCCATACTGCCAAAGATTACTTTTCTTTCGGGAAGGAGGAGGTGGAGGCTGTTGGAATGCAAATGGATGCAGCATGCATGTTCAGCCCTTTCCCTTGAGCAGCAGCAGTATCTACTGACACTCTATAGCAAACAACCAAGAGTTTAGTTTGAAGACGGTTTTGTACTGTAGACTGATTGATGTGCTGAGGACAAGAAATGCAAGATGGTTAGATGGAGAAATTTACTGTTAACAATGATATTAACACTCTTTTTTACAGAAAAATGTTTAGCTGAAGAAAACCCTCCAAACTATTTTTGGCCAGATACCAGACCTACTGTGACCAACTTCACGTTTTGCCATGGGAGCTCAGTTCAGACTGCATCAAGAACCTGGTAGGTGTTCAAATGTCTGAGAAGCTGAGTTGCTTCAGATGCAACTTTCTAGTTATATTGTTAATCTAAATTCTCTATAATGTTTGCCATTGGCTGGTATTGTGTTTCAGGAAGACGATTTCTATACTATGAGAGATTTTGTGCATGCAGTAAGAGTGTGTACTTGATTGATAAGAAAAAAAGGCTCATCTACCACTTCTGTAGGGCATATTGAGGCCCAAAATTAATACATGTTCAAAGTAGCTATAAAAATAGCATCTTCTTACAGAATGTAACTGCTTTATTCAAGTCATAGAATCATAGAATGGTTTGGGTTGGAAGGGACCTTCCAAGGTCATTTGATTCCAGCCTCCCTGCCATGGGCAGGGACACCTTTCACTAGTCCAGGTTATTCAGAGCCCTTTCCAGCCTGATCTTGAATACTGCCAGGGATGGGGCACCCACAGCCTCTCCGGGTAACCTGTCCTAACATCTCACCACCCTCAAAGTAAAACATTTCTTCCTAATATCTGAAACCTAATCTCTCTCAGTTTGAAACCATTCACCACTGTTCTGTCACTACATGCCCTTTTAAAAAGTTCCTGTGCAGATCTCTTGTAGCACCCTATAGGTGCTAGAGGCTTCTATAAGGTGTCCTCAGAGCCTTCACTTCTCCAGGCAGAACAACCCCGAATCTCTCAACTTGTGTTTATAGGAGAGGTGTTCCAGCCCTTTGATCATCTCTGTGGCCCTTCTCTGGACTTACTCCTAGAGATCTACGTTCTTCTTATGTTGGGGACCCCAGAGCTGGATGCAGCACTCCAGTCAGGGTCTCACGAGAGCAAAGGGGCAGAATCACCTCCCTTGACCTGCTGGCCACACTGCTTTTGATACAGCCCAGTATACAGTTGGATTTCTAGGCTACAAACTCTTATTGACAGGTCACATTAAGCTTTTCTTCAACCAACATCCCCAAATCCTTCTCCTCAAGGTTGCTCTCAATCCATTCTCCTCCCAACCTGTATTTGTGCTTGAGATTGCCCTGCCCATGTGCAGGACCTTGTACTTGGTCATGATATTTATGTTACTGAAACCAAAGTTTCACATATGCTACCACTCCAGTACTACTATCTCCCATGTGTAAGAAACAGAATAAAATTCTATGAATTTGAGATGTGTATTTGGTTAGTCCAGAACATCTCATCTCATCAGGGGAAAGTTAAAGAAATTGTGAAACAAACATTTTGCCAGTAGTTAATCATAACTGAAGGTGGGAATAATCTTATGCTTAAAGATTTGAACTTGTGTTTTTAAGGTTTAGGACATATTTTCCCTAATGTAGGCTTTCTTTGCAAACATCTACAAAAGACTTTGACTCTGTATCTCTATTTCCCATTTGTAAAATGGGAATGTTATTACCTCCGTTGATGTATTACTAAAACATTATGGCTTTGATCTTTTTCGAGTGCCTTAAATGTGGTTATGATGATGCAATATTAATTAATTTGCACAGTATTTAGGATGATTACCATTAAAGGCAATATATTAGTCTTATCTGCCCACATTGCATCTGGAACATGTTTTGAGAAGACCACATCTGTTACTTCTTGAAAACAGTATGGCAACATGGATATGAATCAGCTTTGAGGTTCTGTGCCAAACAGGAAAGCAACCTGCATTATATTTAAATAACTCACTTCCTCAGCCTTTTAATCTTGTACAAGAACTGATCCTGATTGACCAACTTTTGTTGTAGAGCGAGTAGTACAGAAGTCAAACTGGTTTTATGTCAGAACTTCGGAACCATTAAAAATTAAGGTTTCTGGCCTTTGCTGTCCCAGTATTGCTTATCTTTATTGTTTATTTGTGGTCTACACAATACCACTGATTGTCTCTGTACAGCACTTCTAAAAAAAATTAGTGTTCTGCCCTGTGCTGTGCTTTCCTTCCCTCTGACTCCACTAGCTTTTACCAGTATGGAGCATTGGTGGGATGTGTTTCAAAAGAAGAGGAAGCTCTTCTGACAGTTTCTTTTAGTCCTGTGCATACCGCAGTAGAAGGTTACCTGCTAGTGTGCTGTTATAATAAATGTGATCAGCTGAGGAATAATGTTATTTTATCATGTGCTTAGTGAAAGGATAAGTTTTTCCCTTTCACCATCCTGCCTTTGCCATGCTATGACAACATGATTGTCTTTAAAGAAAATTGAGGAAAAAGTGTGTTTAATTTTGGAGCCATTGTTACAGGGTGACAAAGATGATTAAGGGACTCATACATCTCTGTTACTAGGAAAGGCTGAGGGAGCTGGGCCTTTTCAGCCTCGAGAAGAGGCGACTGAAAGGGGGTCTCATCAGTGTCTCTTAAGTATCTGAAGGGAGGATGTCAAGAGGATGGAGCCAGGCTCTTCTTGATGGTGCCAAGCAATAGGACAAGAGGGAACAAACAGAAACTGATGCACGGAAAATTCCACCAGAGTATGAGGGAGAACGTCCTTACTGTGAGGGTGACCAAGCACTGGAACAGATTGCCCAGAGAGGTTGTGGAGTCTTCCTTACTGGAGATATTCAAGAACCATCTGGATGCAATTTTGTGCCGTGTGCTCCAGGATGACCCTGCTTGAGCAGGGAGGTTGGACCATATGATCCGCTGTGGTCCCTTCCAACCTGACCCATTCCGTGATTTCGTATTTTGCTATGGTAAGGCTTTAAAAAAAAAAAAAAAAAGGGAATCTTTTTATCTGCCCCTTACTTTGGATCTAGATCTGAAAGTGACTTGCCCTAGTTTTCCTGGATGGCATAATTTATATCTTCACATAGCTCCTCTGCATGTTCTTCTGAGAGGTATTATGACTTGCAATTGACTTAATCAAAGCCATTTACATCAAGGATAAATTATAGGAGCAGCATCTGAGTGGTCATAATAGGGGCATAATAGTTTGTGTTAGCATTTGGGTATTTCCTGAAATAAAAGTCTAGAATTTTCATTGAAGCAGTTTGTCAAATCAGTATAGGAATCAGCTGGTAATTTGTCCAAAAGAACTAGGGTTTCTGTTTGCGCTGTCACTTGATCGATCACATTTGATTCGATACCACTCTCAAGTATTCATATTGCATTTCACTAGGAGCCATGTTGCTAGCAATGTTGTGAATTGAGAAGAGTGGACCACTGTGACACCTGCATAAGAATTATGAAATATGTATGTAATTTTGTTACTGTATTTCATGTGAATTTTGTCATTTTCCTCTTTAGCTATTTGGGTCTGCAGAATTATACATCATACTGGGGTCAACCTGATCTTAGAAATTGCACAGGTGGGTATATTGATGTTGGTCTTAGGCTAAAGGAATAGTGTGGTAGACTTTGATTACTGCTTTCTATAAGGAAGTTACATTAAGGAAGAATATCTTTCTTCTTTATGCTAAGTTGTTTGAAAATCTTTCTAAATAATCAGAGTAAATAATTAAACTCTGAGGAAGGGCACCGAGTTCAATTCAGCTCACCCAATAAAAGCTCTGAATACGAATTACTGAAATAAATCAAACTCTTCAGGCAATTCAAGCAAGAGTAGATGCCTCTATTTGATATTCAAGTTAGGACAAATTTTTAAATGTTTCCAATGGCTGTAGCTGCCAGGGGAAAGACGCCCACTCTCTTCACTGGACTTACAATCAGACGTTTTCAGATTTATTCTCAGTTTGTAAAATAACCCTTGATGTCACTCTGGCCATAAAGGAGTAATAAAATAACAAGACAACAATTTCATGGCCTTTTTTTTTATTGTCAGAGCTAGTGAAGAGAATTATACTCTTGTGTGTATTTCAGAGCACCTACAAGTAAGCTCCTGTTCTGAATTGCTTTCTTGAAGAAGCCTCTTATTCTTTCTTCATTGATAGAGGTGTCCTAGGGAGCCCGGCTTCATAACGTAGTTGATTGAGTACTTGCAGTCAGACTATAGGAAAACATCATGTCATGTAAAGTAAACATTCTAAACTAAATGTGCCAAAAGCTGTATTATAAAAAAACAGCATTAAAAAGCCACAGCCAGTTGCAGACTGAAGAAGGCTGCAATCTTATTTGCGAATGCCAATAAATCTCAAATATTTTGATATTGTAAAAGGTTAGCATTCACATTAGTTTTTGTCCAGGTGGCATTGAAATTACAGTTTAACATGTCATTTACACTAGTGTTTTGCCATTGGACACACTATAAAACTTTCCTTACCAGGAAGATTCTTCTCATGAAATTTGCTTGTGTGTCATACTTGCCAGCCCTCTGATGAGTAAGAGAACCATCATCTGAAAGAACTGAAACATTTGCAATGGGGTCAGTCTTTCTTCACAAAGCTTAAAAAAGTGAATACTCTTTCAGTGATAGTGAAAGAGTGAACCTCTTTTTCCCAGTGGGAAAAAAAAAAAGGATAACATAAGGAGAAAAAAAAGAGAAAAAATAGACTTTTTATTCCTTAGTTTTTGTTTCAATCAGCTCTTTCAATAATAGTTCTGATTTACAAACTCAAATCAAAATAAAGAAAAGAAAAACACAGCCAATGAGGACAGAATGTAATCAGCAGATTCTATATACTTTTTTCATAAAATTATATATTTGACAAAATTATAAAATCCTATGATCATTCCCAGCACCCTGGAACATTCTCTAGATTTCAACAATGTGAATAAAAACTTGTATTTCTGTATTACTTCAGGACTGTAATGCATTATTTTCTCTTTTTTACTTGACTATGCTTACAGAAAATGCAGCTGATATAGCCAATCAGCTTCTGAATCTCACTGGTGAAGGGCAGCAGCTCACCTCAGACAAAGTAAATGACGTTGTGCAGAAGCTCAAAAAAATTGTTAATGATGAAGAAATTGATGAATCTCTGGGTTCTACTGTGGTGACCATTTTTTCCAATATTCTAACCAGTTCAGATAGTGTATTGGCAGCCTCATCTTCAGAGTAAGTATTTCTTCATTTGAGACAAGCTTTTGAGAGCAACCTGCAAAGCTGTAAGGATTCATCCTTCCATAAATAGCACAAAAATCAAACTTTTCTGATTTTCATCAAAAAGAATTTTCCAAATTAGATACACAAATATTTCTTCTTGTACTAAAATTAATGTGCATGACTAAGACGAAGTATTTCAATGGAAAAAAAGAAGTCTTCTGACACATGACACAGCATAGATATAAGTATTGTTGAAAAATTATTTCAGGAGCAGAGATAGTTTCTGTCAGTCAGATAGTTTCTGTCAGTCAAAAGCTTTTGTTTTAGAATAATTTAACTTCTGTTTTTAGGGCTCTAAAAACTATTGATGCCTTGGCTTTAAAGATCCATTTCACTGGACCATCCATGAGTATTTCAACACGAAATCTTGCACTTGGAGTGTCTTCTATAAACTCAACTTCATTCAAAGGTGGTTCTTTCAGTGTCAGTCCACAGAATAATGCATCTGATTTCCAGGTACAGAACAAGCAGTTGTATTTGAACATGAAATGTGCGTGTTGTTCCAAGTGTGTTTACTGTGGTTCCTGTAAAAACAGTTACAACTCCCAGTTCTCCCCTTACTTTCTATTTCCTTTTTCCTGTAATCATCCAAACAGATTAATGTAGTATTTCCTTGAATGACAGGAAACAGATAAACTCACGTTCCATGCAGATAGAGAGTGATTTGCTTATAAATCCAGAACAACTTGACCCTTTTCTAGTTTTGTGAGTTTTTTTACTAGTGAAAAAGGAAAATAATCTTCAGCAGTCTGTTGTATTATCCATTGTACACTAGCTAACAATTCCATTAATGCCTTTCAGCTTTAGAATAAGACTCCTAGATGTAGGTATCCACATGCAGATTTCTTCAGATACAATAGGTCTTCAGTCTTCCAGTATAGTTTTAACACTTACTGCTGAAAGAGACCTATGACTGATCCTGTTGTCCACACATAGTTGATAAGCTTGTACCATTTAGGAATGTCTGACGTGGTTCGAGTCATTCATGTGGAGCTTGGCCAGCCTAGACATAAACAAAAAGAAACAGAGATCACTCAAAATGCTACAGTATCTAGACAGGCTAGTATATTAAAGTTATTTATTGTCACCTCAAAAATATTTTTTCTCCTTTTCTTTCCCCCCCAAATAGAAAAAATCAGGCATCTGAAAGCTTGAAATAGAATTTGAGATGCACATGAGCACCTATAGGATTTTCCAAAGGTTCTTTAGAAATCTGTAGTGATGAGATGCTGAGACTTTAAATTTCACTATATACCTTTCTGCATCTTATGGCACCTGAATGCTTTCAAAAGTGCAATACAATGTTTTCGGAGGTTTTTTGCAGTTAAATAGGAAGTCTGTGACAATGTAATCTCAATTTCCTGGGTGTTTAACCTTTCAAGTACAGTGAGCATTACTTAGAGAAACACACAGAAAATATTACACAGAAAAAGAAAAAAATCTACTGTCATTTGGGCCAGAGGAACCAAAACTGAATTCAACAATACTTGTCATTATGCAAACAGTTAAAGGCTAATCTTTAAAGATCTAAGAGACTAAGAATAATTTAAAAAAAGTAGCAGTAACATAGTAGACTTCAGGCCTTTTACATGTATCTAGACTTAGGATCAAAACTCAGATGCTGTTTAAATAGATATGAATACCTATCATGTAATTGAGTTTTCACATATTTCTATTCATAGACATTTTGTCTAAAATTTCTTTGAATCAATTTTATCAGAAATTTTTGATAATTGTAAATCTAGTTTTGTTTAGCTTTCATATTAATGAAGCTCCTCAATAGCTGTTTTTAGCTTTGTTTTCAAAGGAATGTTTCTCCTCCAGATTTCATCCTTTATTTATGGAAAGAGGAAAGGAAAAATTCTAAAACCAGGTTTTGGATGTTCGCTTGTATAACAAGAATTACCATCTGTACCTTGAGGACATCCAGGAATCTTCTCGTCCTGGAATCATTTATTACAGCACTGCCGAAATAATCATAAAATCCAAACTCTGTCAAAGTATTTATAATGTTCCTATTGGAACATGAGTTTCTTCTGAGGCTTTCACATTTCAAACAGCTGATTGAGAATTCTTAGCATCCTTCCTGCTAGAAAAATCTTCAGGAGCTGTGGTCACCGTTTATATTTTCCATGCCTGTCAGGAAAGATACTTGCTATCCCTCCTGGAGGGAGATTCCCTTGTGAAAGCCCACGTTTTTCACCAGCGATGTGATGTCCTATCCTAGGTTCATCAGGGAACAATAACAAGCTGTATGTCAGAATGTTTCCAGATTTTTTTTTTTTTTTTTTTTTAAAGTAGATATCAAGCAAATTTATCCATGGCAATTTGGAAAGATTCTATTTCAGTCCCCTATGTCTTTATGTTTCTTGCCAAACCTTTGACTAAGTTAGGTTTTGATGATTCATATTATTAAATTGTTCCTGTAATATATCCATGCTTCTTTATAGAAGTCTCTTCCACTCTATTTGCAGACAGTGCCTGGGACATCTTTATCACACACACTTTCTGTTTACTGTAGCAGAATTACCCTCTGAAAACCTGTTTTTCAACTGCATCTATCCCTGTCAGGAGATATCTATGAACCACTTCTGACTGATTTACCACAGTGTCTGTTATTCACAGTAAAACAGTGAATAATCTGTCAGTAACCTATGACTTTTAACTTTCTATTAGCTAATGGTGCTTTTAGAATCAAATGTCTGATAGTGAGAGGCATAAATACATGACCAGGATGCCTCTGGGGAAGTCAGAAGTGTGAGTTTCCATATCTCACAGTAAAATTCTTAAATCCTTTTACTATAGAGCCATTGTGAGATGGCTTGTTCCCCTTCCTTTGATGGCTACAGTGGCACACCTTGAGTATGTCATGGTGGGAAAGTGTGCAGTCATAGGATTGCTAATAAAATGCAAGGTTGCATACTCATTTATTTCGTACTCACTTGTAACATCCCTGGGCCACAGTGGGCTTTTAGATGTCTGACACATTGCCAGTATATATTACATTTATATTGATGGCAGAAAGTGTCTTTTTTTGTGCTATATAGCACAATAAATATAGATGGGTGACACTAATAATTATTTTAAGATCTCCTTTTTGTAATAGAGAAACTATAAAAGCTCATAAGAAAATTATTTCAGATATGTGGATCAATCCATCTAATACAACTCAAGAAAGAAGGATTCAGAGCATATTTTTTAGATCTCAGCATTGTTTTCTATGAGAAAAAATATCTTGAAGGTTACTGAAAATAATTATGACTGCCATTATTGCCATTCATTATTTCCAAATCATCATTACAGTCGTGGAGGAGTTTGTTTCTTTGTTAGTTTTATCTAATACATTTTTATAGCAGAAGGCTGATCTCATGCTGGAAAGGTGGCAAACCTACCAAGCCTTAAAAAAAACCTATTTATTGCATCAACTCTTACATAGACACAGGTCATATAAGTGTTGACTGATTCTATACCCATGTTTAGATATCTTTGTGTAAAGGTGTGAACCCAGTTGTGGACAACAGATGGTTTGATTTTTGTTTGAACATGTTCTTCTCTTGTTTTATTTAACAGATAGATTTTGACAAGGATCAGACAAGTGCCTTTGCTTCTGTTGTTCTGCCACCAAGTTTACTGAAGAATTTAAGTCAAGATGAATTTGAAGTTATATCCAGGGCTCAGTTTACTTTCTTCAATAAAAATGGTCTTTTCCAGGTAAACATTAATGTGTTTGAAGTAATTTCAGATAGGGTGAGTCAAAGCCAGCTGCTAAAAGTTTCCTGTAGTGCAGGAATCATTTCACAGCATTTTATGAGTTACAGGAATTACAAGGTAATACCAAATGTAGGCACTAAAGACAGTCTTATGTTCAGAGTGACAGTATAGTTGAAGTGCCCAAGATGGGTTAAAGTCTGTGATTTGACTGCAGATTCCTGTGAAATGTAAGATAAACCTTTTCTCGATAATCTGTGGAAAACTGTATCCCAGCTGCTGATGATCAGAGGAAAGTAGCATGTCCTTTTAAAGGGCATAAGTTGTGTTTAAATGCATTAATATAAGTCCTTGATGTTCAGGGGAGCCAGGTTCTTTTCTATCAGAAGGGAATTTGGCCTGTAACACTGCAAGTTCTCTCTTTTCCTTATAAGAGTTGGTTAGTAATCATATCCAGCTGGCTACTTTATATTCAGCTGGAAACTCTGGGCTGATGGTCAGTAGCCAGAGAACTTTTGTTTCGATGTACACTATTCTTTTCATACCTGTGTTCTCATAAGCTCTCCTTATTTTAATAGGGAATAAGAATAACAATAGTTACACCTGAAAAATAAAGGTACTCAGGTAGATTTGGTTTTTGTCTCTTTAGGGTCCCATCAAATGGGAATTGTAAATGCCTGCATGGTAGATGCCAAAAAAAGTATGAAGAGTTTGCAACCTGAAAAACAGAAAACCGAAACCATATCTATTTTGAAAAAACAAAAAAGATAATTAAGAAGGAAATATTGTTTCGTGGTGAACTGTAGAATGTGTCTCAGAAGACTTGAGTTTGTTTTCCCATCAGTATTTTAAGTGACCTTTGACTCTTGTGCATCCGCAGAACTCTGTAGTATTGTATTGTCTCTATATTATCGTTTTTATTGGCAGTGTATCCAGATTCATCAGATAATCTAGGGCAAGAAAATACCCATGACCCACAGTTGCCTTCTGAAGTTCACCCCAAAGTATTTTAACTATTTTAAAATGGATTCATTTTAGGCCTGCTTTTGAGAAAAACAGGATGGATATCTTTAATAAAAAACCCCAGAAGAATACAGATGGACTCTTGTCATTATGGCATAAAATCATATAAAATTAGAATGTGTCCTTTAAGTGTTTTAGAATGTGTTTCTCGGTGATACTTAATAAGCCATTGAAAAGCAAAAAACCAGGAAAAATTGCATCTGAGTTTGCAACTAAAATAAATACCTTTTATTTTTTGTGTGTTTTTCAAACTATTCATGGGTGGTACGATCAACACAATTAAAATTGTGTTTTAGTAGGTCTAAAAATAAAGGAAGATAAAAAAAGGGCATCAAAATAAGGCCTACAAATAAATTAATCCACATCCCATCTCAAACCCAGTAACTTTATTCATTAGAATAAAAGTATTTCATAGATACATTTATTTCAATTGCACTTAAAAAAACCCAAATGCTCTTAGCTGTATTCCTTGTAAGTAGTCAATGTAACAGTGAAACATTTTACTTTACAGTACTGGAGGGGTTTTTTTATTGCAACTGGGAGAATTCAGAAACTTTTATCTTGTCATTCATTAAAATCTGATGGTTATATTAATTAGAAGACTATATAAAAGCTATTCAGAGTGGGATTCACTTCACCAAAGGCAGGTGTGTTCTATGTACACATCAATGTCTGAACTGTTGTTCATAAGTTGCCTTCAAAGCTAGTCGACGGAAAAGAATGGACACCGTTGAGGTGTAACATAACTCATCCCAGTGCAGAACTCAGCATCAGTTCTCCAGACAAAGGAGCAATTGCAATTTGAGATACTCCAAGGTACAAAAGTACTGACATGGGACAGTGAACCTGTAAGAGATGTGACATCTTCTGTAGTAGCAGCTGGAGACTGGGCAGAATACCCTAAAGCCTCTAAAATGGACACTTATTTTTAGGCAAGTCATATTTTGACCTAGATGTATAGAATAGATACAATGAATTATGCCCTGGATGTGCCAATTTCCTTTCATTCACTATGTTAAGAAACACTAGAATGGTGTTTTCCCTTAATTTAGCTGAACAGCTAAAGTAAGTAGTTACAGCTAAGTAAGTAGTTATCTGTATTTTACTTTAATACACACATTATTTCTACTCATTTCTAAGGATAAGTAAGAATATATTCAATTGCCCTCCCTAGAGAGACCAACTGATATTTATTTATAGTTTTTCATATCTGCTAGAGACACAATCGACTGTAGAAATATGTCCAAGGACTTCCACAGACTTAGTCAGATGTTAAAATTTAGGTGGTAGCCAAGAGATTTTGTCTTGTTTGAGTGCTCAAGAACTATCTAGATATTTGAATTTTCTTTCCTCTTCGACTTTTAAGGTTTTAGGAAATTTTGTTACAAAGCTCCAGTATAATCTGAAATACTGCATCTGAAAATTCTTGGATATGGTTTTTAAGGAATGAAGTAGTCTTCTCAGGATAATGTGTACTTAAAAACTGAAGCTGTTCTGTCTTTTATGAGTGGTGGGATCTCATGAGCCCAGTGCTGAGCTGATACCTGACATCTTGTTAGGTTAATAAAACCCCTAGACTAAAGGAATCAAGGGTTCAGGAATTTGACAGACCGGATTTTGGGAGGGAAAGTGAGTGACAATAGACTTCATTTGACCTAAGGTCTGCCATAGGCAGTGACCAAGCTTCTCAACCAGGCATGTAACTATGCAGGTCTCAATGGAAGCTCATCAAAAGAAATTAGTATTTCTATTTCAATAAATAATTGGTTTCCAAGGAAGACTTCTCAGTTGGAAGATTCTTAGCTGCAGGTTAAAAATAGTATTGCTCAGTGATAATATCAGAATTCTGTTTAAATTCCCATCAAATAAGACCTTGCAGAAAATACTACCTCCTTCAGTACGTAACATTGCTTTGAATTTGTTTACTTCTTAGTCATTCATTTTAAGATGGAGGATGATTTAGCAACCATACACAGAAAACAGGTTATTCTCTGAAAACTTTTCATCTACTCAAAAGGATAGTGTCAACAATAAGAGAGCTAGTTCATTCTTGTTTAGGGAAATGAGCTAATCATATCATGAGTTGTTACCTGCTACATTGTTTGAGTTATAATTTTGTTTGCCTTCTAACCTCTCTCTATAATTGTGCCCATGTATGTTTATGACTATAAGGAAAATAGGGAAACTTCAGTGAAGCTAACCCATAATTTGATTTTATAAACATAATGTTCTTATATTGCGTAATCAAAAGTACAGAAATGCTGACAACTTACTTATTCTGGCATGCTGCAAAAATGAAACTATGTACTCTGGCTTTTATGTTATGTGCTGTGTAAGCATTTATTATGTTTTTCTTAATCTTTCAAAGGATGCAGAAAATACTGCCAATTTGACCAGTTTTGTGGTGGCATGCAGTATTGGAAACTTAACCATTCAGGATCTTCAGGATTATGTGAAGGTTACAATCAAGCATACCAAAATTCAGGTAAAACAAGACTGATTATTCAGAGGAACAGGAATGCAGAGTGCATGTGGTAAAGGCTAAGCATAAAGCCTTATTGGGATGGATTTTGAGTAAGAACATAAATGGAAATCAAAAACTCTAGAACAAAAGCACGTAAGCAAAAAGTTAAACCAAGTAACCTCTCCCATCCTCATGCATTCGCACTCCATTCATGGTCTAAGAATTACCTGAAAAACTGTTCATTCTGTCCCTCAGAAACAATTTCTGTGCCAATAACTAAGCAAAACCTCTGTTCGTGACCATGGTTTTGGCCAGGGACATGATTTATTACACTGAAACTTTAGAATTACTTAAATTCTTTGATCAAATATCGTTTTTTTAATACTTCCCTGAATTATTTTGTTGTTATGTGGTTTTCAGCAAAGGAGGAATGGACATGTTAAAAGATGACCACAGCAAATTTAGGGAAATAGAGACCAAATGCAATCTTTTGGCACATACTGTTTCAGTTAAAAAACGGGTGAACTTGACTCTGTTCTCAGACACATCGTCAGTATCTAATCCAAAAGAGGCAATAGCACTAGAGATGTTAAAAAAGAAAATGTTAAAATGTAATACCAAAGTAAATTGTAGGAACCTGATTTGTAATTTTCACGGTTCCATTAACTTTATCTTGCGTTTCATTACAATGAATATTTTAAGGTGAGGCAAAAGAACCTCCACTTGGGTTCAGCAGGCACTTGGATATTGTCAAGGACGTACATAAAGGATTCACGGAGAAGCCCTAAGAAAGTGAACAGTACAACGTGTTTAGATTCTATAAAGACATACTCAAAGATAACTTCACTGAGACAATAAAACTTCATTGTTCTGAGGATGTGGAAAAGGAGCAGTGGAACAGTGCAGAGAAGCAGTGCTCTAGATTTTAAAATCTGGGCAAATCTGTCTTTCTAGCAGAAGAAATTCTAATTTGACACTAGACAAATTTTCAACAGTCTAAATGATATGGATTATTCTGCTCGGTAAATGAAATACACATTACAACAACTGTTGTAAATGTTGATGAGATTTATGCCTGAAGAGGTATACAAAGTCTACTTTTGCATCTGTTCTTAGGAAGATCCTAAACCTACTTGTGTCTTCTGGGATATGGACAAAAATGGTAAGTTTAAAAATACTGTGATTTCTTTCATGTGGGGAATAAAGTTGCTTTGAGTTTTAAAATTGGATACAGTATTTGCCATTTCTCCTCCTAATTAATCCTTACAGAATTCAATTAAGTCCATTCAATGAAGCGTATAATTTTTTCTGGTTAGTATAGTTACTTGTAACAGTAGATGTTATATACTCCTTTTCAAAGTTTGTTTTTAATGTAAATGTTTCTAACATTTTAAATTTTTCAATCAAGTTTCTCTACTTTTCCATAGCTGATTGCAGTTTTTGACTGATCTGTCTGTATGCGCAAATTAAATTATAATGCTACTCAAACACAACAGTGGTTCTTAGCCATACTTTTAACTGCTCATGTGTTCTCTGGGATGACTTTCCATATCCTTCTATTTTAGAGATCACTACGGAGATGTTACTCTTCTTTACAATCAAACAGATAGAGCAGTAGGATTTTGGATGGAGAGGTTTAATACAGAGAGTCTTGCAAGAAATAAAATTTGCTATTCGAGTTTGTACTTCAAAGCAGGAAATACAGAACAACTGAGGAGAATGCAGGAGGATAAAAAAAGAGCACAAAATCACAGAACCTATCTATGAAGCTGAACTTAGGAGGCACAATAAAGGAGAAACACACAGGGAAGAAACTATTCCCAGTGGCTGCTTAAGTGGGGAAGAGCTTTGAGTGGTTTTGGAACATCTTCACAGTATTTTGAGAGATTGTCTTGAATTTGAGCATTTGATTGTCTTGAAATTACAGAGCAAATTATGCTGGATTTTGTCAGGAATTATGAAAAAATGTCTTTAGAAGTCAGAGAATATGAACTAGTTCACAAAATTAGTTCATTTTTAGCAGGGGGAAAACGAAGAAAACAGATTTTACTTTTTAACATTTAATTTTTAAAAATAAAATCATTCTACTTATTTTTCAGAATGGCCTTTTCAGGTGGGGTGAGTAGGGAATAGTTTATTCCAAGTTTTTTCATAAGACCACAAGGGATCTTTGGGATTATCCATTCTGACCTTCTGCATTACATGCTGCAGGGAGGAAGAGAAGGACCCTCTCTAGTCCTGGGCCATAAATGAGGATATATGAGTAGGAGGCAGGCAGGTGCACATGTCACATCAGTGGGGTAAAAGGGAGTTCTAAAACTATGTTATTATTGGGTAAAACTAAGGTGTGTCTTAATGCACGATCCACGTAATAGGTCTTATTCACTAACCAAAAAGCTCCCTACTTTTATTATAGATCTCCATCTATTGCTTCTGCTCAGTAGTCCATTACTGGGACACTCACCTGCTGTGATTCTCTGCAGAAACTAGGAAATCTGTTACTTACTTCTCTCCTGGTTGTTTTTAATGCTTGCTCATTCAATTTGAGAGAGCGCTTCTGCATTTGCACAAGGTGAAGTGAGAAATCTGTTAAAAGAGAGATTGACGTGTTTGTTGGACAGCAGTTTCTCATGTTTCATTTCCACAGATGGCAATGGTGGCTGGAACCCTGCAGGCTGCCAAGTGGATACAGAGTCCAATGAAAACAAAACGGTGTGCTTATGCAACCACCTCACACACTTTGGGGTCCTAATGGTAGGCAAACTCGCTGTTCACCAAGTTACCTTTTCTAGGCACAGCAGCGCAGTTTCTCTCTTGTGTCAAGACAAGTCTCGGTTTTGTTACTTGGGTTATTTCTTTTGCATATGATTTTTAATAATAATAATAAATAACTTCCCCCCTTATTGTCATAAAGTTATCTTTTCGTAATAAAGTAACTAGTGATAAGGATTCAGGAATGAGATAATAAAGTTAGTAATGAAAGAATATTATTGTTGTTATTATTATAATTATTACATTCTTTACAAGTGCCTAAATATTACTTTTTTAAAAAAATTAAATTCTAAATTTTGCAAATACTGTGCCACAAAAGACCTGGGGTTGAGGCTTCTGAGCAATACCAAAATACCAGTACTAACACTTCCACAGAGAAACAGAAAAAATTGATCTTAATGATCCTGAAGTGCAGGGGATCCCGAACATATCCCTCAGTAGTATAATCTGTCAAAACTGACCTGCAGCTGAGGGTGTGACAAGAGGGAAGTGAATGAGAAACAAGTTTAAGTATATTTAAAATTTTCAGATTGGGAAAGTGGGAAGTTTTTTACAGAAAAAAAATCATGAAAAAAATTTGGAAGTGCTGTTTTCAGAACAAAAGGGAGAGAGACACACACTGTCAGGAAAAACAGGGAAAGAAAAATGTCCTACAGTCAGTAAAACTCCTAATGAGGATGAAAAGTCAAAGGAGTACAATAACTCCCTTTCATCCTTAGATCGAGAGGCTAATTTGTCCCTCGCAAATATAGGCTGCAAATCTGACAAGATTTATCTAATGTCAAAAAGTATAAAGCAGTACCTTCTTTTGCAAAATGTGTAAGCCTGTATTGGCTCTTTTCTTACGTGGCTTTAATCAGCTTTGGGGATGCCTTACCTTACAGACCTGCTCTGGGAAAAAGTCTGTCAACAGTGGGCTGGTACAGAACTTGTAGCTTATTCTCTGTCAGAGCCTTAAGCAAAGTCTCCAGAGTGGGTGGCTGAGAAAGGTAGAGCAATGCCTAAGAGGGAGATGAAAGAGGGAACCATAGAGTGCACTTTAGCCTCAGTAGCATAGCCTCTAGCCTTCAGCTGTCTCCAACAATTTGCACTTGTGAAGTGTTTTTCAGGGAAAAAAATCCCAACATGAAAAAACGGAATACTGCTATCTTTTCTTAGCATTTGGTGACTGTTTATGCTCAGTAATGGCCTAAAACACTTCTTTCCAGCTGAAATTACCATTCATTGGCCTCTAAAACATAGCTACAGAAAAGATATTGGCTCCTGGTCACAGCAGTGCTCCTAAGTGGAAGTATTTGGGTTTTGAAGTAACTTGCGGCGGTATCACGTAAGAGTTTAAACCCGCAAGAGAGCCACACATGCTGACTTTTTCAGCTTTGGCCTTCAAGACCCTTCTTAATAGGACTGCTCTCTTCACATCATGCTGAGTTGTAGATATGAAAAAGCCACTAACTTTGTGTCTTTTTGCAAGCTAAATTGTGGTCTTGTTCCACTTTCCATCCTCAAAGGGAGAAAGAAAAGGCTTTCTTTAGGATATATTCAATGAATCCCTTCTCTTCCCTGAATGCTTTAGTGGCAGTAGGAAATAAGGCAGAAGTTCTTTGAATTCGGGCTGCATTCCAATAGATTTTTACACAGTTTTGACCCTTCTAATTGCTTTTCCATTTTAATAATCGCTTCTGACTTTAATTCAGCTATTAAATTATTTTCAAATAACACCCTCCTTATGTATATATAAACTGTCATATAAGGTTGGGAAAGGCTGTAAAAAAGCTGCTCCTGCCTTTTCCTACAAAGCATGTGAAGTTTTGTAGCATTTTGTTTCTTTTTGCTAGTTTTGCTAGGGACAGCAGTGACACTGACTGTAGAATGAGCATCATTATCTGTTAGCATTTGCTTGCATTTTCTCCACAGTGATACAGATCCAAACATTCTTATAGATTCTTGTCCTTAAATAAAGGAAATAACACTGGCATTTATTCTCAGATGGTACTATGTAGCAGTTACAGTTAGACAGAAAACGAAAAAAAATCCTCAGAATTTTCTGCTTCATTTCTAAATCTTTTTTTTTGTCGTCTTCGTCACTATTTTTCTCACCAGTTCTATTATAATTGTAGCTTTTATGTCAAAGCAGACCATAAAACCAAAAAGCAATATCTTGCCCTTGATTTCATCTGTAGATGATTAGCTACATTAACTCTTATGAACTTTTAATAACAAAAAGTAATGTCGGAAGTTCCCAATAATGTTGAACATTTCAGTATGAAAACTTGTAAATTACATTTTCCTAAATCTTACATCTTCTGAAAGACAGTTGTATATAAGCAACAAAACTAAAAAGTTTAAAAACTAGAGACTTTTCCAGAGAAGGACGTTTGAACTCCTGGTACTGAATTATAAGAATCAGAATTAGGTTGACTGTCTGCTGTTCCGAGCAGATGTAATACTTAAAGCACATTGTTTTGGAGAGCTGTGGGAAGGAAGTGAGAGGTGTAACAGCTATAGACTAAGTACACTCAGTAAAAATGAACCCCAGTGTCAAGGTTATAGTGGTATTGCCAAAGTGCTTTTGAGTTTTACTTGACTAATTACCAACAAAGAGTGTTGTGCTCGTAGAAGAGGTGTTGGCTGTAACTGATATCTCTTCCTTTTCTCTCACATAGGACCTTCAGAGAAGTGTGACACAAGTAGACACACAGAATAACAAGGTCCTGACCTTTATCACTTACATAGGCTGTGGAATATCTGCTATATTTTCAGCTGCAACTCTTCTAACATACATTGCATTTGAGTAAGTGAAAAACATCACAAAGGTAGTACCTGTATGTGCTGAACAAAATAAATTAGTTACACGGATAGTGTGGTTTATTTGTCCAAGAAGGGAAATCTATGTTTAAAAAAACCCCAAACTGTTGTTTGTCGCACTATTGTAAAAGTGAAATGTTTTTTCAAGGGGACATAAATTCAGAGTCTTTCCTCCTGTTTCTAATGTGTTGTGTTGTTCAGGCCTGGGAATAAGGTGAATGCGTGTCAAAATTTTGCTCTTTTGGGAATACAGAATGCTCTAGATTCTGAACAGATATGTATTATTTTAAAATTCTCAAACAGGATTTTTATAAAAAAAATAAACAAGAACTTGCTTATGTGAACATAACATGAACCAGGTATAAAAAAGTAAATTTCCAGCTAGGACAATTACATTCAAGAGCCCTTCAGAAAGAGGTGGGAAGAGAGATAAAATGAAGGTAAATTGTGAAGTGGTACAACAATTTCAACAGCAGTTCTACTTAAATGTGAAAGTGACTCAAGAGAAGGCAAAAGTTTAGAAGTGATACAGTTCTGTGAACAGTGAAAAGAGAAAATGAAGTCATGTCAGCACAAAGAAACCATTCTGCCTGTAACAGGATAAGACACAGTAGCTGCTAAAGAAGGATAGTTGGCTGGGGGTGAGGGAAGAGGTGGGGGTTTTCAAGTTTTAAATGTCTTTAATGATTGCATTCCTATTAAATTACCTATGGCACAACGTTCTGGTCCAAGAGGGCAGAAGTTCTTGGCTGCCCCAAATTTCCTACATTTTAATGTGTATCATTTCAAAAAAAAAATTACTTGATCTTCAGTCTTCCTAAGATCCTATTCAAAAAAGCCAAACAAACAAACAGAAAACAACATGCACTGGACAATATATTCCAAAAATTAAGTGAAGACTTACATATAAAATGATCACAGATGACCTTATGGTCAGGTGTATCTTTTTGTTTTCAGTTTCTATCTAAAATACAAAGTAATGTTTTATATTTAATTTGAAAGGGGTTTTTTAAAGAAAAAATCAGTTGCTAAAATATTATGGCAGTTAATTAGCTCATTAAGGACCTAAAGAACTGGTAGCTTACCCCCACTACACACAGCAGAAGCCTTCAGCAATCTGACACAGAAGTACACATCACTATGCCTTACAGTACAAACACTTACAGCTCGGAGGAGATCCCTGTACTTTTATTTACTCTGTGAACCAGTAAACCCAGCTGCTGAAAGTGGCTTGCGTGAGTACAGCAAGTTAATCACATGCACCTGTATTTCTCTCATTAGGAAATTGCGAAGAGATTACCCATCCAAAATCCTGATGAATTTGAGCACAGCCCTGCTCTTTCTTAACCTGATTTTTTTGCTTGATGGCTGGATTGCATCATTTGATATCGACGGCCTCTGCATAGCTGTAGCTGCACTCTTGCACTTTTTCCTTCTGGCCACCTTTACATGGATGGGACTAGAAGCTGTTCATATGTACATTGCTCTGGTGAAGGTGTTCAACACGTATATACGGCGATACATACTGAAGTTTTGCATCATTGGCTGGGGTGAGTTCCGAAGATGCAATATTTGCGTGGCATGTATGCTGCTATATAAAATGCTCTCTATAAATGCTGCTATATAAAAGCTCTCTGTCAGAAGTGCAGAGCAAAATTAATATCAACATGGCGTTTCCTCCTCCCCCCGCCCCCCCTCTCCCGGCCTGCAGTAGTGCTGGCATGCAGCCAGCCCTCTCTGTCACAAAGTTCCCCTGTATAATTCTGTGTAAATACACTGTAACTGGCACCCTCCACCCAGGGCAGCTCACAGCCCTTGGTTGAGTGGAGAGACCGGATAAACTGGTCTTGCTCTCCAGAGAGGCCAGAATGGGAGAGGGGAAACAAGAGTGTCCTATCAGAGATGAAGAACCATAGCACACAATGAATGCAGCAAGTCTTGCAGTTACTGCAATGCCTATGGGCATCTTTGCATTAATTTTCAAAAACTTTAAGTCCAGGTTAAATTTTATTACCAACAAATACATGTAGAAGTTGGTGGAATCAGAGACAACCAAAATTTTCTGAGCTTCAGTACGGTGTTTAAAACACAGAGAGATCCTGGTTGCCCTAAGCAATGTACAAAGTAGGTCTGAAATACTGAAAAATAACTGGAAGGCTCAGGCAGCAAGGCTTTTATTCTTCAGTTTTGTCTATATCAGGAATCTGTGCCTTCCCCCTGAATGCACATATTGTGTTTGAAATAATATAACACAATACAAAACCATTAACCTTACGGCTAGAGCACTGACCTCAGTACAGCTGATAATTGATGTCTTTCCATTGGCAACTAGCATCCTCTTTGGCAACCTCAGCAGAGAGCAAGGACTGAGTGGTCGGAAAAGCAAATTAACCTCTTCCCCTTTGAATCTGTTCTGTTGTAGCAAGGGTAAGACATGTAAATAAGGCATATCAGGAAACGTACATTTCTTTTGTTTGAACTGTACCTTTCTGCACAGAGTTCTCTTCTGCATAGTTGTCTGTTTTCCCAAAATACTCCCTTTACCTTATTATTAAGAAATATATATTTTGTTTTATAGGGTGGAGGGGCTTACAGTTGAGAGAAGCAGTGGAGAAATTACAGATTTAAGTTCATGTTCCCCAGTTACCCAACCTAATGAATTCCCATTAGCATCTCTGAAAAAAATCCCTCAAAAAATCCCAATAACATCATTCCAGTAAAACTCATTGTTTTTAAATATTTTTTTAATCTTCTTCTCACTAGAGAGCCTATGTGAAGTTGCAAATTTAACTTTGGGTAATTAAGGGAGATTGTTTTATTTTCACTTCCATATCACATACTAAAATAATGGTTTTTGCCTCACAGAAGGTTACGAGGTGTATTTATTAATGCCCATTAAGTGCTTTGGAAGTTCTTTATATTCGTACTGTTTGAAAAATTGTTTTCTTCTACCTTCTCAGTGCGGTTTTTTTAGGATACTCTGTACTAAAGCAATAGGTATGGAGACATCAATAATTCAGCTTAGCATGGTGAATGTAAAGGTTTAGGAAATTTGAAAGCTTCCAAGTTTTCTTGTGTTACAGGTTTGCCGGCTCTGGTGATAGCAATTGTTTTAGCAAGTGCTAATACAAGTGCAAGTCATGTTTATGGCAAGGAATTATATGGCAAAGATGCTAACGGGCAAGGAGGAGATGACTTGTGAGTATTTCTTTTGATCTCTTAAAATTTAACATTTATAGTTTGGAAAAAAAATTAGCATCTGTCAGATTGCTTTGGAAAAGTCAAAGACGCATTAAAGAAGCAAAATGGGCAAAATTGTCTTCTAAGTTATTTGAATCAGAAATGTGAAGAATGCTGTAAGAAAAAGTGGAGGGAAATCCGTATTACCCAATGCCAGGTACAAACACTCCTCTGGCAGAAGAATAATTTATAGGTTTTGTCAGGAAAATAAAATAAATAAAATCAAATTTAGTTTATCTTAAATGAAAGCTATATTTTCTAGGTAAGAGCAAAGGAAGAAGTAGTATAAAAATAGTTTCCTTTTTAAGTAAGCTAGTCTTTTGCAAATGTAGTTTGATAGTCTTCTGTGTTCTTCTCTTGATGTCCAGCTAATAATCTCCGGATGCCAAAATTTTTATATGAGTACTCTGTTCCTTGCCTGGCAAAGCTTCATCATGATAAATAAAAATGTCATTTTATATGTCTGTTATTGTATCATGCTAAACATTCAGGCCATTTGCTGCTAGGGGTATAAGCTAGGTATCTCATATGCCTGGCTGTCAAATGGCTACCTCAAAAGTCCTCCTGCTTCTCCAGTTGTGTCCAAGTTCTCCTTTAGCTCCAGTGGCAGAAAGTTGAAATTTTGACACTGAAGATCCAAGTTTGCCCATTCTGTTACTAAAACATACTATGCTTCACACAGATGACAGCCATAAAGCTGCTTGTACTGAGTTTAAACTTTTCACGATAGGATTGCAGTTCCCACAGCTTGTATCTGAGGTTGGATTCCTTTGTAATTGGTTTTGACAAAATTGTGGTACAATCCTTAGATTTCCAAGGTGATAGTACTCTGAGCCATAGTCACTTAAGACACCTCTGGACTTCATTCTATTTCCAAACAGAAAATGGACAAAGGTTTCATTTTCAAGCATAGCTCTGCATCAGTGGAATCAGAAATAGGCTGATTTTCCTTGTAGTCATGTGAATAATTGGAGGATAGTTTGCATTAACCAAAAATGATCATTTTTTGTATTTTTTTACAGCTGCTGGATCAAGAATGAAATTGTCTTCTATGTGACTTGTGCTGGCTACTTTGGAATCATGTTTCTAATGAATATTGCCATGTTTATTGTGGTGATGGTGCAAATCTGTGGGAGGAATGGGAAAAGAACTAATCGGAGCCTGAAGGAAGAGATCCTGAGGAACCTCCGTAGCGTGGTCAGCCTGACCTTCCTGCTGGGCATGACATGGGGCTTTGCCTTTTTTGCCTGGGGTTCCTTGACTCTCGCTTTCCTGTACCTCTTCTCAATTTTCAATTCTTTGCAAGGTAAGCTGAATTTTTGTTCCGTAAATGAATAATATTTGAGCTATTGATGTTCTGGGGCATACTATGCCCAGTAATTTGACTGGGAACTCATATTCAATCTCTAGGTTTTCCATTGATACAAAACCATCATTGATTTCCCTTATGTGGAATAATAATCCGAACTACATGTGGATTGAATATCTTTCATAAATTAGTTGACATTTCAAGGTCTTTTCCATAAAATGCACTTTATTATAAATAGAGCTATTCCTGACTAACAGTCTGAAGTGTTCACTGTTGAGATAGATGCCATGTCACCTTCAACATTTCTTTTCAATTATAGGAAGCCTTCTTCCTTACTTTATTCCTGTAGGGAATCTGTAAAGCTCACAACTATTTTATTAAGGTATGAAAAGCTCATGAAACAAAATTCAGTCCTCTTTTCCTGTTTCAGTGTGTAGAGATAGCACAGACTTATGGGCTATTCTTTGGTTAAGAAAAATCCAGTGACTGTTTTAGTCAGATTATTTTCCTTTCCTTTAATCAAGTTTCGAATATTTTAATTTTCCAGCGTAGTTTGTCTTTCTGAAAAATGTTGTGAACTGTACTCAAATGGCTATAAATTACAGAATTATATAGCTGACATTTAGAAAAAATTTCAGCTCAGAGCTAAAATTTGTGTATGTATCAAATGTTATAAGATTCTCAACCAACTCTTACCCTACCCACTAATAAAGAACTATTGAAAGCCTAAGGAATAGAAAAACCCAAGAAGATCATTGGAAGGGCATGTGTTATACCATACACATATTGATATAAAAAATTAATTTGCCTGAAAAAAAGCCAAAACAAAAAACAAACTCAAGAATGTCATTGAAGGAACACGTGTTGCAACACAAATATTGAGATAACAATTAAATTTTCTTAGGGTTAGCAAAATACCTTCCTTTATGGAAAAAGTACTTTATGTTATCCTGTGTGGATTTTATCTGATACAGTTGAGATGTATTTATTGTGCTAAAAGATTTATTGTACTTTCATGGAAAGAAAGTAATGTTTTGGGCTTTTGTTTGGGTCAGTTTTAACCTAAAATTCTGGGCAAAATGGCAAAAATGGTTTATTGTTCTTACTGAAGCCTTTTCTTCCAAAGGACAGATTCTGATATTCCCCTAGCAGCGTAATGAAGTATTTGCTGCATTGTGTCTGTGTAAGAAATTCAGAAGGGCCTTGAGAGATTAGAAGTATGGGAAGAACATGAAAAAAGATTTAAATTCTGAAAAGCGTGCCAAGGATCAAATTAAACAAGTTTTCTGTAACCAGAATTTCCAGTGCAATCGATTAAGCTTGTACGTGCAGAGTGCACACAAGGTTGACCACCACTGTTTAAGCCTCTGTGGGGTAACAGCACTATTTAATGGAAAATGAGTATTTGGAAGGCAGCTAAGTCAGAAGATGAAAGTGAAAAAGCTGAGGAGTAAACACAAAAAGAAGAGTGATGAGCTTTTCTTGGATTGTGGTAGCAATAGTGACACAGTATATGCTCGGGCATGTCACATCAAGCCCAGGAAGATAGCAATCTCCTATGTGAAAGTACTTATTGCTGTGAAAGAGTTAGGCAAAGCTAAAGAAAAAAGAGGTATGTTTAAAATCACATATAAGTGGTGCAGTGTTCATGTACCAGTAAGGGGGTAGAATGGAACAAACTAAAAATTAGGATTTGTGTCAGGAGGCATTTCCTAGCAGCCAAAAAACAGTTCAGTATGGCAAATTTTTCAGCAGTATTAGCATAAGCTTAATTATTGAGACCTTGGTAAATGTGTTTATTTAATAAATACGTTTATTATTATTCTCTCTTAAGTTTTTGAAAGCTGCATGAGTATTTTAAGCTATAGCAGCAGCCTCCATCAGCAGTTTTCTGTGCACTGGCAGTGAAAAAGTAAATTGCAGCAACTGCTGGTGTTACTGTACTTTGCTATTTCATCTACATAGGAAATTATTTTTCTCTCCTTGAGGCACAGAGTAAAAAATCTGGGAACATTTCTTTTTTGGCTGCTCATTTTATATATATGCCTGGGCAAGCCAAATACTTTCAAGTCAGAGCCAAGCTACAGCCAAGCCTAGGGTCTGATTTGTCTCTGGGAAACAAAACCAAAGCTGTACTACTAAAAGCACATTGTAAACTTAATGAATAATGAAATACAGAGAAAAAAATTCTGGAGACCAAGCCCAGACAGGGCAAAGGCAAAGTACTTAATGCAGTACATTTGTTTTGCATTACTAAAGAATATGCATTTTCTTTTTTAACAATTCAGAATGTTCCAAACATTTACTGCAATTTAATAAAGCATCAATTTACAAAGTTTGTAGCTGTGCAGAAGCCGTAAGAGGAACTGCATGGCTCTAAGACTGTAAGACTGTAAGAGCTGCTAATGATTGCATTGGAATTGCTCATGTGTTTTAAACAAATCACACAAAAATATTTCACTAAATGCAAACACAGTAACCATACTTCGAGAGAGGTTACATATGAAATGCATCCAGGTACGTTTGCCTTTTTTAAATTGTATTTTTCCTTTTTTTTCCCCATCAGCTCTTGAAAAAATTTGGAAAAAAACGTGTTTCATGACACAACCCTTACCTAAAATTAAGTGACCTCAGAGGTCTCATCCTGGCCTGGTGGCTATAAGCAAATACAAATCCAGTTCAATGACATGCATTAGTGGAAAATTAGACCTCAGCAATTTGGAGGAGAGAAGATAATTTGAGCCACCAGAGCATTATTATCCAAGCTATGCCCTGCCATTTTGTTCTACCAACTGAAACACAGTACTCATTAGTATATGGAACCATTCATGATGATCATAAAGGAATGGTATTAGAGGAAGCCACTTGACCACATTTGCCCACCTTATGTAGCATTTATTCATGTTTAATATATAATCATGAGGGATTTGGCAGTAGCATTTTGCCATCAGGTGTTCAGCCTCAGGTTGGCTCTCTCCCAGAGAATACGAGTAAAACAAGAATAGGCTAAGCTGGAGAACAATGAAAGATTCCACAGACTGGGAAAAACCAGGAGCACGTAAGATTTCCAGCTACTATATTTAGCTCCAAAGTGTATCTGTAGAATGATGAAATTGTACCATATGTCTTCTTAAAGACCTACTTTATCACATGGTAGGATGCTTATCTCCTGTCCTGAAAATCAAAATTTAACAATTGCTTGAGAAAGATCAACTCTGCAAAAACATTCTTAAACACTTTCACTGCAATTGCATGCACAAATCAGTTCATTTTCTTTGGAAGTTTGTAGTTGGACACCTCATTAATACTTGTGAACATATTCTTAACATTTTCATAGTCTTTTCAAGTGCATGCATGTGATGCACGTAAATCCAAGTGTGCTTTTTTAGGACACCCATTAATGCCATTTGCAAGACTTCTGGTTTTAAAAGAATGCAGCCTACAGATCAGTAGGTATGGAACAGAAGGAGATAAATTATCTCCTTGCTAATATCATAGTGTCTGTATTTACTTTCCAGCCTGCCTTTTGCAGTATTGTTGGTTGCAAAATAGTCATTTGGTTCACAGAAAAAACCTTTTAATCATTTTCCTCTAAACCAAAAAAAAAATAAAATTAAAAGGTCAGCTCTGAGCTGAATCTATAGCAACAGTGCCAGTAAAATGGGTCCTATTCTCTGTATTCTGATATCCCAAACACCCATAATAGTAACTAGAGGATGGGAAAATTTTTAGTTAATTTCTGTACCTCTTAAATGAGGTATAGATGACAATAACAAAATCTTAAGATTATTTTTTCTTTGCTTGTACTTCATAGACTTTTGATCATAGACTTTAGTTAATCTGTTTATCTGTTTATAAATACATGCTTCATTTGGTGTTTGTTTGCTTTTTTCAAGGTTTGTTTATATTTGTATTCCATTGTGCTATGAAAGAAAATGTGCAGAAACAATGGAGGAGACATCTCTGTTGTGGCAGATTCCGACTGGCAGACAATTCAGGTAAAAACACTTCACAGCTCCCGTCCTTATGTGCTGCAGTTGTCTTTAAAAGTCCAGGTAAACCGCTTGTTAGTTACTTTTAATGTAATAAAAGGTAAGCCAGAGATGTGGAAAAATATATTAATCACAGACTGTCACTTCAGTACTAACAGTGCCAAGGCACTTTTCAGATATCACTTCATAAAAACTCTCAAGTCTCTCAGTTTTCCACTGAAAGCAGCTGGTAAATTTTGTACTGCTGTAAGCATGGTTTTGGAAGGCCCTTTGGACCATGCAAAAAAAAAAAAATTAGATAAGGATCCAGAGATTCAAACTCTGTCATTCAAAATCCATTTTACTCATTTTCTCCTGCATTAAAGTATGTTGACTGAATTGTGTGAACTGCTAGGCTGATGTAGGAGCAATTCTTAAAAGGCGTGTAGAAATATTCTGTCTTCTTTTGCTTTTGTCTTTGTCTTTTTGAACTGCCTGTCCTTCACCATTTAATTCAGAAAGACCACTAGACACTCAGAAGTATAGAAAATTCCTTAAGCAGAAGCCTGATTAGTTCCATGGCTGAAGCTCAACTTTATCTGCAACAGCCAGGGAGCAAGGAGAGCAGTTGGTTTGGACACGTAAAAGTAACACTTAGGCCACTGCATTTGTAGTTTCCTGTACCTTTGGCCATCTCGGATGGCATCAGATTGCTGTGTTCAGGCAACTGGATTTTGCTTTGCTGCCTGATGTGGTGATTTGGACCATATAATTCTTTCTCATATGGTTCCTGCTCAATGACCAGTGTTCAAATCTAGAGTTGATGTAAGGTGGCATATCCCATTACGGTAAGCCAGTCTGTCCTGGGTAATAAGAGTTCTCCAAATACCCTTGTGTCCTTTCTTTTTCTCTTGGCATACAGGGCTTGTTTCAAGGTTTTAAGTAACTGCTTTGGTATCAAGACTTTTGCTTGTCCTGCTCTGTTTTGTTTAGGGAATGTATTCTCATTGTACACTCTAAAACATACTTTCATTTTGTAGTAAGAAAACTTGATTCATTATTTCAAAGAACTAATACAAATTGGGAAAATCATATTCATTCTGATCAGACATCCAAATTGTTTCATACGTTCATCTTCTGTGTGGTTTATGCTGTAACTCCTGAACTGAAAAACACAGATGGATCAAACTGGTTTTTTTTTATACTGCTGTTGAGCAGCTTGTGCATATGATAGAAATAAAAACATGAAGGATTTGAATACTTCAGTGGTATAGGTAATGTGATGTCATTATGTCTAGCCTTAACCAGTCAGTCTCTACGAGCTGGTTTTAATCTGCATGAACCTGACACCGTTTTCAGGCAGAACAGTGAAATATAAGTCAAATATGAACTTGAATACATAAACCCTATAGCAATGATTTCGGATAAAGTGACCTAGGTGTCTTTGGTTTGGAATTCTTTTCCATTTTGTGAATTTCATTGAAGTACAGTGAATAACAGCAAGGTGATTCAAATGTGAAACTTCCTGCACTTACCTGCAAGTATCTGATACAGAAGTAGTTAGATGCTTTTATTCTACTGATGTTGGGACAGACTGTTGAGTTTTTCACTGGTAGTTTTCCTCACTCAGTTTATCAGTATTAGTTATTTAATTTGATTTTTTAAGTTGTTCCAGCATAAGAGCCTATTATGTTAATGGTTTGGACAAAATTCTTAAAATGGGAATGACTGAATAAACAGTGTAAAATAATAGTGCACCAATATTCTAAGCAATCAGCTGAGAATCTGCTAGTATGTAGTGTCTTCCTCAGCAGATCAAGCCCTCAGATGGTAAGATCACTGTAAATGATCCTATCTATCCCTTTAGATTTTGCTCTTCAGGTCATGAAAGTATGGTATCCTTATACTGCTACAGAGCTTCTCTGCTCTCTTGTAGCCTGGAAAGCTAGGCCTTATTTGCAGTTCTAATCTAACAAATCTAATCTAACAAATGATTGTTAGAGTGTTAGAGCCACCATTTTTAACTATTGCAGTAGAATAAATTAAGTTGGAATAATTTTGATTCTTAAGAATGAAAGAGGCTGCCTAACAGGAAAAGGATAGGCTGTTTGTTGTAAGCAATATTAAGAAATGCATCTGTTACCTGAAATAATCATAATTGAATAAATTAGTATTTATGGTAGTTATTTATGTAAAACTTTTCAATCATTTTTAGATTGGAGCAAAACAGCAACCAATATTATAAAGAAGAGTTCTGATAATCTTGGGAAATCCTTATCCTCTAGTTCCATTGGCTCCAATTCAACCTACTTAACATCCAAATCAAAATCTACAACAAATACATATTGCAAACGAAACAGCCATACAGGTGAGTTCTTACATTGTGTGCAAGTGTGTCTGTGAATACATAGTTTCATGTTAAAGGTACAGTAGTTGTTTCTACCCAAAGGTCAATGTGAGAAAATTTCATCAATTTGCGTAGTGTATTTTTTAAATATATGTTACTTTAATAAGAATCATTATCTAACATGCAATACATCCAGTATATAGTTCTGACCTTGGTATGTTCCCATACTAAATAAAGCAGGTGTGATAAAAGCAAATCTTGCTTATTATCCTATTGTAAACACAGGGTAGCCAAAGCACAGAGAGATGACGTTCATCACCCAAGGTAACATGAAAGCTGGCAGCACAGCTGGAAATAGGAATCAAGTCTTCAGAGTCCAAGTCCACAGCTGATGCACATGGTTAAACTCCTTCCATCTAACTGTAAAACATTTATGGGTAAAACGACAAATGGAGCCTACTTGGAAATGGATACCGTGTTCCTAGATTATGCATTGTCTTGGCCTTCTACAAATAGTATGCCATATCTATTGCTTATTTATTTAGATGTCAATGGTATATGTAATAAAAGGCATCATCTGTATTCCACTCATACCATGAAAATGTGCTCATTTTGAGAAGACTTTAAGGGAGCAAAGAAAGAGAGGAGCTGCAATGATTTGCAAGTTTGGTTATGTCTGAGATCATATTTCAGAAAATCACTTATATAGTTAACTTTTTTTTTTGTTAGTCTGTTTCAGTGAACTCCTGTTTTTGTCCTGTGTAAAGTCACATACATTATTACAGAATACTCTTATTATAAACATAGCGGTAATAAAATCTGTGCACATATTTAACCCAAAGATGTGTTTACTTGCTTCAAAATTTTTATTAGAAACAATGTTTATATATGAAGTAGATGATTTTACTAGAATGAAAGTTATGTTGTTTCTTAAGTATAAACTGTTTTCATAAGTCTCCAGTGTCTCATGATGGCACACTCTCTTTTCTTGATCCATGGCATAGTTTCCAAGAAATACCTTCCTTTTTTTATTGATGATCATTGCCTGTTTGATTAGGCACACCATTTTTGTCTAGAAATCTCATTTTTTTAAGAATTAAATTGTTATTTTCTCAGTGACCAGTATTCATTGCATCCATTAGCAAGCGGGATTGCACATCAGGTATTATAAGAGTTTAAAATTTTTTTGGTTATAGAAAATGTCTATGTATCTTAGAAATTCCCTGATAACACCTGAGCTTGCTCTCAGGACTACTCTTCACAACTGTGCTGGGAACATACAGCTGGTGCCTGCCTCCCTAGGCTGCCTGTCTTTGCTGCCGTGTCAGGTTCGGTGCACCCAGCTGCCCTGATCAAGTTGTCTTCATCTCTTCCCTATGGAAGAGACCATCAGTCTTCCACAAATAGCATCCTTAATATCCACTGATCACAGTGCTACTGTTGATTTAATAGTAGAGGACAGCCTTGTGTTCTGAAGCCAGAGAATCCCCATTTGTACTCTTGGCAGATCAGGTTTTAGACTCTTGGTCTTGGGATTAATGATAAAAAGATGCTTAAATGTTTTGTTGGACTCAGGACTATTTATCAGGCTGACAATTAAACTTAGGGCTGGAGTTTTTGCAATGTGTTCTTAAAGCAAAACAAAGAAACTGTTCCAGATATGAAGTAGTAAGTTAAAAGAAACTTGCTCATATACCTTTTTCAAAAATTAGGAGCTTAATCCCATGCATAAATTGTTCCTAAAAGGGATTTTAGTTGGCTAGGTAATCGAAGTTTGTAATGTAAAAGTTTATTGGGTACTAAGGGAATATGACCGTTTTATTTTTAAAATTTTAATGCATTTTGCTTTGATCTCTAAAAATACACATCTTATTGTGATACTTCACAGGAATTTTTGCTAACATATACTACCATATTTTCTCATGTGTTAAAGTAATAAAAAATAACATTCATATTCTGATTTTTAATACAGCTGAACTTCTCAGTTTGATGACTTAGCTAAATTGCAGGCAAATAATGTAATAGCTACATGTCTTGGCAAGTCTTGTTAATATGGTTATAATGTGCTCCCTGGAATTGACACAAGCATTCATGTGTTTGTGGTATAGATAATGTCTTCTAAGGCCCTTTCCTCATCAGTGGTGGAGCATTACAGGTAAAGTGAGAATTGCTTTTGTTGAATGCATGGTTGAAACAGGGTGGAGGGATGCTTCTTGCATGATGTCCTCATTGACACAAAGGATTTTGCTAATCAGAAACACTGCTTATTTCTCACTGTTACATCTTGCTCCATTGATGCTGAACCAAAGGATAAGCATGCTTCAAACTTCGGGTATCTGCACTCTGCATGGGGCATGAAGCATTTGGAAGATACCATATTAGAAGACAGACCATGTCCTGACATTAATGCTTGTGTAGAGTAGTCTGGGTAAAGGAAATTGTCCTGAAACACCCATACACAAAGCATACATTAAAAACCAAAACCAATCTGATTGAGTTCCAGAAGATTTGTTAGTATTTATAAAAGTTATCACAGGAATTTTGAGATAATGTATTTCTATTTGGTCTGTGGCCAGTATCATATTAGTCTTTTTTCTTTTTATATCCAGTCACACCCAGAATAACTCTGAGTGACAAAATGTGTATGCCTACAAGCCATTCTGTGAACTGCTGCTTGAATGCAGAATGCACCAGCACAAATATTGGGTGGACCCTTATGGGTGGACGAAAGAGGTCACTTCGGCATCTTATGCCCCAGCTGTCTACAAGCCTGAAACAAACTATTTGTAGATAGTACTTAAATACCCTCTGCAACACTTATATGAATGAGAAGTTAAGATTATGTCTGCAGATAATATGCTGATACAACTCCCATTTACTTCAGTGATACATGATTTTAACCCTGTACCTAAGTGTGAAGCCATAGGTTGGTAAATGCATACATTTGAAAGGCACAGAGTACCCAGAAATTTGCTATGGGACATGGAGTTATTCACTGCAATTCATGGACATTTTTGGGTGCTTTGAAAAAATCATCTCAATATGCTTGAACATGCCTGTTTCTGTTTTCATGAGTGAAACTGTTTTCATTTCTCAGTCTGCAAGCCATTTCTCCTTTGCAGCACTTTATACTCTTTTATGGCTTGATATCGTGACTTCTGCAGGGGCAAGTTACTGTTTATTTTCAGTTAATTTATTCCTAAGAAAAAAGTTTTTATTAAATCATACTTGAAGTAATAAGCTTAATTCTTAAGTGATCCTTTAACAATGAATTTTTGAAGGTGATTTCACCTTCAAAGGTCTTGTAAACAGCCATCAAAAATGTCACCTGTAGAAAACATTACTTCCCAGGGTACTCCACCTTACTGTCAGCTTGCAGTGGTCCAAACCTTGCCTGAGTTGAGAATTAGTTCCATCTTTATTCAATACAGTGGAAGAGATAAGAAAGAAAGCTTGTTAATACAACATACTTGAGAAAATGAGAGACAAGGTCTCTCCTTCTCATTTCTCACTACATGAGCTCTACCTACTGACCATTCTCCGAACAGCACTTATGTTAGCCGCTGGAGCAGACTTTCTCAGTCTGTCTGGGAATTGCCTTGCTCCTTTTTCTCATCAGCTTCATCCTTGGCTTATAGCTCATGGACTCTGAAGGAATGCCTGGTTTTTGCATCTTTTTCTCTGCACAGTTGTTCAGTCTGTACCCTTCACATTATGGAAAAAAAAAGGTCATGCTAGACAAGCACAAGGTTTAGGCCAGTTTCAGCTCTTGTTGTCTGCTTTAAGATGCAAGACATTTTCTGCTACATTCTGCACAGATTATGTTATTTCTGTACATAGCTCAAAACCTCCACTGCTGAAATAATTAAATCTGTTTACTGTCATTTTCCACTACTGTATTACATGGAAATGCTATTTATGGAGGCCACCCCTATTCCTGTGCTATTAAAATGTTTTTGGTTTGCAAGATGCAAAGCACCAACAGTAAATTGATATATTCAAAAGTCATAGGAGTCAGTTACACTTTAGGCAAAAGAATAGGGGGATAATTTCAAGAAATACCTGAAAGGTCTGCTCACAAAACCAGGCATCTTAAAAGAATTTAGAAAAAGCAATGCCAAGCCAAAAAGTTCTTTGCTTGCTTTTAGGGCAGTAATTTCATTCAGCAGTAGTGGCAATTGAAGGCATATCTATATGGAAGTGACACATCTCTTAAACAGTGAGTTTGCGTAACAGGCCCTAACTTCTTGTTGCTTTTTCCTCCTCCTAGAGAATGTTTTTCTTGACAAGCCATCTTCAAAATTTACCCAAGAGGATGGAGAACAGACATCAATCATCCCCGTCCACCAGGTTATTGACAAGGTCAAAGGATATTGCAATCCTCACTCCGACAACTTCTATAAAAATATCATCATGTCTGACACATTTAGTCGTAGCACAAAGTTCTAACTGAGCTTATGATTTATTTTCTTTTTAATTAAAGGAAGTTAAAAAGTCTGCCTGGAATTGAGAATAGTGGATGTCATAGAATGTGACCTGTTTAGTTATTTTTTCCCCAGTTTATAATGCTCTTCTGTTAACAGCTTCCACTTAAGGACCGATTTCTCTACCTTCTTACTGTTGTGGAAAAAGACAATTTTCCACCGTGGTATTGAACTGTTTTTTAAGTGTGTGCCAGCCAATGTGATGCCTGGACAGCTAATTGTAATCCTGTGCAAATATTTTTTAAGGCTAAAGAGCCACAAGCCTAACTTTAAATTATATAGTCCAAAGAGAAACAAGTCATGACTCCTGGAGAAAATAGCAGACATCTCACACAGTACAAGCAAGCTTTCATTGAACAGTTTACTGATGGTCTTTTTCAATTGGAAAATATGGATTTTCCCTATGACACGTGTTAGATTCTTGCTTCTTGACTGTCTAGTGCTGACTCTTCTTTATTCAGAAATGAGTAAAACTCTTACACCAGTTAGGGTTTTTAAACCATTTTTGACTAAATAGACTTAATCATGCAAAACAGTATATGCTGTAAATTCAGGCCATTTTTTGTCCATGTACAAAGAAACACAATTTACACAAAGTCATGTTTCAGCATTTATTGATTGGTATCTGTGAAATGCAGCATTTCCCATCACAAGTCTGTGTTTAATGTTCTTTTTCACAAAACAAAATAGAAGACATTCAACTATATCTATATATAGTTGAATATCTATAAACAGTTGAGTATCTATAAATAAATACCTAGAACTCTCTCCACACATATTTTTGTAATAATGCACACTGTAAATATGACAGAGAAAACCACAGAGTGTACCACAGACATTCTAAAAACAATGGATGGTGCTAAAACTTAATCTTAAGTATTTAAATACAAGATGAATTCTTTGTAAACCCATGAGTTCATCAGTCTCTGTATTTCAGATATACTGTATGTGTAGACACCTCCATCAGATGGCATTGCAACATTAGAATAGCCTGGATACATTTACCAATAATAAACAAATAACATCTTTCCAGTCACCTAATGTTTCCAGGCATCCCTGTTGGATGACTTGATGGAGGTTGTTGGAGGCACAGAGTTTAAACAGTCTTCAGGCAATATTAGGGAATTTACATTGCTACGCTGTGTCCACAGTGACTGTAGCGGGGGTTGTATGTGCAGAGAATAGACAAGAGCATAAAATGCTTACTTGTTTAAACTTCATAAATATATGACATATTAGCATGTGACCATGAGTGGCAAAAGGGCATCTCTCCTCATTAAGCATGTTTGATCCAGTGACAGGTTTTATAAAAATTGTAGCTGCACACATTCCTGGAAGCATGCACTGAAAGATCACAGGAATTTTCAAGTACTATTTTCAGAGGAGAGTGTCCCCTAATGGAAGTTTTCATTTTTAAAATTACTTTTTTTTAACCGAATTATTTTTAGCCACATATTTAATTATTTGCATTCAGAAGGTGACCAGAAAGTTGTGCCGAGATTTTTCAGTTGCCAAGCAGGTGGATGCTCAGTGATTAGGGATATGGATTTGTGCTTTCTCTGCTCTTTGCACACGCTTTTGTGTGTAGAGATCATTTAATGCTGTGACCGCACAAATGGCATATTTTCCCTGGCTGCAAGCACCTGGTGGGAGGAGGATGTCCTGATGGTATTCCATCCAGAAACACTGTTGTTGCTACATGGGCCTTAACGAAACCTCAGTCTTGTAACTGCAGATACTTACATGGTGGTATGAACAAAAGGCCACCTGATTCACTTAAAATGTTATTAATAACAGGGATGAGTGTTGTCAGATATCTTTAATAAGTGAAATAGTCTAGGGAGAGATTATGTACAAGCATTTACTGAACTTATATTTTATCATCCCACTGGCTTAACTACTGTAGATAATAGGGTTCACATAGAAGCTTACTGTGAGATTTATACCTGATTAAGGTGTTTAAAAGCAAAGGAACACAAAACATTCCTGAAAAAATAAGGAATCAGTAAAACATAAGTAAAATAAAAAATCAGTAAAATATAAACATCAATAAAATATAAATAAAAAGAAAACACAGTATCCTGAATGAAGCTGAGCTGTAACCTATCAGTTTAATGTACAGTTACCTATATTTTTGCTGAATTAAGATTTTTTCTTTTTTTTTTTACTACCATGTAGTAATCTTAAACTATGTCAGCTCTTGAATGCTCTCAATTCTACAATGTAAAGCTTCTGTTTTGTAGTTGACATGCTGTAACCTCCCTTGTATATATTTATTTATTTGTGAGGTTAGATATGTCAAATATATTCGGTTCTGTAATGACTGTTCTTGTTACTTTCAAACTAGATTTCTGCTTTATCATAGAAGAAGAGGGAAAGAATAATTTCTTATATATGTTTTTTCTAAACACCATGTGAAATGATTTACTGTAGTTCTATCTTTTACAAGTATAAGAAAACATGTTGATCTAATTTGTAATACTAGTCAGTGAAATATAGTGTAACAGGTTTGAAGATGGACTAAAGTGGAAAGAAATCTTTTCAAGTAAAGTTTTGATGTTAGTGTTCCAAATAATTAAAGTCTTTTAATAATGAATGGTTTACTTTTATTTTTCTTTTTTAGTGTTTAATGACAAAAATTGTACAGTGGATTTCTGGTACATGCCTAGCCAAAATGTTGGAAATAAATGTGCAAGACTAACTCCATCTCATAAGAGGAACACATTTTGCAGAATATACCTTTCCCTTCTGTAATTTACTCAATGCCACATTCAGTGAATGATCTAGAAGTTATGTGAGCTCATTTATTTATGGTAGCAGTCACGTCATATAAATGAAAGGAAAATCAAGGCAACAGACAATATGCTGGGATGATCTTTTAAAGTAATACAAATCAATAATCTAAAACTCAGAAGTTATTTCTTTTCGTATGTTTCTCTCCAGCCGAATTTAGTCCCTTGTTATCAATAACTTCTTTCAACTTGTAGTCATACTTTGATTGCTGCTGAAATATTTTCTTAAGCCAATCACTTGATTAGTGATTACTAATCTATAAACAATAAACATCTCATGAATGGTCTACCTTTACATGCTTACCTTTAAGGAATACAGAAATCTGTTGAAATGTGTTAGATCTGCAGAAAATGCACAAAATATGAAGATTTAGCAGTAATATTTTTTAGAAAGCATTAAAAAAAACCCATGGCATAGGTGGCATTTATTAATAAGCATGCTGGGTATGCCTGTGTATGGTCTGTCCATGTGTGTCTGTGGATGGTGAACACTACCCTTGAGATTTATGCTTTGAACAGTGTGGGAAGGAGCCCAGTTTTTTTTCCAAGTAGGATCTTGGCAGATGCCAAACTTGTAAGGAGTGATTTGCAGCATTTGGGGGTGGATTTATTTTTCTCCTCACTTCATCACTTTTTAAATACCAAGAACAATTTTATTTTAATCCTCTACCGTTAACAGCTTCCTACTGTAACCCATTGAGTTACATAAAATGCCACTTCATTTTATTGCTTTTGAAAGGCTGATCTATAATCAGACACATCTGTGTAACCACGGGGACAGCTACAGAGTTGCAGGGCAGCAGTGTGTCATTCACGGAGTCATTATAAAAAGTTTTTATGCATTTACTGTATATAAAGATGTAAACCCATATATGGGTCAGCAAATTAGGCAAAGGGCTTTGAAGTTAATGTCAGGAAAGTCAATCATGCAAACCAGTCTGTGGAGCAGATATTTCATGCCCAGTGCTCCAGCGGCTGCTATGCCAAGGAGGCTTTCCTCTTCACCCTCCACTTAGCTAGTCTTTGGTTACTCAGTCCATTTAATTTTCAGATCTCTGTCACTATCGTGACACTTCCATCCTCAGGACAATCATTTACTGTAGCACTAGGAAAAGGGAAAGCGAAAAAGAAGAGAAAGGGAAACTGAAATGGAAAGAAGGGGAAGGACAGGTGTCAAGGGCTCCTCTGCATGTTCGTATACTTTCGATGGGATTTCTTACCCCTTCTTCAGAATATGTCACCCTGACCAGCAACGGAGGCAGGCCAGTGGAGTGGGTGGAACACAGCACCATGGCTATTTGTGCCATCTGTCAATGTAAACTAGTATTTTTGACCCTCCAGCTTTAAGCTGAAAATTTGTCATGGTTCTTCAAGGCAGCAACTCCAGAATTTCCATGCTTGGAGACTAACCTAGCAATAATACCTCTGTAGTTCAGGAAGAAACTAGTGCCCCTCATGATGAGAAATCAGTCTGATAAACACCACGCGAGAAATAGCTAAATAAAACTTATGGAAACCTATTCTGGAAAGGTAGCTCATTCAGGCACGTCTGATCACTCGAAGCCAATGCTGCTGTTGGTCTCAGATTAAGTCCAGATTTAGTACTCATGAGGAGTGCACACTGAGGGGATCTCCGTACAGATAGTATAACCACAGCTATCTGACAGCAATTTGAGTGACGTGGTTTTCTCAAGGTACATTGAGTGATCTTTACCTTACAAAATAAATGCCAGTTTCAGTCTTTAGCGTGTTAACAGCCTAAATTGGGCATATTTTATCCAGACTATTCTAGTAAGACTTCTCAAAAAAACTTTAGATAGAAAAGGGTTCTCAAAAACCCCAGCTGTATTCCATACATGAAGCATAGAAGAAAGATTGATAACTCTGGTCTGATGTTTTCTTCCACTGCAAGGTTTTCCCCATCCTGGGAGCCCTCCAAAATGAGGGAGAAAGTCAGCCGTGGTAAGAGAGTGCATGCTGCTCTGCCCTGCGTGCAGATGACTCTCACTTTCCCTGTCTTGCTGCACTTCACAGTTCTCCAGTGCCAAGTGCAGTAAATGCAATAATGTTACACATTTACAGAATTCCACTCTGGTTTTCTTTTCTGCTCGCCTGGCTTGTGGTTTTCCAGCAGAGGGCAGTGGCGTATTTCTAGTTGCAAAGCTGTTAAAATCCAGAGAAAAATGCAGAAATGTTCTTCCATATGCACACCGGCGCAGAGATAAGTAGGAGAGTTCATACCAGGTTTGTCTATTATTTAGCAATTGGTTACATCACCGGAAAAAGCAAACACTCTGCATTCAGGGAAGTGAGGGGAGAGAGCTGTCTGCCTGCATTTGGGCGTATTTAGTGGAAAGTGCAATAGAGCCTCTCTGTATTTTCTCTGCCAGTTGCTACATTTTCTCCTTTTTTCCTCTGAGGGGATGCATGGAATTAGCAACTGCTACACTGTTGTCAGATGAGCAAACAGAACCTGCTCACCATTTCGGGCTTATACACTGGCTTATTCCAGTACTGGGCAAATGATTTGATCTGCAAGGATGCCAACCTGTGACTCAGAAATTCACTGTATGCATAATTGTCCAGGGAGGACAAACCCCAGCAGCATATTCCTTCCCCTTGGTATGCATTACCCAGTCAGCTCAAGCATAGTGCAGAACTGCTGGGCTACAGACTCAGCTGTACAGCTGCCCCATGGCCATTCCGTTATAGGGCAGGACTGACCAGAAAGCTGCTCCGTTGGAGAATGGCACCATGTAGAAATTAATATGTTTGGTCTGCAATTTTGGACTCTCACTGGCATGTCCCTCTGATTCCACACTTTCACCAGCACTAAGTTAAGGGAAGAGGGGTGGTCTGAAGTAGATGGGAGGAGGGGCAGGGGGCAGGGAAGGACATGACCTGATTTAGCCTTACGACCTGCTCTGGGCTCACTTACTCTTTCTGGAGACAGCCCACAGGCATGGCTACTGTGCCTGTGGGAAGAAGGAGCAGTAGGAGGGGAGGTCCCGGAACAGTCAGGACTTGGTGTACAGAGCAGGGCACAAGACTAGTATGACAGATGTCATGACACCATCATTTCTTCAAAATATTTATGTTGTTGGTATTGTACAAGTTCACAGTCACAGCACAGCTGTGTTACTGGCATATCAACTTTTGGTGACCTTACACAAGTATGGCTCTGTGCAAGGTAGGAGCCAGCATGAGCTCCCCAAAGTTTATGTCCTACCTACAACCAGTGCTCACTTCCCAGGAAAGCAGACATGGTATGCCTCTCAGTCTGGCTGCAAACATGTCCTTTCTTAGATATGGTCATTTTTTAGAATTATCTGAGGTGCAGGGTAGTCTGGGGATTATGCAGCACTACTCAGCCATAACTGACAGCATATGACAGAGTACTCAAGAAAGGAGGACATGCATGGGAAACTAGCATTGGCAAAGCTTTTCAGGGACACTGGATGACAGGGGCTGAAATACTGTGGTTTTCCATGCAGAGTGCAACTCAAAGAGCTCTCAGAGGAGTTTTGTGTGTGTTTGCAGAGGCCTGGGCTGAACTCTGCAGGGAGGGCAGCTCAAGGGGATGTAGCTCCAGCAGCCTTGCTGGTCCTCAACCCATGGGTGTCTTCTTCACCCTTTCTTTGGTGTAGCCTAGAGTCGGTGGTAACTGTGGAGCAAGATTTGAAGCAGTCTGGCTAATGTCTCTTGTATGTTAGCAAGATGTGTTCAGGCAGACCGGGACTTACTTAAAATGATAGTCCAAAGCAGCCCCCACCCCTTGCTGTAGTTAGGTGCAGCTCTTACCAGAAATGAAGAATTTACCTTTATTTTCGCTGGATTAGATCCTCAGATCTTTGCACCAGTTTTAGCCAGAGACATGGTGATGTGAGTCTGTCATGGTATTCCTGAGCTGGCAGGGCAGAACTGAGGGAAAAGCCAAATGCACATTTCAATGCAGAAAAGATCAGTCAGAAGAAGATCAGCACAGGCAGAAGCAGCCTGTCCCTGAGAGTGTGACTGTTGGATACTGTTGCTGGGTAACAGCCAGTTGATTTTAACGCATTCTGCTCTTTTATTCTCATTGATTTTTTAGTGTCTTCCAAAGACAAGTCTTTTTCACTTTGCCTTTTGCTTTCACCCAAACTGAAGTCAACAGGCAATCCTCTGATCGTATTTTATCCTACCAGATGCTGTATATGAAGTTTCCTATATTCAAGCAAAGAAAGCCTCTCACTGCAATCAGACTGGACATCACTTGGAAACTATTGTAAGGATAGTCTACAAATTGCCTCCTGAAGGCAAAGGTGAAGATGTCCTACTAAAGAACCGGAAGACTTTCAGGACAGAGAAGACCCTCTGTCTGGAGGTGACTAAAAACAGGCTGAACCTCTGCTTCCTAAACCCACTCTTCATGGGTGCCATCACGAACACTGACAGCAGTATCAGATGACACACAGAGATAACCTCCTGCCCTGTGATGATCCTCTTTAATTTCATGTAGCTATTTTTACTAACACAGCACACTGCCTGAGGAGGAAGGTGCTCCCACGAAAAATTCATAAGTACCCTCTCACCTCGGCTTATCTTCTTCTCACTTCCAATTTCTCAGCTGCAAACCCTTTGCCCATAACAACTGCCTCATCCACCAAATAGGAGCCCACAGCCATCACACTCCACACTACCATTAATCACTTCAGTCACCAGCCTCTCTCCACTGCAGCAACAGCCCATCCCTTCACTTACCAAAATGTGTTGCTGCAGGTTTAAAGCAGAGATGACCGCAACAGCAACATCTCCCAGCTCTTGAGCAGCCTGGCACTGGTATGGTGCTGTGGTGCAGAGGTCAGCAGTAACCAGCACGTGTGCTGGAGGAGCAAGTGCAGGCACCATTGCTACGCTGCCTATGAGCCCTGGTCCGTTTTAGAGGTGGGTTGCAAACCCTCTGAGTTAGGTTTAGGCATATGTATCTCAGGGTTGATTTTGACAGAGGCACATTTGCCTTAAATGGGGGCTGGTGGTAAGTGGGAAATAGACACTCTCCTGAGAACCTTTCTGGTTCAATTTTCCTTTTTCTTTATTATTTTGCTCAGTATAACCTCCAGTATAGGCTTGTGTGAGCTTTTTATACTAGAAACTGGGGCTTGTCTCTGGCACTTTTATGAACCGCGTTAAATCTGTGCCAGAGCTTCAGGTGTTTGTTTCACTTCTTAACCTTTGTGCTAAATTCATGTGGTTGCCTGTGGGAGCGTGGCAGCTGGCACCTCCATTGACTCTACCAGTAAAATTGACAGGGCCTTTATTTCCCAGTTAAAAGAAATATATCCATTGCTGAAAATGCTGCAAATGACATTTCAGTGTTTTCTTTTGATTAGGCTGAAAAAAGAAGGTGAGAAAGAAGCTTCAGGGGTAATGTTCAGATGAAGAAGTTTGCCTCAAACTGTTGAGTTTACTCAAAAGTTGACATTTGCCAGAGATGGTGAGAATTAACTTCTCGAACACTTGGCAAGCAGGCACAGAGTCTGCTGCAGTGGCCCCTGTTTAAGAAGCCATTTCAGCAGGTACTCAGCAGGCAGTGGGGTGGGAAGGATCTAAGATACAACACATATTGGTACCACATGCGTAGACAGGAATACCCCGATACACATACACACATCCCAGAGAGGTCTGAAAAATGGGCCATGTGTTTATTCTCTGCTTTTTTTTCTGAACTGCTATATAAACAATCCATTACAAAAGTAAAACACTAGCTGCAGTTGTCCGAGAGTCAAGCTACAGAAACAAATAGTTTTCCAGGATATTTGCAAATAAATGTATTGACCTAATTACACTTTTAGACATTAAATTAAATGGCTCGATTGTTGTTATTTTTCATACCATAGGAAAAAAAAATTCTCCCTTTGGCAAAGAGTCCTTCTTCCTTAAGTTGTAATCTCTGCCTAACAGGGCTTTTATGCACAGGAACCTTGAATTGTCTTGGTGCATACAAATCACAACAGTTTTGGCTGCCTGATGATAGGAGCTGCAATGGCTTATTCCCATAAACCAGACGTTTCAATGTGTGTTGAGCAGCCCTGTGATTGTGATTGGCATGTGGTTACTTTCAACCTGCCTGTTTCTCCCTTGGCTGGCACAATGCCAAGAGAAGCATTTTAATACTAAGGTGGATGTGGAAAAGTAGCAGATGCAATAGCTGAGGAACAAAACAAATAGTGTTTTATGAAGTGTTTTGGCCCATTTACCTGTTCTAAATAATTACTGGTGACTTAGTGCCTAAGTTCAGAAAACAAAGGTTGTTTGTCTTGCACAATTCCATTTGTCCAGTTTGGGATGGATAGGGTCCACTTAACCAACACCCACATATAAGATTCCTATCTAACTCACAGAAATAGTTTTCTTTATATCAGCTAAAACAGGATCGGTATGCTTTAACTCTTTTGCCATACACTTGTGATTTATTTATCAAGCCATGCTGTGTAGGATGATGAGGAGCATCAGCTTCACTCAGGTTGATCAGAGCCCTCTTACTTTCCTCAGATGAAGGGCTCAGCCTGAGCCTAGTATTGTGCATAGCCTCCCTATACAATTTTTGGTTTTCTAGCATGCAGGTCCTTTCAATGGGGCATTGGAGCTATGGTTCCCCAGAACTTGCTCATGTATTGCAAAACAACATCTATGGGTTATCTGCTTTAACATTTTAGCAGGATCCATTCAGCTGCACAGCAATAGCTTTTAAATTCAGGTAGTTTTATGACATATATTTTCACTGTGCAGGTAGCAGAAGCTTAAAGCCATGGGTGGATGCTTCACCACATGTTATCTCCTTGGCTGGCCTCTCACATCCACAAAGTTTGACCTCTTTTTTCAAGCACTCAGCCTTCCCTTTCCATAAAGCTTGGGGCTCAGACTTACGATGAAGCTATTGCCATTTAAAAAGTTTGCCCTGTCCTCCTGAGTCATCAGGAATGCCAAGGTGAAAGGTTTTCATACACCTCTTTTTCTGTCTAACATGTTTTACCTGTCAGTTGTGACAAGTTAAGAATTGTGCTAGCAGCTGCCAGTCCTCACTCAGCTGATGCACACTGAATTGCTATAACAGAGCTATGTGCTCCGGACCTGAATGCACTGATTTATTACGTATGACATGCTACTGATGGCTTCTTCTTGTGCCTATGAGTCAGGGTGTAACTAGCTGTATAAAAAATGATAAATGATTGCTTGTCTTTGCAACGATTTTGGTCATAAGAATAAATTATTTCAGAGTGGATGAATGAGGCAATACTATTTGTAGCCTTTATAGCTGAATGATTTCTAAATGTAAATGAAATTATCATTTTTAAAAGGCAGGAACATAAACTTACAAACCATCAGATAACATATATTTAGTGTTTAAAAATATCTGAACTTTTTTTGAGAAAACAACAAGAAATCCTCTGTCATACTGCATTTATCATACATTTATCAGCAGAAGGAATGTCGCTTTCAAGTTATAGGTGAAAACAGATGTCAAAGTCTTGAGTAAAGAAGGGGGAATTGCAGCTGGTCAGTCACTGCGTGAGAGTGAATGAACAGCACATCTTGCACTTCTCTGTCTGAGAGGATAAAAAACTATTTGCAAGCACACTTACTGAAATATAAATCAAATGTCTCCACTTGTCCCAATCAATCTATCAATTGCAAGAAACTGTCAGATAGCTTAAACCAAAAACAAATTTATAGTTAAGACTCAGGGATGAGCCAAAACTAAAAATCAAGGCAAAGGGCAGCCTTAAATTGTGTCATTTATCTCCTGAAAACATGAAACTCTGAGGTAAAAGCGATCCCGTCTGGCCCCAAAGACTGTGCCCAGGATGGGTGGCATGTGACTCCTGTGACACTGTGCACCCAGCGGATGGCCCTCTGGGTCACTCTGCTCAAAGAACATCAGACCTACAATGAGATGTCCAGGCTTGAATGTGGTTCTGTTGAAACAATTTGTATTTAGTGTTCAGTGAGGGGCTTAGCACATGGCCTGGCCTCTGAGGAAGGGACCTGCCAGGGCACTCCTCTGAGCCACTCCTCTGAAAAACAGGGAGTAAAGGAGAAGGGAGTTGGGTACTCAGTGTGTAGCCTAATGTGGATGTTCATCCTTACTAGGGATCTGGGAGAGCTGCTGCACTCTGCACTGAGACCAAATAGAGCTGGACGTGAGACATGCATCAAGGCATTAGAAGGGCAAGAGAGCACTAGTAAATCCTAAGTCCTGTGAGGTTTGCTCAGTGAGAGTCTTGCTAGAGCACCACAGGATTTCCTCCCAGCAGGAAACTGCATTATAGAGCAAGACATCTCCCCTTTCCCTCACATTCCTGACCATTTTCATCTTGCGGTTGCTATGCCACTGAAATAAGACCTTCCTCCTGACAGCAGTGCTAGGCAAAGCTCAGTTTCTGCAAGATCATTATTCCAGCTGTCATCTCGTCCTCAAGATTCCCGTGGATCTCCTGGTGAGCGCTCTGGCACTCAGAGCACAACAGTGCTTGGAGGTAGACACAAGGGCAGAAAGGAGATAGCACTTCCCAAGCACCTCACTGGCACCCTCAGAGCCTCATGTTCTTTATCTCAGCCCTAGGCTTCGTCTGTGACCCTCAGCAGTGCCACATTCTTCACTGTTTTCCTCTGGCAGCAGTTTAGAGATAACTCCATCTAACAGGGCACTATTCTTAGCCAGTGGCCCAGCGGCAGGTGCAGCCGTGGGCACAAAGCCACACGTGGGAAGGTGGCAGAGCATCAGTGATACCATCCCTGCAAGCAGCCTCAGGGCTTCAGGCAAACTGAAGGTGCTCAGGCATGAGTGGATGACTAAAAATAAACTAATTCAGGCCCAGGGTACTGAACAGTTAGAAAAAATCCTATCTAGAAATTTAGAGGAATAATGAATGATAAGCAGCCATGGAGTAAGTAGTGAAAAGCCAAATGAAAGCCTTTGCCATTAGAACTCATGCTGCTGGTGGCAGCTGCAACTGTGTCTGTGCTCACTGTGCTCCTGTAGCCATAGCAGTGACAGACATGCAAAAGTGCAAGTTTTATCTTTCTTTGAACTTTTTTCTCTCTGTGAAAAGTGCTGCCACTCATACTTGGACAATAAACCCAGTCCAACTTCTGTATGGAGCTGTTCATAAAAAAGTACATGAGAGGGGAAGCAGGGAAAAGCGAATGTCACTGAGATTCATCTGCGACATTAAAGAGCCCTAGACTCATGACCAAAGGTGTTCTTATGAAATCTGTCACATGCCAAATGGTAAACTTCTGTGTGGTATAACTGGCTTCAAATACAGGTAAAGACACAGATAAATTGATGTGTAAGCTATAAAGCAACAAAGACATTCAAGAGTAATAAGAGAAAATGTTGGAAAAGTCTCAAAAACTTTTACTGGAATATGTTAACAAACTACACATTTTTAATTCTTCAGCATCTTTTTTCAATTTAAAACAAAAACTGTGTATACAGAAAACCTGCAGACACTGACATATGTTTTCTTTTTATGTATTTATGTTTCTAAAAACAAAACCACTATGGGAAATAGTGGTCAAAACAAGTTTTGTTTTTGTCAGATATCACTTTTCATTCCACATTAGTTTCAAACCTGTGCTTTCCTGTGTTCAGAGAAGCTCCTCTGTTCCTGAGCAAGTGCCACCTGACTGCAAGCAGCACTGAGGATAACACACTTTTCCCATTCTGTAAAAGCATGTAGAATTTTTCCTGCTTGATATAGAGAAAATCCATTGAAATAAGAATTCCCAGGAGAGGATCTTATAACTTAGGGCACTAGCATAAGTTCTTTCTGAACTCTTCCAGTGCAGAGATCCAACAACTGAGGACATTACAGGCTACAGTGTATGGCTGAATTAAAAATAGTTTTACTGTCCTTTGAGTGGGCAAGTAAGGCTACAGTAGTCAAAGAGCTGTCTCTACCTCCTACCATCCCCCTTGGCAGCTTCCTGAATGGTCTTATCTATTTTATAGAGTTTCATATGGCTCTTTGCATATATGAATTTTGCCTCGCCTAGTATCTGCAGAATAACTGAGTTATATGTTGTACATGTAAAATTAATTCCCAGCATGTCTGCAAAATCACTGCCTGCATCCAACTTCTATATAGTTCTGGGGTTGCAGGGAAGCCACCTGGATCCTGTAGCAATGTGACCTGCAAGTCACTTTTCAGCCTTGTCAACCCAAAAATAACATTTGACTTGTAGATCATTCTTTGGGGCACTATTCTTTGGTGTTGAGGGGGCGAGTCAACACTCTACATGCTACCTGCTGTTGGTAACTGTTGGGCTCAGCAAAATCAGGACAGCCTTAAGAAAAAGCAAGGTGGGGAGGAAGAAAGAAATTGATGTGCTAGGTCTGAATAATAAATAGCTGCAGTAGAAATGCCTGATGAATTGCAGCTGTAAGGTCCCCCAGCTCTGGAGCACCTGGCTGTGAATTGAAGGGGCCTACAGCTACCTCAGAGTCAGTTTTGACATTTATTTTTTTTAATTCTTTCAGAATATTAGACAAATAAGAAGTTTTAGATATCTTTGCGATGTTATTGCTCATCTGCAACAATTTTTGTCACTTTACTGAATGATTTTCTACATTTCCATGGTGTCTGAGGCTTTTTAGCTTGCCAAGTAGAGAGGTCTGTGAAGAATACAGGCATGTAGGTTTCTCTCCCCTGACCAGTGCCCACAGGAACACCACGCAAACACACAGCACGGTCACACAGAAATTCCGAACAAAGCTGCTATGCTCCCCACCTACCATCTGAGCTCTTTCACTGAGTTCACCCTCTTCCAGGTTTACACTCTGAAGAGTGTGAGAAAATAATTGCATCTTCTCTTTCTGGAGCCCAGGAAAAATATCCCTAAGAAACAGACATTTGTTATAGTCTGGCTCAGCAGCAACACCAGTAAGTCATTGAACGTTGGCAGAATACCACTGAAGGCAAGCCATAAAAGTAAGAAAAGGTTTGGTAGACTGTACATGCTGCTTCTTGTTCTGTATCTGGCTGGTGAATGGAGAATTCAATCTCTATTATGGCCAAACCAGTACACTTCACAATGTTAAATTGCTTGGAAAAATAAAAATAATTAGAAGTTTGCAACTAATCTCAATTAGAAGTCCTCCTGAAAAGAATTAGAAGTTTGCAACTAATTTCAGTGTGGTCATGGATTTAAATTCTTTTCTTACTGGTTGTTCAATCAAAAGAGGTTTCAAATATTTTGGTGTGAAATTTTGAGAAAATATATTTTCAAATTCATGAGTCCAAAATTCCTAGGAACCAATCAATTTCTCCAGATAAGCAGTACATAATTTGCTTACTACATTCACTAGATCTGCTTCTGTCAAACTTGCCTAATTTTTATGCTAAAGATTGCTTACCTTAAGTAATGTTTACTGCTTTTTGACACTGTTTAAAAGATGCACCAAAAAAAAAACAAACCAAAAACAAAAAAGAGGGAAAACTACCATTTTACAAAACTCCTATCAAATTTTCAAAATAGTCTGAAAAAAATTAGGAATCATTTTCTTTAAGTACCACAAGATTAAGTAATAATACCATTAGGTTGTCTTATAATTGCATTCTTCTTCTTCTAACAATTAGATGCACTTACATTTTCAAGCACTTCTCTGCAAACATGAGAATTAGAAATTAATACTTTACTTTTAAAATGCAATTAACACAAGCAAACAAACAATCTCAGCTTCAATTGGCATAAATCAGCACAGTCACACTGGTGGAATTACAGTCTATGCTGAATTTTTTCAGTTAATAATCACAGGTTCTTCCCATACATCTTTTTGTCACTCCATTTATCTCACATGATGCTTCTTTCCCAGCCCTGTAATAAATTTTAAAGAATTAAGATAGGAATGATTACAAAGCAACATTTTCACTGGAACAGGCTAAACCCTTTGCTTTGAACCATAACTGATGCAGCTACAGGCTGAAATGTTTGTCCATGCAAGAGGTCTCTCTATAAATACTTAGTAAACATTCTCAACGCTTAAGCAGTTAATTTAGCGTCTCACTGCGGTCTTGCAACGCACCAGAACTGATGGCAGTGTAACAGCAGTGCCATAAGACATCAGGTTAGATTAGAATTAGCCCTACAGGCTCCAGTGGCCGGGTATGCATCTTCATGGGGCAACCAGTACAGTCGTAGGAGTGCAAACATGTCCATTTCTGCCTCTGCTAAGTCTGCCGTGGTTTTGGTTGTTTTGCTCCTCTTAGTCCTTTTCTTTTCTGGGTCACTCATGAGGTCAGGAGTGGGGAGACAGTGCTGGACCCTAGCCTGGGAAAGCTGCAGTCCCTTTGTTGTTTATCTGTTTGGACCCACTGGTCCTCAACAGGCATTGAGGGCTCTATGTGCTCTCTTCTCACTGGAAACTAGAGCTATTCCTTCTCTCAGAAAAAAAAACAACAGCCCAGACCCAGGATTGGAAGAACTGAAGATGTCACAGATGGCAATCTGCTTTTGCCCCCTTTTTAAGGAGCTTGTTCTGTTTTTCCTTTCTTTATCACTATTGCTGAGGCAGGAACAAGCCTAAGTGGTAGTGTAAGAGGACTCCTCACAAAGTTTATTTTCTCAACTTAATTATTCTGTAACATGACTTTGCTCATAGCATTTTATAGCCACAAATAATGTAACTGCCTTCTGGTACACAGTTGCCAAAGTAGCAGAGCAGTGCTAAGTGAAAGGCCTATTTTAAATTAGCCATAATCCCTTTTAAACCGAGTGCTTCAATTTGTAATTTCCTGTCCTATACTACTAGTGTTTATTTTTGTTTAACTTCTATGTTGAAAATATCCTATTTCAGATTTTTCAGCATAGTAATAATTCTACATAGGTTTAAAAATTCCAATTATAATATAATTTTAGAATCCAATACTGTTTTAGAGGTTGGCTCATTGCACCATTTTTTTTATTTCTTCCTTTATTCTTTTATAAAAAGCAAATTCCAGTTCTGAGTTCATGAGCTGTAATAGAAAGAAAATACAGATGAAATCTTTGTTTTGGGCTCAATGAACTGCAAGTATGATATACAGTTTATGAAGGGGAATTCTTCCCATATTTTTTTTTTCTACTTCACCATACAGAAACAAATTTCTGATTTATTCTTCCTCCCTTTCCAGAGGTTCTGTTTCAGCAGTAGACCATGTTCCACTCACTGCTACACAAGGGTCACAACCCTTGAGCTTATGATTTACGCAAGATAATACTTTGCAAACATGTGCAGCACATTCCAGTATAGAACGGATGATATTTAGGGGAAAGCATGGAGGAGAAATAAAAATCAAGAAATAGGAGAAAAGATGACCCTCACTTCATGGTTCTGCCAGCCAAGAAGGCAGAGAAAACAGTATCTATTCCACTGTGGCTCTTCATATGCAGAGGATGGTCTAGGGAGAACATAGAAATTCTGTCTCTGAGCACAGATACATCTCTTTGATGTCATCTTTCCACCCAATATATGGATTACAACAGAGGAGAGGGAGAGCTAAGACTTTTCTAGATGACAGTCCTGAGTGAGGACATGGTTTTCAAGTGGCAAATCCCTCCCACCCCCTTGCTCCTTTCACCAGTGTTGATGCATAAAGGCCACTGCCAGACAAGTGGCAGCATCAGACTGAAAGGCCCTGAACAAGGCACTGATGTTTTTCACTCTTGCCCACTAGAGAACCTTGATCCTTCTCAAAATGGCACAGAAAGAAACCTCTTAAATCTCCAGGGTAATATATACAAATGCTAGTGCAATACAGCATCTGTAGAGAAGCACATGAGTACTGGGAGGAAAAAAAACCACACACAAAGAAAAAAAGGTTAAAACTTTATATTTGCATAAATAGAATATAATCATCCATGCTAGATTTAGCCATGCTAGTATTAAAATTCATTTCCTGTCCAAAATAAAATATTTTATCTGTGTTTCACAGGATCAGAAGTGAACTCTCAAGAGATTTAAACCGTGATTTTTCAGTCTTATATAAAACATTATATAAAACAGAAGCATTCAAGTATTTATACATGCTTATATTCCCAAATCCTATTGCCATTGCAACCTCATCTGAGTTTCCTCTGTTCTTGGATTGCATGGTGAGAATGACACAATTTATATGTATTGTCCTATAAGTCTGTCTTCTGTCAGTATTACAGTAGTAATAATTCAAATATTTTAAGATAAAATTCATCACCACAGAAAGGTTAAGAAAGCAGAAAACATTTAAAGTGGACTCATGAAATCTGCATCTCTTCCCGATTTTTCCATTAAAATTTCTCACCACAACAAAATGCCACATTTGTTCAGACTGAAAATTCATCCATCTGTTGTCTGGCCAACAGAAGCTATCTACAGGTACTTTGGGAAAAAGTATAAAAAACAAGCCATGTCTGAAGTGATTGCTGGTAGCTGCCCCCACCCCTTTCCCCTGTGCAGTATTTACACTACTTTTCATCTGTAATTTTATTCCCCTGTTGCCCAATAGTGTGATATCACACTCCAGCTTCTTACTGTCATTTTTCCCCTGAGTATTTCAAACCACCTTCAGACTTCATCACCTCTCTATTTGTGTATGGGTGTATTTAACAGTACAGCCTGCAGTAATTCATCTCTCATGGGGCTCCATTAGTAACCTCATTCTGACGCTAAAAGTTTTCATTCTCTGTCTTTTAGCAGTTATTTGCCCCAAAGGGGCTTCTTTCCTATTTGGAGACGGTTTTAGGAGTTTTTAGGTTTTTTAAGACTTCTGGCTAATGATCTTGCTGAAAGCTTTAAGAAAGTTCATATATACTACATTAATCCACATATATTACTTACGAAGGACTCCAACAGCTCTGTGAGGCATAACTGCCTTGATAACATCCATATTGCCTGTTCCTTTCTGCAATGTATTATCCAGTATCTGTTTATTCTACTCTTTATGAAGTTTTTCTATTGATTTTCCAGAGTAAAAAATTAGACCACTCTTCAGGGACTTAAGTTATCTTTATCAACTTTCCTTTCTTTGGTATTGCTCAAGGTTCAAACTATGTATTATTGCCACATGTGATAGTTCAGCAATTTTATGTTTGAGATTCTGCTGAACTCATGGCACCAGCATCATCTAGACCTGGAGATCTGTAAAGTTTTTCCTGCTTCACCCAGAAGCCTGAAATGGAAATACCTGCAAGAAATTCTGTTATGGTTTACATGGTAGCTTGACCTGAAAAATACATGGGGTTTTCTGTTTTAGCAAAGCCTTTCTCATGGTTTATGTGTAAGGCATTCTCCTGCCAGTGAAAGTAAAAAGTATCAAATTTTTTTCTGGGATCCTCTCTTCCTTCCAGCTGCACCTCAATACAGACAGTATCACCTAGGCAACAGCTGGCCACAGGTGCTGCATAGCAGCAGTTCACTTCTGGGCCCCTCACAGTTTCTGGCCAAGCTTCTCTCAGTGGTTATCACCCCATGGCATCAGGAGAAGAACGGTTTAATGACCTTCTCTGTTCATCTCTGCATTCTGATGCCACTTCTTAGTAGTTAAGCCTGGATTCCCATTTTGCATAATCACTATTTCTAAAAAGCAAGAGAAAGTAATAACCTTGTAGATATGAACTGAAGTGAGGCTAGATGAACCACTGGAAAATATCACAAGAGAGCCCTTCTGGAGTGATAAATCTGAATAAGATGGATTAACAAAATCTTTGCATCTCCAACTTCCAAGCCTTGACTAAGATTTTCCATAGTTTACAAAGAGTGCTAATTCACAGCTTTCCCCCACATACACAATCTTCTTTAGAAAATCTAATATTGGCTACGTCAGGAGAATGGATGTAGGTTTTCCTGAGTCGTTGTCCCCATTCAGGTTCATCCACTCCCTCTTCCTCAGAGATGTGTAGAGCAGTCTGTAGCTTGACTATAGATGGTAATTGTGCATAATTTTAAACATCATGGTGGAGATCATTCTGGACTTTTCTCAGCTCTTTTCAATATTTTCCTCAACTTCCTTATCATCAGCCCAAGATAATTTGACTTTATTTTTAGTTGTCCTGCAAACCCCTTTATTCAGAGAGAAGAAATAATTCACAGCTGGTACATTCCTTACTGCCTTTGCCAATCAAAACATACAGCTTGCCTTTTACTGGCAACGTGGTTATCATAATTCGAGCCACTTGGCTCTTCTCTCAGCTCTCTCTGGCCAGTAAAGGAAAATTCACAGCAACGAAGAAGAACATCATTGAGTCATTAAATATATTTATTTGAATATTTAAATCTTTGGCTGCAGAGAAGTGCCTAGGAAGGGTTCCATGTTTATCAAGGGGGCTTACTGAAACCACACCCACAGACAGCCCTTTTGCAATTTGCTGACACCTTTGCTGTACACCCCTCTGGAAAAGAAGGAGGGAACTCTGTATTGCAAGAGACACTAAAATATAAAGACAATCCTCTCCTTTGAGACTGCAAAGTGTTGCTGATGGAACGGGAAATCCAATTTCCAATGATACCACATGTGGTGATAAGGAAATTATTCTCCTCTTAGTCAGAGACACCCTGGGTAATAAGCTGGAAGTCAAACGCAATGATCCAAGACTTGACTGAAGTACAGTGTGACCTGTCATGTCTCACACATTGAGCACTTTCAGACTTAGACAATCCATGCTCTTTGGGATTTTTAGGCTTGAGCTGAACTTTGCTCATTTTCAAAGAAACTCTGTTTGGAGCACAGGCTCAGCAGCTGAAAGACCACTTGGCCAGTGCAGAAAGAGTTACAGTACAAATAGAAGCTCTACCTGTTGCAGGTGCTGCCCGGTAACATGGTTCCTCCTTATTCCTCCTCCTTTATGTAACTGCTAATGCCTTAAGCCCCTAATAGTTTTTTATTTTTCTAATTTTGTAAGTCTTATAACTTTTATAAGTAGTAGAAGTAGATTTTAAAAGCAGCAACCCTCACATCCCCCTACCCTGTAGCACCATTAGTTTACACATTCCTTAACCCTCTTACCCCATTCTATGCACCCCATATCAAACCTACCCCTGAATTCAGTGGCAATGTTTAGTCTTTTGTCAAGGCAAGGCCTAGACTGTTTAGAGTACAGCATATCAGGGCCTGAATAACAAAATGGAGTCAAGAATTAGGTGAATATGTACCCTCTGTGCCCTGAAGAAGATGAAGATTGATGAAGAGCTGGTCCCAAAGAGCCCCCGACTCAATTCTCAGGGGGTGGACCCAGGGCAGATCGGAGCAAAGGCCACAGAGTGGACACATTTGGGATTGGATAGATGGTATTATAACATCTCAGGCACAGGGGCGGGCGTCGTGTAACATCTACTGCCTTGGCGCATTAAACCCTTTCCTTATCTCACCCCTAATTAACTGTTCCGGAGTTATTTTTTAGCACCAACACTCCACGGCATCACTGCTATGAGCCAAGGCAGTATCCCTTATGTGCTCTCTTATAGCATTGTCTCATCTCACAAAGCAGGAGAAACCTTACAGGTCTGTAAGTGAGATAAAAATGAGAAAGGCAAAATTAAGATAATCTACTAGACATGCAAAGCAAAGAAAACACTTTTTTCCTTCTTTCAAATTAATCTGTTGTACTATAAGAGTTATTGCAACCTTAAAAAAAGAACTTAGATAAAATCAAGACCCACACAGGAAATACAGTAGAAGAGTGTTTTTTGATCTTTCCAAAATATATCATTTTGAATCAGATTTTAAACACATAAGGGCAGGCAAATAAACAGTAATTTTACACTTACATTTTTTTAGCAAATCAAATGGGCAAAATTCCTGAAAATAATACATTCCTAAGGAATGATCAAGTAAATCAGTCAAATGCTTGGAAAAAGAGGCAGGAAATCGGAAAGGTCTTCTTGGGAAGACTTCACTGGTTTGTGTAGATGAGAAACAATAATACTGTGATGACGTAAAAGCCTTTCTTTTCTCTTTCTTTACCCATGTAAGTTCTAAGGGAAAATTTGTTTCTTAGAGGACTGAATGTTATAAATTTGTCTATACAAATCTAAACTAACACGAGTGACAGTTATCAAGTTAGAAATCCATTTTCCTAATGAGTGTCTTCTTGTTAATCACAAGGAAACAAGTCTAAGAAGAGAAACCCACTTCCTAAACCAATCTATCCCTATTGGTTAAAGTGCTGAGTTATTCTTAGAAAATCAATCCTGATTTTCTAAGAAACTAGACCAGATGTTGGTCACAGGCACCATTGGGTTCTTGGTCTCTGAGCTGACATTGCCCACAGGAACTGTCAGTTTTGTGCTAGACTAACTGGTCAAAAAAACCCCAAATGCACTATGTTCAAGGACTCATTACCACACACTTAATCATATTCATAATGCCAGGCTGGCACAGCTGTGTACTAATGCAAATAACGCCTTTTGAAAACTAAGCTAAAAGTAAAAAAATTCCCTGGCTCAACAGAAGAAATATTATTTATTTATTTATTTTATCCTTGGTTGAAGTCTAGCCATTAGCAGGCCAGCAAATAAGTAAGTTTAAGTAAGTTAAATAAGCTTTCAGGATCTCCTTATTTTCTTCATCATTAAAGGGCAAAACAAATTAAAATTGGAAATATTCCCTGCTGTCCCGAAACATCTCATCAATCACAGATTTGTGTTTGTGTTGACATCTTTTTCTTTTCCCTCCAAAGAAAAGAAGCTGGCTAAACAGAGCGTCTGCCTAGAGCCAATCTTTTCCCCAAAGGAATCTGGTGCTTATTCGAGTGAAACGAAATTACCAGATTCCAACAAATATTTGTGAGAGGGGAACAGGAATAAAGGTATTAAAAGTATTTGCTTGGTCAATTTTAAACACTTGCATAAGCAAAGCTCCTCTTTCTCCAAAATGGCAATAATTATAACTTTAGGCCTCTTGACAGTAAATCTTTCTCTTTGCCACCTCACAATTCACTCTAGGGCTATAGATATAATTGCTACATGTTCAACATATGTAATAAAAAAACTCCTGAAAAGAATTTTCAAGCACCAAGGGACCCAACTTGCAGAAAAGGAGAAAAATACACAGTCAGGAGACATTTGTGTCATTTTCATTATCCATTGCACACGAAAGAGAAGTAAACCAATTGGAGAAGGGAAGGCTTAGGATTGAATGTATAACAACATCTGATTTGAAGGACCAAGGCCTGCTTTGTGACTTAGGATGCTAAACTTTACTGTATTCTTCTATAATGTGTTTCTAGAGTTAATAAAAAATATAATGTAAAAAATTTAGACAAGGACAAATCAGGAATATAATATCTCCATATTATGCATGAAAACTCTAGAGAGTCAACTAAAAACCTTTTTCAATTGCCTCCTTTGAGAAAAGAAAGGACATATTTGCAGGTAGCACTGAGCACAGGTGAGAGACATAGAGGAAAAAAGGCTCTGCTTGTCATTTTGCGTTTTCTTAGCTTTTGCCAGTTACCACCAGAGCCTATAATATCTACCTCTGGGCAGTGCAAGGCTCCCTGAGCCTTGGTCATACTGAACTTCCCAGCACCTGCCTCATCCCCAGGCCTTCTAGGGTCCACAAATGGGTGATTCTGACCACGGGTATGCCTGCAGGAAACACAGAGGCATTCTCTCCAGGTTTTACTCATTTTGGCAGTTAAAGTACATGGGAAATGTAAGGCTGTGCTTCAAGGTCTTCTTGGCTTGGACAAAGAGAAGGCTATTTCTCTTCATCTGAATTCAGGCCCCATGTGAGCTATCCTCCTGTTGCCCAGGTTGGGAAGTTTGAGGTTTCTGTATTTGATCCTGCACCCTCCCCATTCAACCCATCAAAGTGGTTCACATGCCACTGCCTCTGTCCTCTTTTTCTCCAGTCTTTTCCTATGGTCCATTTGCCGTGTCTCCAGTCTCCTGGATATTGTCATGGGTTACAACTCCACTCATAACCACTGGTTTAGTTTCAGCATACGGAGCTGAGGATTGAAGGGGGTATGAGTGGGACAGAGTTGTTCTCTGCTACAGCTGTCAGCAGTCTGGTCCTTGCTTTCTTCTCACTCTGCCTGACCATTGCTACCTCCATTCCTCTAGGCCTGTCTCTGGAAATCCACACCAATGGAATGACTTTCAGGGAGCTGAGATAACATTCAGGCTTTCACTTACAAACTGAGTGACCCATGAACATCTTGTATTTAAAAGTTTTGCCTGTGGACCTCCTAAATGCTGATGTATAGAGGATTCGGTGACATTTGCTTACTGTGTACAGTGAGAGCAAACAGCACTGGTCAGGTGCCAGAATTTTGAAAACAAATAAATCTCTGGCCACTAATAAGCTTACTGAGAAGTTCCTTTCCACATTTCAGCATGTCTTGATAAAAATCGCATAGTTTCTAGGGCCAAGTCTTTGAACAACATTATGCTCCCTTTTTCATTTCCTAGCAAAGAAAGTGGCCACTCTGCTGCTCTGGGACCTGTGAATATATGGCATTGCTCAGACTAAAGGATGATATTGTTAGTCTTCCTGAAGAGAGATTACAGTAGTGGACAAAAATCTTTTCAGCCACAAATGAACTATCCTACCCACAACCCAACAAGGCATCTTTAGTTTTTATCTTTTCAAGACCATATGCATTTTGCTATACAGAGAGCACTATCACTTCTCATGTGGTTTGACCAAGAGGAGATTAACAAAGTGATCGTAGATAGCTGAAGGAAACCTGCAGGCACTCAATTGTGCCCCGCATTTCAGAGCTGCTCTGGCATTTGAATACTCATGTCTGTCTCTAGGGAACTCACCAAACCCGTTATCGTTGTTAGGGAGCACATCCAGACAGTTCTCTGGCCAGACAAACCATCAAGGCAAAAGTATGAGTAGGTTAGTGCCTAAATAACTGTTCCACCATGTGGTTTCATACCCTGATCATTAATTCTGCATGAGAAAAGGTTTGCTGAGCTGTCTGTGCAGCATATGACCTTGCCAGTGTCAGCTGAGATTTCCATCCTTACAATCCAGAGCGGGTGAAAAGTGGCTGCCTTTCTGGCTGTGTTTTAAGCCAGGTTTGCTCTTCTGTTTGGACAGCTCACTTGCTTCAAAAATTAACACTGAGCATACCTGCCTGTGCATTCATTTATTTAGGTAGTATCTCTTGTAACCTCCCAGAATGACTTTGTTTGGTTCAGTCATGCAATTTGAAAGACCTCTTGCAACTACAAATAGTTTCATCATACGATAATTTTTGGGCACAAGGTGAAATACAGGAAAATCCATTGAAACATAAGAAACCCCTTTTTTTCACTATGTGGTTGTCTGAACACAGGAAGATGCCCAGAGGTGACATCTCCACCCTTGTGGATACTCAAAATCTGACTGATCATGGCCCTGAGCTCTCTGCTCCACCTGACCCTGCTTTGAGCAGGGAGGTTGAACTAGATGGTCTCATCTAGTTCTCATCCCACCCTCAGCTGTTCTGGGATTCCATTTTGCATGAGCCATTTCATGTACGTAGGACAAAAGAAAATCTTGTGATAGCCTTTCACTCTCTATGATGGTCAGAAGGAGTCCCAGTGAAGGCTTTACCTCATGCTTGTTGTTGGAGCCAAGGTCTCAGCTGCAGTTAGAAAAAGCTTTTCAAGGGGCAGGGAGGGAAGCCTGTGTGGCAGCACTGCAACGAAAACATGAAAACGTGATATAATGATTTTGAAGTCTCTAATCCATCAGAATGCAAACCATATGTTTAAGAAGTTTTAAATCAAAAAAACTTATGAATATTCACTACTTCAAAAAAAGGTTGATTTGTTTTTTCCAGACCAAAAATGTTTTTCCTGCTGCCATCAGTGAAGAATGTGTTAATGAAAACAAATTTCCCATGGACCTTTGATGTCATCTGAATGAAAGAAGAGAAATTGCTGTTCCTATTCAGACTTTGGTTTTTGTGACGCAAGCTGTCACTGGCAATGATGTTATACCACCACTTCCACAGTGTATATTTATCCAGCACTCACACATCCTAACTGGGTTGTAAAATTTGATTTATTCCTTCTGCATGCCCCACAAAAATGTCAGTGTCACTTGCATTATGACAGCACAGTGACAATTTCTTGCATATTGTTTGTACTTCTATAAATTAAATGCAATTCCCCATCTCACCTCTCAAGTTGTCCACCAACATATTGGATAGTAATTCCATACACTTTATACAATATTGTCTTCCAGAATATCTGTGTTTCAGTGAACTGAAATTACTTACAACATATTTTTAATCTTAAGCAATGATGATTACCATTGCAATGGACAGCAACAAATTAACCCCATGTATTGCCTTACATGAGGATAATATTTGGTAAGCAATATACTACTGAAGTCAAGTCAACTTTCAAAGAGACATTTGTAAGTAACTCATGTAACTTTGTACTCATTGCAGTAGCATAAAAATAGAGAAAATATGACAAAATATATTTTAAAAAATAATCACCTTATTTTCCCACAGCTGTATTTTTTCTCCTTGCCCACTGTTTTTAATGGCTCTGGAAAATATTTCCCTTCTATTTACTTGCATCCTCATCTGTGAACCAGAATTGCCGATGATATCAGGATAGACTTTAGAAAAAATTTCATTAAATATGGTTAGCCTAAACCTGTAGTCCCTAAATGACTAAAATTTCTTTTAAAATTATTGTGAAATTGCTCTGTAAGAGAACTTAACATTATTATTGTACTGCACTATGCTTCATTGTTCCAGACATCATTAAGCATAGTGCACAAACATATGGTGAAAAATTTGCATGAGGAGCAAGTTCCTGAAAACCCACAAAAATCCTTATTGCTGGTGATGCTTAACTCTACCACTCTAATAAACATTACGATGATAGGTACTTGTTGAAATGTTGGTGTATAATTTTTATTTCTTGGTTTAGCACACATGTAATCAAGAGTAATTTTTCTTCCTTCCTAAAGGAAATTATTGCAAAACCAGAAGTAATATATATATATATATATGTGCTATTATTTTAGCTATAGAGAGAAATTGTCTAACCAGAGATCAAAAGGTGACATGTCACAGTGCTGTTAAAAGTTGAAAATATGGAAGTATGAAAGACACGTTTATATCATTACCTGGAGTGCTCATAGCCTGCAGCTTTCTTGCTCCAGTGAAGCAGAAACAGAACTTTAGATAGTTTTCTAACAATACCATGCAGACATTTACACAAACAGCCCATGGAATACCTTAGATAGGATAAGCTTTAAGATCAGATAGTTCTGATGTGTCAAGGTGTAAACATAGTCACCATCTAGGCCAGTTACCTCTCTTTCTGCATGCTGCCACTCACCAGAGATGGTGAGTTTTGGGGTGAGGGGCTTCCCAGTGCCAGCCCCTGTGAAGGAGCAAGATTCAGGATGGAAGCGGTTCCAGGTGTGGAGAAAGACATACAGCAATTGACAGGACTTTAGTATATGGACTTTACCGTTATTATGTGGTTTCAGATACGTGTATCGCATTGTACCCACACTACACAGTGCACAGCCTTGGCACGCCCGGGCTTGCCACGAGTTTTGCCTGCTCCCTGCTTCCTTGCTCCCCTCTCTGATAGGCTGAAGAAGCTGCAGAGAGGAGACAGTTACCATTTGCCCTTTCCTTCCCCGGTTCCTCCCACATTCCTCCCCCTTTGCCTGTGTCCTTACCCCAATTTGCTCCCCCGTTTGTCTGTCTCACACTCCTCCCCATGTTCTAGCCCTTTCCCCACCTAAACTCATAAAACCCCAGGCACACCTCAATAAAGTACTCCCTTTGCACCTCTGCCTCGACTCCGGACCTGTCTGTGCTGTGTCACGGCCCCATCCCCCCTTGGACCGTGGCAGGCCCCTTTGTGGTGCTGGATCTGGCAGGGCCCAGCTTGGACTACGCTGCACAGGCCTTAGACACAGAAATGTCAGTGTCCTTCTTCTACGCCTTGCCTTCTGCACCTCTGCCAGCTTGGGAAGCCCAGCTCAGATTGCAGTGTCACAGTCCCTGCAGGAACAGAGTTTTCATTCTGTGTCTTTTCCCCTGGGATTGAGGTTCAAACTGTCTGAATGCTATTTAGGTCTAGGGAATCTGGGCCACTTTAGTGAGCCATAAATTACACGCTAAGCAGTGCTTAATAAGAAACCGGAATTACGTATCAGAAGCACACTTGAAGTTTGTTTTATTTGACGATGCTTTTATAAAATGGTATGGTTTCGTGTTTTAAATAATTATAAGTATTTGAAGTAATGAAATTACAGGACCTTTTTACTTTATATACAATCCTAAAACGTCTGTTCTAAAATGTGAATGGGTTGAAAATACCTCTATTCTAGAATGGGCTCTTCAGTTCCAGGCATCGCACATGAAAAAGTAATTCTAAACCAAAGATATTTGTCCCCCCATGCGTATACTAAATTTTCATGTATGATTGCACAACTCTAGGATTCCTGAATGCCAGATTTCAAGTTACACAGAAACATTAGTTTCGAAGTCACAATCTTAACTGATTATTTGGTATCAAAGTGTCACAAAATGTCATTTTGTAATTAGACTTGTTTTATCTCAGTATATTCTTTCCAATGTAAATGTCTACTGAATCAATAGACATAGGACTCCATGACATTTTTAATAAGAAAATCTTCTATTTTAAGAATATTGGTTGTTTAAATTATTAGTGGTCATATCTACCACCACCATACAGAGAAATCTTCCAGTGACTTATGGATGAAATTTTGTCTGGCAATCAATTTTGTTTGGTCTACATTGTCCACATCCTTCCTATTCTACTGATTAATTCACATTAATTAGATAATCAAAACAAGGGGGAGGGGGTTGTTTCTAGAAATTATGTTCGTCATGGAATATGCCTGATTCAATATGTCTAGCACTCAGTCAAAAATCTACAAGTGAAGTATTCTTAAACAAGAACAACTTAATGATGAAATCCTTAAAATTAAATAATCTTTGAACTAAAGTCAAGGAAGATAGAGTAACTTTCTGATTAATCATTTGAGCTTCTGCTTAGTTCAATACTACCATAAATGCTTCTTTATAATAGATGCCATGATGGATTTCAAACCCTGTTGAAAAGTAATAAGAGTTTGTTCTGAAATGTCCTACTGACAAAAAAGGTCTAAGGTACAAGAGAAGGAATATAGCACTCAGTATTTTTCTAAGTAAAAGCTTTCAGACTGATCCAGAGTTGGTGAAGGCATTTTGACGTCCTTCCACTGCCTGCATAGGAGATTGGATCAGCTTTCAAGAGTGTCATAGGGGTCATCAGAACTAAGATTTCTTTCAACTGAAAAATAGAAGACTGAGGAATTAGAAGCCTACAATAATTTGATTCTGCCGAAATTTTTTAAATATCTAAATAGGAAAATGCTATTAATAAATATTTTCTTTTGTATCATATGTTCACATTATATTACTTTCCTGTAATTCTTTTCACTTGAAAATTTCAAACTGCCTGAAAAACATTAATCAAAGTTAATAAAACAAACAATACAGAATGTCACTGTCTGAATTGGAGCCAAATACCTGATTTACAAATTGATTGCAAAAATGGGTAGAAAGAGTTGTAAGTAATTTTGTTCCAAGCTCTTGAACTGATGCCTGACATGTTTTCGACATTGACATTACAGTTTTCAACAGGTTTGGTTTTATGGTTACATAAGTATGTTAAAAAAAATGACAATGCCCACTCTGCTAAAAAGTCTATATACAGATTGAAAAATTGGAATGAAAGTTGCTAAATAATAAAGTCTTGGACCTCTTCTGGTTGGCAAGCTCACACATAAATGTTATCGGTTACTTTGGCTGAATGCTCAGCGTTCGCCCAACCCCTCCCCCAAAGCGAGAAGGAGGAGGGAAGGGGGAAAGGAAAAAAACTTGCAAAAACGAAGGCTGCTGAGAAAGGCGGTTTTATATTTACACAGAGAGGAAAAAAAAGAACTATAAGCACTATACGCAGAGGGAAAACTAACAATAAAGACTACTTCCCCACAAAAGCTGTTTTCCTCCTCTGAAAACAGCCGTCTATCCTGTGCAATTGTCCCAGAAGAGAAGAGCCAGAGTTGTTTCCTTCTCATCTCTTTATATCTGAACTGACGTAACATGGTACAGAATAGCTTATTGGTAAAATATACATCAGGTGATGTGTCCTAGTTCTGTTTCCCTCCCAGGGAGGATTACAAACCCACTACAATAAAGTAAATTGATTTTTAACTTTTTGGAACAATTTTAGTTATTATCACTTTAAGCAGTCACTTTACTACACAGATCAATTTACCGGTGACCTCATTTTAAAGATCGCCTTCCAGAAAGACACTAATGAAAGTCATCATATTATGCAGATGTTCTACAGCTGGACCTGGTAGGATACAAAAGAGAATTTCAAGGGTCAGTGGCACTAGGACAACCAGCAGTGTCAGAGCCCCCAGGCACTCTGCCATAGAGACAGGTACCTGCAAACTCACAGACTTTCCTGCTAGCTGGAAAATGCACATTTGGGAAAAAGCAAAGATGGTCTCTCCTTTTGGCCAACAATTTCAAATGATTGGCCATGAGAGGAAGCTTTCTAGAGGAAATATTTCTCCAGAGAAATTAAGTTTTAGCAGAAAGAGTGAAAAGGACCAGGCCTAAAGACCCAGAAAAGCGTACTTGATAAATCCCTTCAAACTTAGAAAATATGACATTACATCTTTACCTATCCATGTGTTTGGTCTGCTACATCATGATTTGCAATATGATATGTAATCTGTGGTTCGAGGAAAAATGGATTTGATAAATAGTGGCATGTGATTCAGTGAGTTTGGGGTGGTTTGGGCTTGTTTGGGTTTTCTTGAAGCGATTGCTGCTGGCAAGATATCAACGTTTCTTTGGAGGAACTGATTGGAATACTTGTTAGGAAAATTCTTACTCTAACAAGATAATGAATCCCAATCTCTCTCTTTTCTTCACAGAAGTTAAGATGCTGGTATGGAGTGATACCAAAATTATTATTTAGCCAGCAGTAGCAGAATCAAATGACCCAGTTGTAGAAGCTATATGGGACACATGAAGGTGATAAAATAATATTTAACAATCGAGTGCCACTGCAATTTCCCTCCAAACAACTTTCTGATTGAGCTGGTTCACTGGAAGAGAATGCAAAAAGAACTGGGCACAGATTTCCAAAACAATTCTGCAATTGCCAGTGGAAACCTGGCTGCTGGGAGCTTCCCCTTGATGAACCTCTCTGGGTATACTCTATTAAAGAGTACCTCCGGATACCAGAACTCACTACATAACTTTAGAGTGTAAAATCCCACTCATTACAAAGTACCTCTTCTGACTTCACTGGAGTTACTGCACACTTTAAAAAACATAAATGCTAGAATAAGCCATCTGAGCCTACTGGTGTGGTGCTTCAGAAATACAATTTTGTGCTTTAAGATATTTGCTCTAGGAGGATAATACTTATAAAAATTGGATGTATCTCACTGAGCATTGTAAAAAAACAAAACAAAACAAAACAAAACAAAGCACAAAAGGAAGTGGAAATTGCCGTGAGAAAACAGAATGCAGACCCAAGGATGCTTAGAAAATACCACTTGGTTCTAACATATGTCAAAAGTAAGTGAAATATTAGTAACAGGTGATTCTTCAGTCTTCCAGGAGATGTAAATGTTTAGTGTTGAACCAGAGAAAGGAAAATAGAAATGTATTTTCTACTGCCTCATCTGTAATAAGTTAGACTGGCAGCCTAGATCATCAAATAACTCAATATGATGAGAATTTATGCAAAGGGCATTTAAAGTGGGTCTGGAACAGTCAATGCAGTGAGTAACATGTTTTGAGCTAGAACAAAACAAACTGTTCTCAGGCAATGTCTTGTGTTCACCAACCACAATTTCCTATTCCTTTTACCCTACTCCAGGCAAGCTTTCCAACAGATTCCTTGCATAAATGTAGATACTAGTGCTAGAATTCTGTCTATCAAATGCCATGAAAGTTATGCCCTTCACTTAAAGTAATTGATATTTTCTTCTGGAAGTGATGTTTGGTTAACTGCTGAAGCTTGCATTTTTGGGTTGATCTGAGATAGTTGTTCCTCCTTTTTTATGTCTAGGGAAAATATTTGTATAAAAGCATTCTTTCATTTTTATTGATAGCACATCCCGTGTTGTTGCTTGCTAAAATAGGTTTTAATTTCTTTGCATAGCCAGTTGATGAAGTGCACTAGCAAACAGAGCTGCAGAAAACCGCAATGGCAGTGAAGCATTTTAACCCAGTACACGATATACACAGCAGGTTGCTGTGCAGACACTCTGACTTACAGAGTTGAACTGAGTGGGACAAGAAAATGCCACACATTCACAAGGCGATTATTTGTGTCTGGCTGACTCCAGCTGACTGCAAAGTGCCTCTGTCAAGCTCTCTGTCAAGGCTGAGTACTGGTGCTGAAAAATAAAAGGCAGTATGTGAAAAATGATGAACAGTATGGTTAAGAAGAATAAACACAGAAATTGGAGATGAAAACTCCTAATTCCATTTAGTCTTCCATCTTTGTATAGTTTTTGGCAGATTTCTTCAGTTCAGGCCTTGACTTCTCCATTTGCAATGCAGAGGCAATTTCTACCTACTCTATTCACCAGGTTTTTCCGAGGAATGTTTAATACTTCTATCATGCTTGGGAAGCACACTCACATGTTTTATTTATGCTTTACTTTTTCTAATAAAGCTCAGTCACACTGTACAGTTTTAAATTTTTGAGCACCTTCTTGCTATAACACCAAATACATAAAGAAGTGTCATAGGTTGAGGTGACTGGCTTTTTTGGTAGCGGGGGGGCTACATAGGGTGGCTTCAGTTAGAAGTTGCTAGAAGTTTCCCCCCCCAATGAAGCCAATGATAGCTGGCTACAGGAGGGACTTCCTGCTGCTGACCAACGGAGAGCCAATAATTATGCTTCTGTGATAACATATTTAAGAATAAGGTTGTTGTGCAGAAGAATTCCAGCCAGGGGAGAGTTGACCGAAGCTTCCAGGCGGCCCTGCTGCCTCCCCTGCCGCGGGGTGTGTGGGGGATGTGGCGGCAGCCCGGCCTCGGCCTCTCAGCACCTAGCCTGGAGCAGGCAGTAGCACCCCGGTCGAGCCACCCGTGCTGCTCTCAGCAGTGCCAGCTGAGTGGTGGCCCCTGTGAAGGGGTGGTCGGGGCCAGGGCCAGGGCCGGGGCATGTGGCCCTGCAGAGAGTGATGCCACAGCCCCCCAGGCCCACCCCACAAGCAGCTCATGCTGGAGCCCGTCCTGGTCAAGGAGCTGAACAGCACCGACAGCACCAAAGCCCCCAAGGTGAACTGCGAGGGGGGGTGGAGGGGGTGCCCTGCAGGCTAGACCAGGGTGGCAGAGTGGCCCCTGCCGTCGGGCACTACCCTCCCTTTCTCCCCAGCCGAGTCAAGCCGGGCTGGGCCAGGGCAGCCTGCCACGATGCAGCTGAGCCCATGCTGGAGCAGATGGAAGCATGGAAGAAGGCCGTTACCCCCCATGGAAGGCCCAGGATGGAGCAGAGTCCTTCAAGAGACTTGTGGCCCACAGAGAGGAAAATCCACGCCAGAGTAGGTTATTCCCAGGTAAGACTCATGGCCCTGTGGGGGATCCATGTCGGTACAGCTCACCCTAGGAAGGACTGCATCCTATGAAGGACCATCAGGGTGCAGAGACCTCCCCCTGCAGCCCATGGAGAAGTGACCCTCGGAACAGTAGATATGGAAGAACTACTGCCTGAGGGGTGGACTCATGTTAGAGAGGTCCATCAAGGACTGTTACCCGTGGGAGGGACCCCACGGAGCAGGGGAAGGACTCAAAGCTGTACCCCCCCTGTAATCTATGGTGAGGACCATGGTGAAGCAGGCTGTCCCCCTGCAGCCCATGGAAGAGTGACCTACGGGACAGCAGATTTGGAAGACCTGTTGCCCCAGGGATGAACTTGTCTCCCTGCACTGCTGTGGAGAGAGAAGAGAGAGAACATGGAAGGAATGGGTAGAAAGTGTGTTTAAGACTATTTTATTTCTCACTCTTTAGATCTTATCCTGTTAGTAATAAATTTTAATATTAAACCCGTCTTGAGTCTGTTTGGCCTGTGTTATTTCTCCCAGCTCAGAGCTACTTTAGTGGGTGCCTAGAATCCGGCCAAGGTCAACCCACAACGAGAAGACATCAGACAGGGATGTCCCCAGGAAACCTGCCCAAATTTGGTCATAACATCAACTCTGAAGAACCAACTGCACTACATGGGAGGGAGCCTGAAGGGGCCTGGCAGCGCTGCACTCCACATCTGTGCAAAGTGAATGGGTAACCTCTGCTAGGGTGTCCCAATTTCTGTGGCTAAGAGAATGCCATGAGAACTGCACAAGGAGATTGGTGCCTCTGCCTCGCATAGGCCTTATAAAGATGTGATGAGCACAGCGGACATCTTACAAATCTTACAAATACACTTACTTGAGTGCATGTGTGACTATGTGCATATATGGTAAGAGGGAGGATCGATCAGTCTTTCCGAAGCACTAATTTTCTTAAGCAAGACCAGCAGAAGATCTACCAGGCAATGTGTAGTCCTACATTCAGATCGTGTGTTCATGAGCTATGCACACTCTATATCAGAGGGAGAACAATCTTCTATACTTACTAGAACACCATGAACTGTACTGATGTACTGAACACATCCAGTGAAAAATCCTACCCAAACATCTGACTACCTTCTAATGTAACCGTAACATGGCAGATATTAAGAGAGTTGCATTGAAGCCGAACAGTCCATCTCAGTTCTGCCATTTCCTAAATTTTGCCTACTTGACTTTGTAGTCTTAATGTTTCTAATGAAGCTTTCTCATTTGAAATAAATTATTTGCTTAGATAATGTTATCTAGGTGATTCATTTCCACAGACCCATCATCCATATTTGCACTCAATATGTTGCCACAAGTGCTAGTTATAGGCAGCCTTACACTCTTACTTAAGTTCAAAACAGAAGGAACAGCATATAATGGTCTTGCTGGCTGAAGTCAGATTTTGTATTTTGCAGCTTCATTACATGGCACAGGATACAGACAAGCAAAGCCTGAATTGATCCTACTTGACTGAATTCTAAATGAATGGAAAATAACTGCATGGTGTGCCAAGAAGCAGGAATAATGGCATGATAAAAATATGATTTCTATGAAGATTTATGTCCTTATAGCACTTTTTTCAGTTTATGTGTTTGAGCTGTGGTCATGTGATTTGAAAAATGAAGACACTTTTGCAAGATGATTTTTCAAGCAAACCAACAAAAATATATTGATTTTTCAGAATCATGCCTTATGCCAAGCACAGAAACCTCATGATATTTTGGAAGTTTATTTTGTTGCACTGATAATTACCAGTTATCAAAACATCCTCATCCATCCCCTTCCTGAAAGAGATTGGAGCAGAAAAAAACTGGGCATATATGTTGTAGGAATATATCTAGAAATAATGAATCCTCTAAAGAGCTGATATTCAGTACAAAGTGTTAGTAATTTGGTCTTGTGGACTTGACTTTAGTATGATTTTGAGTAGTTTGTCTTACCTCACTGATTTTACACTTCCCCAGAAAATCTCATAAGAAGGATACACTCACAAAACAGTATCTCCAGAAACCCAAAAAGACCTGCTTGTTCAGGGGATGTAACATCTCAGTCTCTTCCACTTCATGCCATATTATATCAGGCAGATTCTAATCACACAAAGTGAAAACAGTGTCCTGAAAACAGTTTTATTAAACACAGTAACTGGGATGTTCACTTGCAGAGTCATCTAATGCACAGGTCTGGGTAGGAAAGTACAGAATAACCCTCTTTTTTGACAATAATCATTCTCAGATGAAATCCCACATTTTTCTCTCAAAGTGAAGAATAATTTATTTTGGAATTCAGAAAGCAATACTTCTTAACCACTTGACATGGCAGAGGATGGTTTGATAAGAATCAGGCACTAAGGAACCCTTCCATTGCTGAGATTAATGTGTTTTCACATGCTGGAATTTGAAGTTCTACATTTCCTTTGCTGGTCTCACTTAGAATATGTTTTGACTGGACAAGGGTGAAAAGAGAGAACGAAATGTCATCTGGTCATGTCCTGTGGATGTGTTATGAATGGTGTGGGGTTTGTTAATAGAAGGTTAATGTTATCTCCTATATTAAACTTTCCTCCTTTTTTTCTACTTGAGATTTCTTCACCTCCAAAATATTACTCAACTAGCCAGACAAGTCTAAGCAGATTAAAGCAGAATCTGAGTCCACAAATCTGGCTCTGACTTACAAAGTTTGTGTCCAAGAATAAACGAAGGAGTACCACGACCAATTCCTGCTCTGGAGCTAGAGAACAGAGAGCATGCCAAGAGGGAGGTGTCCAAGAATTAAACCACTCATCCCTAACATCTTGTCCTGAAGAGGAGAAAGGAATATATATAGGTCAGTGGAAAAGCAATGAGAGTCCTATAGAAGATAAAATGTTTTGAAGTCATTAATAAGCCAGAATTTAAACCTTTGAACTGCTATAAAAAGTATCGCTTTTCTTAAGTATGGAAGAGTAGAAGTCCCATACTAGCAGGGGTTGACATAAGAATAAAGGAGTGGCTTTGATTGTAGAGTAATTTTGACTAATTTTTTGATTACAAATATCAGACTGATTATATTTATTATTTTGGCCCTCTTTTTCAGCACTCTACCGGTAGTATAATTCAATTACAAACATTACCAGAGCCTATTTCTGTTGCATCTGGCTGTCTGTTTGTCAATATGCTTTTGCAGCAAAAAAGTTTTGAAAGGTTTGGGGATTAGATTTGATTCAAGCAACCATCCAAAGATCTGAAAGATTATCCAATCTTTCTGCATCTTTCATTTCTTGAAAAAAACAAAAAGCCAATGGAAATTTCACAAAGACAACCCTTCTCTGAGACTTCTGTTACTTCTGATTCTACTCTCAAATGAAAAACTGGAAGAATTAAACATCAGTATCAAATACATCAGAAACATATAAAAGTTGGTTTCTTTACTTGTTCTGGAATTAATTTGAGTGAATGAACTCATTTGCAGTGTTGAGGACATGAGCAGATGAAATAAAAAACCAGTATCAGCAATGAAGCTGGGATTTTTGTCGTTCTTCCTCCACTGACAGCAAAGAAACTCTGCCTCATGAACGCTGCTCTGCTAAAACATTTCCTGAGAGACAAGTCTCTGACTACCACTTCCCCAACTCCTCCCCCCATAACTGATTCTTCTGTGTTCCCTGTCTCTACTCAGAACCTCCTTTCTACTCTCCAAGTATACCTCAAAACCCTGATTACCAGACTCTGATTATCCTCTGCATAGATACCAGATGGACATTTGGACGTCATCATGCTGACATCCAGGTGTCCTGCTGACTTTATTTCTTTCTGTCCAGCCCCTCTATAACATAACATCTCCAGTCCTTTATATTTTTTTTCTATTCTTTGTGTAATATCCTTTTTTTATGTCTGTGACTGGGAGGGAAAAAATCCTCAACTGTCTATCTATAAGAAACATTTCTCCTGAGCTGCCCTGTAATGCCCCACAGGGTACTACCAACGTATCCCTTCAGCAAGTTCCTGCAAAATCCTGGGAAAAAAAGGAATGGAGTAGGGAAAGAGTCTGTGCCTCATCCTCTGTTGCTCTGTATTCTGCATCTTCTTATGAAATCACATGCCCTTTCCTTGTGCAGGATGCACCGCTCCTGTCTCTGAACACAGAGATACGGTACAACTCAGCACGAGGCGAGAATCCTTATGGAGTACTAAAAATATCTGGCATTACAGTGGGAGTCTGCACAACACCTGAACTAGTTTTTTTAATTGCTTCATTTCTGAATCTATAGTGGTATCAGAGTTGAGTCAGTCTTTTGGGAATTTTCATCTAAAACGTCTTTTTTTTTTGAAGACAGTGTTTCCCTTGACAGTGATTAGGATTCCTACCAGAATAAACACAGGGTCTTTTTCATTGACCCATCTCTGTGTGATTCAGGGAAATGAATGCTGTAGTCCAGAGAGAGGTTTAAAACATCACCTATTGTACTTCTGGCATTTTCCTCTTCTTTCAAAGGAAGCAATCTTGGGCTAAGTAAGCAATAGCTTAATTGCAAATTCTGGGCAGAGAAAAATGCAGAAATGTCTTGCTCATTTTTGAAAGAATTTTTGAAGGTACAAGCCCTTCAATTCTACAGGAAATAAGAAATATTAAGTACAAACAAATGTCAACTTTCCAAGGCAGATGACTCAAGGTGCTTACAGTTCTGTCCATCTTGAAATTTTCTGGTGATTCTGGTACAATGGTAAGATTCAGAGAAGTCAATTCAGTAAAAGATAGTTCACATAATGCGTAACAACAGCAAATTCCATATGGCAATTGTCAGTATTGATTGATTCAGTGATTACTGCATCTTTCCTGTTAAGGAAAAAAAAAATCAATATATACACACTGCAAATTCAAAACCTCTGTGATGTAGTAGAACCAACCACATTATTTGGTATGAATACAGTCAGGGACTTTCTCACTGAGCAAAATGCTGTAAATAGAGACCAAAAGAATTGGTAAGGGAGTGTGGCTGGAAAATAAAACCAACAGGGATGCAGGAGGGAGCACTAAGGAAACTGTTTTTTGAACCATAATCGTTCCATATAGGTTAAAAAGTGGTTTACTCTTCCCAAGTTCTGTAGGGTTTATTGATTCACTGGTTTAGGTCAGAAAAATATAGTTAGCTAAATTTTTTCTTCTTTAATTTCTATTGCACTAAGCAGCGTGTATGTATTTCTTCTAGCTACCATGTCTATTTGATCAAAGACTTTTTCTGTGTCACATTAATTTCTGAATAAAGCTCCCATTTTATTTATGAATGAAGCACTTATGTTAACTGACTTAATGTAACCTTTGTGTGACTTCTGGGCTTATAAACTATTTTAAAAAAAAATTTAGCGTCCTTTCTTTGGGTTCGTCAGAGATGATTTATGTATTTTGCACTTTTACATATCTGCTTTTAAAATTTGCCAGAAAAACACCAGTTATGAAGATCTGTGTGTGTCCTTGTTTCAGCTGGGATAGAGTTAATTCCTTCTCAGTAGCTGGTACAGTGCTGTGGTTTGGATTCAGAATGAGAATAATGTTGATAACACACTGATTTTTTGGGCTTTGCTGAGTCAGGGAATTTTTTTTTTTATGTCTCATGCTCTCGCAGTGAGTAGGTACACAAAAGAAAAAAAAATAGGAGGGAGCATAGCCACAACAGATGGCCCAAACCGGTCAAAGGGATATTCCACATCATGGAATATCATGCCCACTATATAAATTGGGAGAGTTACCTGGAAGTGGGGCTGACTTTGGCTTTGGAACAGGGTTTGCACTGGTCAGCAGGTGGTGAGCAATCGTATTGTGCATCACTTGTTTGTTTTTTTCTTTTCCCTTTTTATTATCATTATCATTATCATTATTATTTACTATTATTATTATATTTTACTTTGTTTTCAATAATCAAACTGTTGTTATCTCAACCTACAAGTTTTACTTTTGATTTTCCTCACCATTCCACTGGGGTGAGGAGAGAGGGGGGCATTGCAGGAGTTGCTGTGTGGTGCTTAGTTTACAGCTGGGCTTAAACTGCAACAGTGGGCCTGATACTTCAGTACTTCTTCATATAAGATAGACAGATGAGATGAGCTCCTTTTTATCATGTGCTATAAATGAGTATGGATATAAATATGTAAATACACACACACACATATATATATATACATATACACATATATGCTAAGCTTGCTCAGTTTCAGTTTCTAACAACACGTAAGTCCAGAGCAAATCTCGTCAATGTATTCTTAATGGGTTAGGGACTTCAGGGACAATCAGTAATGCAACTGAGCTGCACAAAGTTATTTTTCTGGGGTTTTCTTCATAGTAGAAATGACAGTCAATGTTACAGTGGTCATCTTACCGCAGCATAACCAAATTGTAAGAGATTTCCCCACTGCTGGACAGAGTTATCTTCATGACATTCAAAAAAAAAAAATATTTTAAAGACTATTATAATAGAGCATCCAAAGGTCTAATCATCTCCACTGATGGGACACATATCTTATTTCAAGACCAAATCTATCTTCCTTCAGAGTCCTCTCGTAGATCTAAGTCACATTTATGCACTGTTGTGTATGTTTAACATTTAGACATGTATGGTCTTCATGTAAGTAAATATAATGTGTTATTGAGGTCATCTTGAAGTGACAGAGCACCCAAGAGGAGCAAAACAGAGTGGCATTTGTAAGAAAAGACTGAGCTTAGATAAGCGGAAAGTGATAGAGTTTTACTTAGTATAATCTTTTTCTCTACATGTTTTTAACTGAATGTTTTTGTTTGGACAATGATCTTTGTATGTCACTAGCAGTTTATGGTCACAGTGATACTCAAAAGAAACTCATCCGTCTCTCAAACTCAGGTCAATTTTCTGTGTAAATAGGATTCCAAAACTTCTTTTTCAGTTTCCATGAAAAGAAGTATACTGTCACCCATGGTTTCAACTCACCGATGAAAGTAAGTCAAGAACAGTATGCAAACATACAAACACAGATCCAGAGTCTGGAACTCAGTCACTCTCTTCAATGTTTCATTTATCTGCCTGCAAAATAGAGAAAGAATTTTACAACTGATGATGATCTCTAAAGTTAAGATCCACAACAGAGCATTAGTTGTTCAGAACCACAATATAAACAGTCATTTAAATTCAGACATGGAAAGGAAAAAAGCAGTAGAACAATTATATTTACTGAGAGTGCATTGTTCTGGCACAAAGATTTGTGTAATCATACAAACTGAAATACTGGACAGAAAACAAACTTGTTAGGCAGAAGCCCTCTGGGACTTATTTCCTCCCATAGCTAATGCAGCTATGACACATTTGGTACCTGGTACACAGAGCTAGATGCTCCCAGGTAAATACAGCAAGGGACTTATTTGAATAATCATAATTTACTTGTGGCTTAATGAATCTATTGGAGAGAACAAATCTTTTTTCATTTACTTGAGAAGCTATGTCAACTGAAATAAATCGCGTTGTCCTGTTAAACCATTTCACAGTGAATATGCGCAAAGGAGGGTAGAGCCTCTTTCAAAGGACTCAGCAGTCAGCCAAAGTGATATCTCTCTGACAGGTGACACATTCCTCCTTGCAAGTTTGGGAGTTTTAACACAGTGTTGTTCAATAGTTATGTAATTTCACAGCTCCTGAGGGAAAGTCGATGATATCACACAGAAGGAAAAGTTCTTGTACACATAAACTAAGCCAATACTCAGATTTTGTCAATATAAATGAGTTGGTGTCTGTTTCCTATTCTGTTGTAGGAAAGAAACATTATGCACACAGTCTCTTCTCTGCCATTTCTAGCCTCCCTCTTTTCAGCCAGTCAGCAAGGCAGTACCATATGCAATGACCTGGACTAAATATTTATTTATAGCAGTTGTTCATGTATTAAGCTGTCAGAATGTTTAAACAGTAAGGTTGCTTCTTTTCACAGCATGTTTACCATCTGAATTAAATGGATCGTAAAAGGAAACAATAAAAAAAAGAGAAGTAAGCTTACATAATTTCCCAATAAAGCTCTGATTCTCAAACGTATTCAAGCATCTAACTTCCAGTGAGTAAGTGCCTTCCACTACCTAGAGATACAGATCAAATCTTTGGTACAGGTGCCAGAATCCACATATACCTTTTGTTCCCTTTTTAACATTTTAGTCAATGGCAAAAAAGTAGAGGAATTCTGAGGAGCAGTTTGGATGACACAAAGAAGGATGTTGGTTAATACAAGCTCAGCAGTTCCTGCTGGAGGAAAGCAAATTAAGAATGAATAGATTGAAACACTATGTCTCAAAAAAATGCTTTCTTGATATGTTCAAATGTTCTCCTTAAGCTCCAGTTTGTTTCCCATTTCTGACTTCAGCATGGACACTGGATCACTTCAGTTCTACACTAATTTCTTCTTCCGTCTTTCAGTTTACATAATTTGGACTTATTCTCTCTGTTGGCTGAAGTGTATATTAAAATAAATATCAAGTCAATATTTACCAGAAAATAGTGAGGAAATAATTGAGAAAGCCATTCTGTATGTAAAGAGAGGAAATACTCCGAAATCTGCAAAGTGTCAATGACTCCTGAAAATGTTGTTTGGTTTTTTTTCCTGAAGTCAGAGAAAAACAGAAGGAGCTCAGCCTGTTGTTTGGACTACTGAAGTCACATTCACAATATGGTGTAGAAGTGATCACTAAAACACAGCATTTTAATGCAATCAGAAGTACTCTAGCATATTAGGTGCAAAATTAGAAGCTCTTTGTTAAGTTTCCATAGGCTTTAGTCAGGCAAGACAGCTATTCAAACTGAATTTGGCTGCTTGGAATTATGTTTGATTTCACAAAGGTAAAATGCCTGCAAGACTTACAGGTATATGGGATTCAGGTATTTGCAGCTGGTGGCTTCAGGGTCATTATTTGCAACCTTTTGGACCATTTTTGCCTAGAGCAGTCATGGATACAGCATTCCACAGAAAAATGCTGGCACTTCAAGAATATCTTGAAGCTGTAGAGTTTATTCAGGAGACTGTGCCCTTCTTTTCTTAATAAATCAGCACTTCTTATTTCCAGAAATAATATAAATTTCCCAAGCAGTTGAGAAATATTCCTAAGGCAGAAAACTCTGCAATGTGGAAAAGACTTTAATATGCACAGGAAACTCCCCTGTTTCCCATGAGGCCAGCAGCCAGGAAACCCAGAAGGAAGGTTTCTGGGGTTAAGATGTGATTGCCCAGTTGCTGTTTGACCAAGGCTGTCAGGGAAGGTCTGTTGGCTTCCTGCATCCATCAGTTGGTCCTGTTTTTACTGAACTTACCACCTCTGTGCTGGTGTTTGGGTCTGACTGCTCTATGGTTCTTTGGCAGATGCATCAGGTCAAAGAGTGACTTCTTGTTGTCAGTGCCCAGTTTGGTGCAGTCAGGAGAAATAGCTAGAGTTCAACTTGGTGTTGTTGCAGCTATGGCACCAAACATATAGTCAACATGAAATGGGGCGTAACTGCTCACAAATTGTGGCTGACCTGCAGAGTAAGTCACTAAGGATCAGCTGGCCTCTGAAAGATAGGAAAACAGAGAAGCCACCCTGGAAAGGCCAACAGCCTGCTTTGGGACCGTGTGCCTTTTGTTTCTCCCAGTCATGATAGATGTTTTCCATACATATGAGCACCACAGTGCTAGCATCTCACTAAATGAATCACTGAATCATAGAATCAGCAAAGTTGGAAGAGACCTTTAAGATCATCAAATCCAACTATCCACCCAGCTCTACAACTGTAACTCCTAAACCACTGAACCACATCGTGGAGTACCAGATCCAGACACCTTTTAAACACTTTCAGGGATGGTGACTCTACCACCTCCCTGGGCAACCTACTCCAAAGCCTGACCACTCTAACAGTGTAAAAAGTTTTTATAATATCTAATCTGAATATCCCTTGTCTCAGCTTAAGGTCATTTTCTCTCGTCCTCTCACTGCAGGCACGGTAGAAGAGACCAGCCCCCACCTCACTACAAACTCCTTTCAGGTAGTTGTAGACAGCAATGAGGTCCCCCAGAACCTCCTCTTTGCTAGACTAAACAAACTCAGCTCCCTCAGCCATTCCATTCTAGACATGTTTTCTGGACCCCTCACACAGGCACATGGCCAGCCCAGCCCAGCCTGAAGATCACTGGCCATCACAGTAGGATGGCTGGTATGATTGGGGTCATCCAGGGCTCAAACAACACAAATTCCAGCTGTGACAAATAAATACACTGAATTTACAAGGAGTGATTCTCCAGCTTGAAATGATGAGCTCTTAGGCAGGAACAAAGACTAAGATTTTCAGTAATCAAATCAAGTGGATAAATAAGAGAAAATAGAGCTGGCTGGGTCAATTCTGGGCCCCTCAGTTCAGGAAGGATATTGAGGTCCTGGAGCAGGTCCAGAGGAGAGCAACTAGGCTAGTGAAGGGACTCAAGCACAAGTCCTATGAGGGAGCTGGGGCTGTTCAGCCTGGAGAAAAGGCTCAGGGGAGACCTCATCACTCTCTACAGCTCCCTGAAAGGAGGTTGTAGCCAGGTAGAGGTTGGTCTCTTTTCCCAGGCAACTATCAGCAAGACAAGAGGGCATGGTCTCAAGTTGTGCCAGGGGAGGTTTAGGTTAGATATTAGAAAGAATTTCTTTACAGAGAGGGTAATCAGACATTGGAATGGGCTGCCCAGTGAAGTAGTGGATTCTCCATCCCTGGAGGTTTTTAAGAAGAGACTGGATGTGGCACTTAGTGCCATGGTCTATTAACCACGGCAGTAGTGGATCAAGGGTTGGACTTGATGATCTCGGAGATCCCTTCCAACCCAGCTGATTCTGTGATTCTATGATTCTATGAATTAGTTCATCCAACTGACAGTCCAGGACATCTAGGACAGAACTGGTGATGTCAATCTCCCAGTAAATTGGAATTAACTCAATGCAGGGCAGGCAGATCAGCAGAGAGACAGATTTGGAAGAGTTAAACCTCAGGAACAGTCAGGGACTCAGAAGATTTACTGTAGGTGGAATTTCATTACACAGAGGAACTCATGGCTAGAATAAGCTGCCAAAGGAAACAATAGAAGCTACTACCTTATTTTAAAGACATAAGAAAATACTAAAAGAAATAAATATTTGGTATTACATCTGCCATCTGCCATCTCAAAGGATACCTAGCTCCCTGTCTAGTTCTCTGTCCCAGCTGCAGGATATTTTCCTCATTGCACTGCTAATTTTCTTTTTTTTTTTTAGGCTTAAAAGCAGCATCTGCTACATTTTAAGCTGGTTCTCTTGGCTCACCCAACTACTGTCATCCCTATGTCAGCAAAATCGATATAAAAGCAGCTTTATTCTGCCTTTTGGCCTGTCCTCAGCTTGAGGAGAAGAAAATGGCTGTGTCACCCCTCAGGTTAGATCCCAGCCAGCTCAGAGCTGCTCTACTCACTGCCTGGAGCTATGGAGTATAGGGCACCCTAACATCTGCTCCAGGCTGGAGAATACTCTGATGCTTAGCCATTTCTTTCTGCTTTCAATTTGACCTGTAATGCTGGAATCTGGCTTACTTGTTTTGCTAACAGGCAATACATAAGGCACTTCATGGGACCATGAAGGAAGACTCTCTAAATCTCTAATCTCAGCTGCAACAGCAAAATAAGTGTTAAAATAGTTTAAGTTCTGAATTTGGAAGTTATGATTAATTTCTGTGTGGGGAAGAAGAATTATATATGTATTAGTTTCACCATGTGAGGAACATATTTTTGCCATTACCTAAGTAATGAAGCTCCAAGGACAAGGAAAAGGAACTTGGAAGCCCTATTTTTCCCATTTTAATCCAACAGCAGTGGGGGTCGGTGCCTCCTATGTCAGCTTGTTATAATGACGAGTTACTAAGAGGTTTTTCTACTTGTCAGCTTTCTGACAACTCTTGAATGTGGTAAAGGTGGGCTAAGATGATTAGTCACCACCTGCTTCTAACAAACAAGTTCTCTTGAGTAACTCATGTGAAATGTTTAACTATGAATAAACTCATTTAAAGTGCCAGCTGTCCTGAAGATCATCTGATGGCCATCAGGCCCTGTTCCTCTTCCCAGGAGGTGTCTTGAGCACTGTCCCACAATGTGTCTTCACAACCACATGCTCTGGTTCCTCTGGCTGTCAGCAGGGAGAAAGCCTGGGAAGAGGCATAAAGAGCAGTTTAAGCTCCAAGCATAAAAAGCATTTTGCATTTTACTCCTTGTCTCATTAGGCATTTTTAGACAGTACAAGAACATTAGGTGTAAGGTCCTGGACACCATTCCTTGACCCTGAGCTGCTTCCCCTGCGAGGGGAGTGTGTGCATCCTGACAGCAATACATCAGTCACAGCTGGGACGCTGCCTGCATCTGTCCTTTGGTGCTACATCTCACTCACTGAATGGTGCAAAGAGCTTCAAATTCCCTTCCTGCATGTTTTTGTGCCAGATACATTTTATAGATATATATTATGAATGGGAACGACATACACAATAATACATATTGTTCTATTAATTACTGATTCCATTTTATTCATCACCTCTTCTACCATTTTTATCGAGTTCCCAGCCTTGTGCTTTCAATCCACAACACTTCCTACCTTCTTTTCCCATCTGGTTTATTTAGGCTCTCCATCCCCACTCTATGTGGCATATATATTCTCCCCAAACCCTAACATTACAATCATAGAGCACCTGCATATGTACTCTCTCTCTCACTTGCGCACAAAAGCATGAAAAGACATAACAAAAAGAAACCTTATGTCTAAAGAAGTGAATGCATGTCTTTAGATTTCAATTGTTCTGGCAGAAAATGGTTTCCTACTTTGTTACAATACTTGTCTAATAGTAGCGCACAGTCCAAAAGCCAACCCAGACAAAATACCACAGTCTGGGCTGCTGGTACCTGAACTAATAATTTTGCATTTTTTCCCTTGGGCTGTATTCAAAACAAGTTTGGCATCATCCTTTTGTCATTTAATTTGGAGCGTATCTTTCCTTTTCTCTGCTGGACTTCTAACATACTTCATAAATACACTGGACACCAAGGGAAAGTTCACAACGTTCGTTCAAAAGACGTGTTTGAAGAGAGAGTGGAAGATGATAATTGAAGCCCATGTCAGATGATAAACAAAGGAGTAAGTAGACTTAGGTGACGATGCTGAACAGAAAATCATCTTTGAGGTGTTCACTTCACTTCCCAAGGATCACATGGTTTCATTTAGGTAAAAAGGCTAAGTGATTTAAAAAGAATAAGCAAGTACTGAACATGATCACTGCACCAATGCCAATTCCTTTCGAAGCACAAAATGCCACAGCTGCTGTTCTAAGTTTTCACACCTGCTCCAGGCTGAGAGAGTGTTCTCAGACCATAAAGGCAAGTGAACAGATAAAGAAGAGCAAGTTATATCCTTTGGCAAAGACTACAGGTGCAGGGTGGGTGGAAGCGGAGGCAAGGAGCAGGAAGTGCCATACAAATTTCAACATGAAGCCTGAGGAGATGCCTGTTTTTATGTCAGACCAGTGCATGGAACATTTACCCATGAAATACAGTTTGCCATCCATTTTTGGGGTAGCATACTCCTTTAATTTCCACAGAAGTGTATGCTGAAAACTCGGTGGTATAATTTTGCTTTTGTGTAAATTATCATCCCTCCATATAAAAAATATTTTCACTGTCTTCTGTATTCAGCTCTACAACAGAGTGAGGTTCCTGGACTTTGCTGTCAGTGTTTTAAATCTGCAGGATAATTTATTTGTGAGCAATCCATATTGCATCTGTTTTATGACATGTTGGGGCAGTTATTCATTTAAAAGGCTTCGGTTCCAGGTTTTTTACCAGAGAAGGAGACACAGATGCCGTTGAACTATAAAATCACATGAAAATCAAATGATCCTGACACCCACTCTCCTGTAATCCATCCCTATCATCCAATACAGAACAGTCAAACAAGTGTTGAGTTCTGCTCTGAGATTATTCCAATAATTCTGATAGATAGAATAGCCCAAGTAGTTTTTTTTCTGAGGCTGGACTTTGTATTTTCTCATAAAAAAAAAAAATCCATTTTGTTCATAGGAAATGAGTCAAAGAGGTGAAGAAATCTTCTTTGCATTGATTAGGGAAGAAAACTTCCTTGCACTGATTAAAACCTTTTAATTTGCTGATTCACTGAAAGATTGACAGATATGCTAGATAACATCCAGGGTCATAGTAAGGGTCTATAGAAACGTCTCTGAAAAGATGCATTAAACAAAAAAATGAGGAACCTTCAGTGCTGGTGAGGTACAATAATTTGTGCTTCTGCAAGCAGAAATATTTTGCAGAGTGAATGAAGAGGCCAAAAACAGGAAGGAAGAAGTAAATCAAGAAAATCCCAGCTACACTGAATCCACAAATGCTGTGGTGCAGTTCATGGACATGTGATGACTGCTACAGGACTTACAATTATATTCATGTTATCAATGATGCTTTCAACTATAAAGCATTCACCTCAGTCCTGGTGTCAGTGAACTCTTTATGACAGAAGGTAAAGATACAAGTTGATGTGTCTGTGCTAGGATAAGACATTTCTGTGGCATTTCTTTCACTTAAGAAAAAGGAAGATGGACGATTTTTCATTAAAAAAAATAAAAGTGTCAAATCAATGCCAGGTAAGTAAGCGATGGACCATCTGACACGTTCTTGGTGGCTTTAAAATCAGTTCAATTCACTATTGTGAAAACAACGTATGGAACTGTAGTGCAAGAGGCATTGTTAGATCAAAAGCCAGTTTAATGATCCACAAGAGAAACCCTTTTAGAGGTGAGTTGCTGGCTGGAGGGAACTGGGGAAAGGGGATTAGCAGAGACATCTGTTCTTCCTTGCTATAGCTGTTTTGTGGATTAATGGAAAACCTATTTCCAGTTTTGCCAGTTTGTAATTTTTCAACCTAAGTAAACAGACCATTTAAAGAAACGTCATTGCATTGCAGGAGCCCAGGACTCATTCTATTCTGCTAGCTCTCTCCAATGCCAAGTTTAACACCTGTGGTAGGAAAAGTAACATAACCACTAACACCGTGTGTTGGCATTCTCACCAGACCAGAACAGGCTTTCACTTGGTATAGCCAAGTGCTCTTTCTTTCCCCTCATCTCCTTCCCCCTAGGAAGGAGAGATTTTTGAGGATTCAGACATAGATAAAGACCTTCAGCTAGTGCAAACTCATGTGGCTTTTCTGACTTCTGATTTCTCTGACTTCTCTGACCAGCTAAGAAACAGGTGCCAAGAGCAGAGTTGTTTTATGTAGGGAAGCAGGACAATATAAAATTAATCCTCACATTATGTTCCGCTGAAGCTGGCATGAGCAGCCACTGCTGAGTGACTGCTGTTTATATGTCCCACTTCCAGCTGGTTTTATGAACATATGTTATATCTACAGGAGATATGTGTAGGGAGCGGAAACAAAGACACTATGGAGGAATCTGTCTTCATCGAATGGAGAAATGCTTCAAAAAAGTACTTTTTACACATGAAATCAGAACTGCACCAGTGCTGAGGAATGAGTTTTATAGGCAAATTTGAAGACCAAGGGGGCATCACTAACAGTGAAACCAGAGCAATTCTGCTTGGGGTGGTGTAGTGAAGCAGGGATGTCCTACCTCTGGCCTGTCAGAAGCCCAAGTTTTTCCAAGGAAACGTCCTCTCCATCACTTCAGTACAAGCAGAAAGGATCAGAAATTGTGCTGGAGACCTTGGAACTGCAGGATTTGCCAAGGTGGAGACCAGTCTCACCCTGCGGCTTGCTGTGGGAGTGTGCTGCCCCCAAAGCCCACGAAAGCATCAGAGCTCAAACAGTGGCTTTAAGCAACCTCCTGCAGAGCTGCAGATGAGCTCAGAAGAAAAAGTAGTTTCACAGCCTCTGTGGTTGTGAGCAACCAGCAAAGAGGAAGGTATTCTGCCTCTTTCCAAGGTCAAAGCTCGTCTGCAGAAAAATATCAGTCAGATCGACCCTTGCAAATCTTATTAGTCATTTTTCTTTCCCAGGTATTTTGTTACACTTGCTAGTAACAAGATCATTTTAGATTTCAAAATGTTTCATGGAGAAAGGAAACCTTTCATTTTCAATGTTATTTGTCATCTGGCAACCAGTTGCTCTTTGTTACAAGCATTTGATTTATGGTTTGACATCACAGACTACTCAATGGAAAATAAGTAACTCACTCAGGATAGTTCATTTTAGATACAAGAGATCCTGCATACCTTGATAAACCCAGATCAGCAGTTTCCATAATTCTTTGGTTCTTGTTTCCCTAAATCATCTTCACAGGGACACAGAGATAAAGCTTGAAGCAGAAAATTGTATTTATGTTGTGTTTAAACAGTGGAAGACCACACTGTGAAGCTTTACTAGAATAAGAACTAAATCCTGCTATCTGATATCCAGCACAATTTAGGAAGGAGCTTCGCTGAACTTACTGACCCACTGAGCAGCTTTAATGTTTTTGAGCAGGCACATAAAGCACATTTTCACTCCTTCTTCTCCTCCTCCCTGCCCCCACCAATGCAAATGCTCCCAAGTTTTTTCTCACACAGAGCTAATTCAAGATTTTGAGGAGAGCTAGTGAAATGATTCATTGGGCAAAAACTCAAATGTAAATGACTCAGTTTAGGACAGATTTACAAATGAAGCCAGGAAACAGCATTCAAATTCCCAAATCAGCTCAGGAAAAGAGTGCAAGGCAAGAATAAGAGGCAGTTACTGTTTTCTGACCTTGTTTTCCAGTTGGGGGGGGGGGGGAATCAATGCTTCCAAAAGACAAAGAACTCTAACTCCCTGTTCAGACAATTAACATAAGAACAGTTATGACATATGTAGAGAAAACTTGCCAATTTATCTTCTGTACCTTTCTAGTAACTGTTCCCAGTTACGTAGCATGGCTACAGTATCTGGAAAACGAAGTCAAAAGTATCTATCAATTCAACAAAAATCTTCTCTATTTAAGATGGTATGTGACAGAATGCTCTTGCAGGAAGATTCACATATCATTTAAAATAAACTCAGATAAATAAAACTTCTGGTCTAGGACTTGCTCGAAATCCTACAGTCATGCCCTTTCAGTCTGAAATGCATTCCCATACTCAGGATATTTTCCTTCTTCATAGGAACAACTCCAATATTTCTGTCTACACCTACAATTAACTGAAATAAAGTTCAACATGGAAAACTCATCTAGAGGGGAAGTATGTGTTTAAAATATCTAACACGGGTTATTCAAGCACCAAATTTGCATTCTCTACTATAATTACATATTCACAGGGGATGAGACTTTTCATCTACTTTAAAGTATTTACAGATTGAAAGATCTTTTAGAAAACACCATTTGGCATCCAAATACCTCTAAAACTGAACTCTGGCATCTACTTTTCAGTGAGCACAGAGGTGCTGCTTTTGCAAAGCGGATGGAGTAAGCAGTGTCCAAGGGCTTGATTTTCTAGTGCACATAACTGAATTTTTCCAATGAAAACCATCTAAGCCAGAGATCTGCAGTTACAGAAACCAGCTATCAGCCTCCGATACATCAGCATTAGACTGTAGCTCAGAAGAGCTTAACCCTGAAAAACTATACATCTGTTAAACATCTTGGCATTTCTGAAAAGCTGCCTGAGATTGCATTCCTTGAATTAGCTTGTAGGTACTCGCCTTGAGGATCTTTCAGCCCAATCTGGAAAGCACTCTGAATATAGTTCATCTTCAGTAAGATACGCTCAGATATTCAGGAATCTGAGGGCAAGGTGTGGGCCAAAGGAAAAGAATTTAACCTGCATTTTTCAGTAATTACTAAGGGGGAAAATTAAATACTTTGGAACTCCATAGTGTTCATGTACTTCTTCCCTTTTTCTTTTCCACATACAACTTGCATGTAAAAATGTGAACTGACATTCTCTAGTGCTTCAGGACATGAACCGCCTGCTGATAGACTTGAAAAGAAAGTTCTTCTAATAGTTATTTGTAAATATTCTCTGACAGGTTTCTTGGGCTGGTATTTGATGGTCTTATCAAAAATAAGTGAAGGGAAAACTCAAATTGTAACTGCTCAGCAGAGATAATTTGTGACGAAGGTATGATCTGGTATGGAGAGCAACAAGGTCCAACTGCAGAATGGGTTGAACTGGTTGGAAGCAGGAATGTCAGGACAGAATAGGGAGTGAGTAAGGGAGTGAGATTTCCCTCAGTGCTGAGATAAGAAACAGCTGCCTGTTGTTCTGCAGCAGTCTTGGAATGCAAGTGCTAAGAGATCACCTTTGGGCAGCTGAGCCAGGCCAGGCAATAGACCCAACACAGCCTGTCTGAGGGGCCTGATGCTGATGCTAACAGGATTGGTGCTGGTGCCAGTAAATATAAGGTATTGGCTGGTAACTCATCTTTGCAAACTCCTTGTAGATCCACTTACGGTAGTGGGACTCTGTCCAATGCATTGTTTATCAAACCTTTATATTTCAGCAAAAATTTATGATTTATTTTCCTCAAGGTAGAAAATAGAAGTTCCCCAGTAGGTAGTCACAAGACCTGTTCAGTTTAACAGCTCACATCTTACTACTCAGCTGATAGCCCTCTGTTCCAGCAATGCCTTTCTCTGCACCACCTTCCATACTCTGATGAAAAACTAGTTTTACTAAATTTTTGCATACCTACCTATACTGAAACTATACTCAATTCCAAGTATTTTTAGGGTGCTTAGTTAAAGCATGTAACTGGTAAAAAATATTCTGAGTGAAAAATATGGGGAACTCATTAGGTTATGACCATCAACCCATGTGATTTTCCATGTATAAACCACTATATTGTTCATTTCTCCAGAACATAACTTGAGCTGAAAGCCTTTAAACAAGCAACTTGGAGAGGACAAGTGAAATTGTGGTCCTGCAACCTAACCATACACTCTGTCAGGGGGGCCAGAATGTTTGTTACCTATTATTTCAGCTACCCTACAGCCACCAGTCAACAAGTCTTTCTTTTTGCTATATATTGGAGATTTTTACCATGATTATCAGTATTGTCCCTTTAAAATTCAGGGCAGAAAATGATACATAAATGTAAGAGAGTGAACTAAGGGGAATTTACACTACAGTAAAGATTCTGTACTTCCCATGTCACTGCTCTCAAACTCATTCCAGGAAGAATTAAATACCACCTAATTACATATCTCCAGTCTGTGGAAAAGACCAAGAACCACAAAGGTATGTGTCAAAGAAACTGCATAAACATCATAAAGGGAGTTACCTAGGTTCAGTCAGTAGGAAGGACCAGGAAAGTCTGCTGGTGGAATTTTGGATATCTGATTGTGATCTTTAGTAGTGTTAAGCTAGAATTTGCCAGCTTTGACTGATTCACAGATCAGCTTGCTTATCTGAATTTTGTGACACAAAAAGGCCCCTCAACCTTAGAGATCTGGGATTAGCTCTGTAACACACATAGTCACTCTCAAGACCTCTCTGTCACAGATGCTCTGTAACTGAAGAGCTGGCAGGCTGGTGGATCTGCCCCCAGTGGGACTACAGATAGTGTACTGCACATGCTTTTTGGACACAACAAAAACACTGACGGGTTGATGAGGTTTAAAGAGATTTTTAAAAACAAATGTACAAATCAAAAATGGATGTCTCATAAGTGATTCAAACAAAGTATCTCAAAGCTTTGGAGAAGACCATCCCCTGAGCACCTCCTGTAGGATAATTTTGGTTAACTCCTTCATGCAGAAGTAACATCTTATGCCTACCACTTGCAAATGGTGACTCTGTTGTTTCTGTTGCCAAGACCATACCTTCATTGCAGAACCAAATCACTTGCCTTGCCTTGCCTTACAGTTAATGCGCTAGCCTGGTTGGAGTGAGAGCACACTGTGAAATAACATCTGTACTACACAGTGACTGGCTTTCCATGCAGAGAGATTGGATTAGCAACTGGGGAGCTGAGCTAATAAACTATAGCTAATGTTCCCCTGTGAGCCCACTAATTTGAGTTAAAAATGCCACTCTGCTCTCATTAAGGGCTTTGTGTGTAGAAGGGATTTGCAATGCTATCAAAACACAGGTAGCAAAACACTGTAGCAAAAAAACCAAAAAACAAAAAACCTGAAGCAAAAAACTCCATGACAGTTATTATGACCTTTGCAGCTCTGAGAAAAAAAATCTATTAATAAATTATATAAGCTCATAAAATTATATAAACAAAAAGAGATTATGTGGTGCTTTTCTACGAGTGTCACTGAGAATCAAGGAGAATGAAGGAGAAAGTGTCTTTACAGTCTTGTTAGACCCCTCCAGATGTGCAGTCCTCTTGGGAAAGAAAGGGGACTTTGCAACCTCTGTCAGCAAAGCACACCCCCATCTGCACCAGCCTCCCTGGCCCAAGCACTGCAGAGCCATGGGGACAGCCACCACCTTCTTCTTACATACCTCACATAGAAGACACCTGAAGATGAGAGCCACAAGATTACCCTTCTGTCCTTTTTCTGTCCTAGAAACCCCATACTTAACACAAGCACAAAGAGGCTTTTTCAAAAGTCTGTTTCAACATCTAGGTCCCCTTGTATGCAGGAAAGCCAATTTTGAATACTGTTCTCTGTATTAAAATACAGAAATACTTCTGTCTTCCAGGACTAGAAGTGGATGCCAGAAGATACTGAGAGTTGTACCTCTAGGATGCATTTACAATTGAAGTTTTGCTTTAAATTAAACCAGCAGTCCTATAGGACTAATAAAGTGTACACAGCACAATAATGCACAGTATATAGAGCCCTAAATTGATGCCAACTGAGTCCACAACAGAAGTGGAGCAGGGTACATGTGGAGTCCAGCCCCAGACAACCTCTGATAGTGCAGAGCTGCACTAGCACAGTAGCTTCTAGACCCAACTTAGCAGCAGCCCACCACTTTGGTCCAGGATCAGGATGCAAAGGATGCAGAGGACGCAGGATCAAGCTCACTGTTTGGGACACTTTTGGATTAGTATACTTGAAATTTTCCTTAAAATTCCTGAGTAGATTGTCTTTTCTCCAGATATGATATGTTGTTACACCTAGAATTGATACTGTATCTGTTTGTAATTAGAAGATATTGCGCAAAACTACAAGTTTTATAGAATTAGGCCATATAGGAAAGGTGTTTATGATCTCGAGTGAGATCTATATTGTTTCTAGATTGTGATTAAAGCACAAAACTGTTTAAGAACAGGAAAAAAAGTCAGCTGCCTTAGTATGTCTACCCTTCTTTCACCTGAATTTTTGTTAAACTTTCTTGCTTTTTACCACATCCCTCAGCTCATATTTTGTTCATAAATACACCAAGATGATTCTTATTTATGTTCCTTGCTTCTATTTCCTTTCTTGGTAATTTATTACAAAGGTCAACTGAAGTTTTTGAAGTTTCTCAGCTTTTTGAGGCAATTTATAAATTTTAGGATTTTCTAAAGCCATATGACTGTTCAGAGGAAAAAATATCAGTTTGGTAATGAGAGGCATTAAGTAGACACGAGGATCACATTTAGCATTGCAGACACAGTCTTGGGGTATTGTTTGTGCTTCCTAAAGTAAAACGTAAGTGCCACTAACAATTTCTCATGAAACTCTATATTGTTGAATCAATGTAATTTAGAGGCAGCTTCCTCTAAAAGCAATGTAAGATTAGGATCTGAAAATCTCTTGACTTTCCATTCCTCCAGGTCTAATCTCTTAAAGTTGGCTCTTGGGTTCTCAATACAGCTAATCCAAGTATTTTCAGTGATATTTTATTTCCATAATCGACATTCTGCCAAACCTGGAATATTTTGTTAATCAAAGAAGTTTCCTCCAGCCTATCACAGAAGAATATAGAACAGCTGAAAGTATTATTTATAAGGTCCTCACCTTACCAGGAGTTGTACCAGCTGTTGTTCTCCCATATATCAGGTTAATGCCAGGCTCATCTTTTGAGTATTTTCTTTCTCCTGATTCTTCTCTTAGAAATTTGTTATTGCTAAAAAACTCTGAGATTCCAATTTTCATTCCGCCACATGTGGACCAAAACCAAATTTCAAAACCTCTGAAGTACTCACCAAAAGAAACTGCTGTTTTCCGGGCAGGGGGAATCAACAATCTTAACTACAAATACTCTTAGCACAATAACCCAGTAGGAAAGATGGGGAAAGCTCACAATGAGTGTAAATATTCTGATGCTTGTAAAACAGTCCCAAATGTATTTTCAAATATATTCCTTCATTATTGCTCGGGATGCTGCTTAATGAGTTGACAGTAAGCCAGTGATGGTCTAGCACAGAAAAAGTTTAGTGCTTCCTTTTTTGTAGGTTCAAGTATTCCCTATTGTTTTGAAACTGTTAGTAATGCTGCTGCTTTGCCTTTGCTATCAAGAAAGCCCTTCTCAAGCAGTGACTCATTCAGGTTCTGGCACTGTTTAGAATAAAGGAGAAGTGTTAATAGAAAACGTTTGATAAGAGAAGGGGAGGATAGATGCAAAGCAGAGTTCTGGCTATGTCATGTTTTGTCTAATTTGCAGAGTTTTCTACTCTTTTTGGAAACTAAAAATGCTGTGGATCATCACGCTGGATTCCCCACATGTGAAGAATACTGAAATCCCAAAGAGCACATGTTAGCGAACACTACATGACTCTATACTCTTTCTACTCAAAAGATCATTAATTTCAATGGTCTATGTTACTTTTGTTTTCTGTGATTCATGTCAGATAACTTCACTGTCTCCTCTAGCATGAAGCTTCACAGTTATGGAACACTGAGGCTGCAGAACACTGACACTGACACTCTGCTCTTCCAAGGATCTACCAGTTGCTAAGCTGTGGTGATTTCACCTGATTGCGATGGGCAAGAACATTATTCTTCAGATGAGATATGACCATTGCACCCCATAACATCTCATCATCATCATCATCATCATGGTTAGGCGTTGCAAACGAAGATTTAGGAAGGCTCTATCCACATTTGTTACAAGCACACTGGTGGCTAATTAGGCCAATACGAGATAGACATGTCCGATTGCAAAAGGCACAACAGAAAGACTCCTTAGGTGGTACATTCAGCAAGACACAATTCTTTCTGTGTTGTCTTTTCTCCTCGAGAGTGATCCTGCGTGCTTTCTCAAAGGCATCAGCAGCGTTATAGATGGTGTGTCTCCAGGCCTCCCGATTGGAGGCCAGAGTAGACCAGTTATGGTGATCAATATGACCAAGGCTGAGATGTTGTTTCAGGGAGTCCTTGTATCTTTTCTTCGGGGCTCCTCTCTTGCGGCAGCCAGTGGCAAGTTCACCATAAAGAAAGATCTTAGGGAGGCGGTGGTCCTTCATCCTTGAGACGTGCCCTGCCCAGTGCAGCTGTGTTCTCAGCAACATGGCCTCAATACTTGTAACTGGTGTCTGTTGAACAGATGTATTAGAATTGTACAGAGGCAGCGTTGATGGAAGCGTTTGAGGAGACGCAGGTGGTGGCGGTAGATGACCCATGATTCAGAACCATATAAAAGAGTGGACAGCACTATGGCTTTGTAGACACTGATCTTGGTACTTTTCAAGTGTTTAGTATGCCATACTCTTTTATGGAGTTTTCCAAAAGCACGATACGCCTTTGCTAACCTGTTGTCTATCTCCCCATCACTTACCATCCGAGGAGATGAGGCTACCTAGGTAATTAAACTGCTGGACTGATTTGAGCTCTGATTGGTGATATGGGGATGATGGAAGACTTCCTGAGGTACAGGTTGATAGAGAGCTTCTGTCTTCTTTAAGCCGACTTCCAGCCCAAAAAGCTCAGCACCCCATAACATCTACACTTTGCATAAATCCTCTCACACGAGAGGCAAGAGATAACTCCTGCTGCCTTTATTTGTGCCAGTATATCACTCTATATATGTAATTTTTTTAGAGCTTCATAGGGTAACTGGAGTCTGTTCTCTGTAATTTCAGAGACTTCAGCAAGATAAAAGGGTATGACTAAGAACACAAACTACCTTCAAGAGTTTACCTTCTTTTCTTCTCATATTTTCTCCATGTAATTAAAGAATTTAGCCCATTGTCTTCTGTTCCCAGTTCAGTTTCATGTAGGACTAACACTTCCATGTTAAAGAGATACCTCTGATCTGCACATACAAAGGGTCCCTAAAATACTAGTAGGACAGAATTTTTCAGGTAACATGGATGTAGTTTCCCTTCTTGATGTAGTGCTGACATTTTGATGGAGTTCTGTAGCTAATGGAGTCATATAACCATGACATTGCCAATCTAAAATTGATGCAAGAGGAGAGTCAGATTCTGTATTTTTTATTAGCTCTTAAAACTAAAACAGTAAAAGTAGTTTTGAAAAGAGACAGAATGGTGAAGAGTTGGTCTCCTCTTGAGAGGAAACTAAGCTCAGTTTATTTGTAACATATTTCTTGACTATAAGACACCCCGAACTCCTATGAAAAAAATGCTTTTCTGTACTTTTCTCATTTCTGCTCTACAGTCTCTTGGGACACCCACTAAAAGCATGCCAAAGGGGTGGTGGAAGGGTGAAGGCTTAAATATTTTAAATCTATTAAATAAAATAACACTTTTGAAATACTGAAAAACATATGAAAATGTGTTTTCCCTCATGTGGGAATTCAGCTGTTCCCAGGAACAGCCTTGGTGTCAGGAGACCAGAGCAACATATGTGGAATGTATTAAACAAATGATGGGAGGGAGGACTGAATAGCCTGGGGAGTCGGAAAAATATTACATAACTTTTCATCTTGAGTCTGCTCTGGACTGACAGAGCAAATGAAAATCATTAGACTCTGAAGACGGTTTGGTGGTCCATGTGGAATCACTTGGTGGTTTCTCTGGAATTGCTAATAGACAGCTTTCTACATCACAGAAACTTCCATACATTTATCACCCTTTTCAGCAGTCCTAGTGGAAGCCAAGAATAGGGGTTTAAGAGAGAAAAACATTTAAGCATATGCTTAAAATTAAGCACCTGTTCAAGTACTTTTCTGGATGAGAACCTTAAAATCTGCGCTGCTAATACATGTGGTAAAAATATGAAGAGCAGAAAGGAAAGTTGGGCTCTTCGTGTGGTACCTGTTCTGGAAAAGATTTTATTTTCATTAAATAGCTTTTAGCAACATTACATTTTATTTTTAAAAAGAAAAAAAAAAAAAGAAAAAGACTCAAGGTTATATTCTAAAGGCCATCTGTAAAGGGCAATAAGAAAGAAGCAAATGTACCAGTATTCTGTGCTCTCTTACCAGAGGCTGAGCATACTGTTCCCTCATGCGCTTGTATTTCAGTGTGGATTTAGCAAAGAGATACCATCAGATTTTCCATTTCTCTGCACTAGGCAATGTTAGAAACACTGAAGCAACTTCAAGGTATGTCAGTAGAAGTACACAGCAAAGTGCAGTACAAAGATCTCAGTGGAGTCCAATCAATCCATGGGGTTGTGTTGGCACAGTGCAAGCACATCTCCATTGCTTCTGGTTTTGAAGCCAGCTGAAATATCCTAGATTAGCATTGCATTGCATGGGACTGATAACCTTCCTCTTGTCACAGTTCAGGCAATGAAGCTGCTTAGGGGGTGACTGGGCAGGGCCTTGCCACAAGTGACAGAAGCAGAGTGCTCATCTGTCTCATTTTACAGATATCTTTTTCCTTGTGTTTATCACATAACTGTAAGGAAGGCTGAATGCACTGATCCAGCCTCAGCAGTGGAACACTGAGAAATGTTGGTCATACTTGCTTCCAGTGCAGAGTTTACACTGATGCTAACTGGAAAAAAAAATCTAACAATAAATCAAATGGAAAAGTACTGTCCTTCTTGTTACCCAAAGACTGCACTTAATTACACTTCTGAAATAAAACTGAAGAAAAATAATTAATTGGCTCATGATTATTTTTTGACTGAAGCTACATCACGAGTATTTGAAAAGTGTGAAAAGTGTAAAAAGTATTCTGTAGTAAAATGGCTTCAATTTTGCAATTAGTTGTAAATTTTTTACTAGCAGTGTTAATTGTGTCAGACAATTCCTCTACCTGAATTCTCTTCTTTCTACAAATTAACTAGAAGCTGAGGAGATATATTTCTTTCCACCTGACTACTAAGTTCACACACTACATAACACAGCTAAATACTCTTGTGATAAGACAACCTTTGATAATCTTTCCTTACTTTCCCTGACAAAACGATTTAAGAATCACAGGAACTACCACATTTTTTCATCCTGATATACACGGATATATTGAAGCATGTCTTGATCAGCTGTTTTCCTCTGTGCCAGCTGATAGAAAGTACAGTAAGAGAAAAATGTCTGCTACAATTTTTAAATTATTTAAGAATGGCAAAAATTGATAAGATAAACCAAGAGAACATGTTTATGTTTATTTAATAATGTGCTATTTTTATATGATAACCTTCTAAAATTAGTCTACTCAAGTATTTGCTGAAATTTATGACCTAATGGCTTAATTACACAGAAAATTAAGGAATTGATGACAAACTGGCCATAAAATGTGATTTTTACTTAAAAATGCATCATGACAACGCAGAAAAAGAATACGCAAATTTATTGCCATATATCATGTCTCACTTTCCTGATTTCACTTTTCACCCTACCTAGCAAAGTTATTCTACTCCATTTCAGCCAAATTCTCAAACACGAAAGAAGCTGAAAACATGGTCTTGCATCTTGTCCTGAAGAACAGGTCTGAAAGGCATTTGCAGACAATGATGAAGTCAACACACAGTTTTATTGGGTCCTATTCCAGCTCTGGAGGCTGGAGCATGCTCGAGTAGATGTCTCTTTTCTGTCCCAGTGCAGTGCCCTTCAACTCTTTGCTTTTGCTGTTTCCTGATCCCTTCCCTGACCAGTACTATGCTCCACTTGCCAGGTTTCTGGACCTAGTCCTCTTCCCAAATCCAAGACAAACCCAGCCCCAGAATAAGACTTTCTCTCTGGTCCCTATCTAATCTCAGCCTTTGCACACCCTCCCTTTCTGGCTTCCCCTCCCAGTTTCTTTGCCAAGTTCACATGTCCCTACCCCAACATCCCCAATGATATTCCTCAGTCCTTAGGTCAGCTGCCCAACCTCGTGAATCCAACTACTCATTTCATTACTGTCTGTGTCCTTATCTGCACCTGTCCTCTCTACTTAAATCACATGGTTCTTTCCTGTCCTACTGCCCAGACTGACCACAGCAGGGGAATGCAGGGGCAAAGGCCCAATGCTCAGGATTATTCAGTGTACCCTCCTTGGCAGGGTGCCATGGGAGGCCACCTTTGCAAGGAAAGCCCAGCTTCTTTGCTCAACTGCAGGCGAGACCTTTCCCAGCTGCTCTCTGCTGCCACAATGTGAACAGCCACAGGCCCTGAGAGGCTCACATCTGCTTTCTGCAGCTTCAGTTTTCAAAGCACTTGCTTGAATTTTAGAGATCTGTATTGATCAGGTATACAGAATATTTCTTCCCCCAAATCCTGTAACTTCATTGATTATTGGGGGGTTTTACTTCGCATTGGGAATGAGCACATTGTGACAGATTAGGCGCAACTGACGTGAGAGTCATGTAACAGTAGGTGATGCTGATGATAACCCATGGCCATTCTAGTTTGGCTGGTAATACTTACTGCTTGAAAAATGTTTCCTGAGTCTAGGGGAGCTCTTCCAACCTGTCTCCTGCAACATGGTTTCATATACCAAGTGTTAACATAGGTACACAGCCCCAGTCCTCATCATCTTGCAGTTTATCAAGGAGATACCTAGAACGGAAATTCTAAGACTATCATCATATTTTCCACAAATACTGCAACAGAGGCTTTATAGATTTAATTATAAAGCCTGAAACAAAACAAACAATGCTTAGCCATTGCAGAATACTGTGGAGGGACAAGCTGATGATGGGAAGTTGCAAATCTAGAGTAGCATGAGGAAAAGTGTAAGAACGTTTAAAAACACCTTAATCATCAACCTAGATTCTCTTGATTCACTTGAATTATTCTTCATTTACTCCTGTCAGGCACTATGGATCATGCAAGCGTGCTATTGACCTGGAAAGTGCCCCAGCAATTTGTACACTGCCCTCTCTGCTATGGGTACTCTATGCATATGATCAATAGGTCTTTCACCTCCAAGGATTAACAGATACCATTCACCTTTCTGAGAATACACTCATTTTTGTTGGGATTGTTCAGTACAGGGAGGTATACATCCCAACTCCTGCCTTTTCTGCTCCCCCTCTATTTAATGTTAATATTTGCTGATCTGAACCTGCAAAGCTTCCTGAAAGTGGACTAGAGTTTTCAGGAGGAAAATGTTGAAAAAAAATAAGGAGAAGATTTTTATTTACAGACAGATGTTAAGAGCACTTTAGCTGACAGTTAGATGCCTACTCTTTCTTTCCTTTCTCCAGGTCTTGCCTAAGAGAATAAAGAGGCAGGGCAAGCCCCAGGTGCATCAGTTATGAAACATCTTGCACCAATCTGGGATTTGCCTCAGGGATGACAGTCCTAGTATGGACTAATAACTCCTGTAGGGAGCTATTGAGGAAGCTGAAAAACTGGCTCCCTTAACTCCCTCCCCCTTCCCCACTTCCTGAGCAAACCAAAGTCCTGTTAGAACCCAGAGTTTCAGCAGTGAAAAGGCACATTCTAAAAGAGCGAGAAATGCAGTTCTGGACTTACAAAAAATACAGGATGGAAATTACAGACTGTTGAAGTAAGGGTTAAACTCCAAATATAAGAGTGCCTCTACTTTCCGCCGGGGCAGTTTGATTTTATTACACTCTTTTCTGAAAGTTGGCAGGCTGCATACCAAGCATTTTTTTATTTGGTTTGGTTTGTTGTTTTTGTTTTTTTTTACTTTCTCACACGCAGAAACTGTCCTCAAAACCTCTTACATTTAAGCAAAGTGCCAAAAAATGCTCAAGTGCCAGCCAATGACTCATCTTTTAAAAGCCTAGCTTTTGGAAGGTGGTTTTGATTTCAGGAACTTAGGATTGCTTCCTGGATACTAAACATTGTGGGATCAATAATTAGACCAGAAAAATGTTGAAAAATAAGGATTTTAAATATTTAAACATCAGTCATTTTGGGGGTTCTGTTAACTAGAGATATGTGGGAGTTCCAAGCAAAGGAAAAAAGAGGTAGGCCAAGAGTCTGGCTGATGATTCAAAATGTCCAACATCCAGCTATTTTTTTTAAATATTGAAATATATTTTAAATAATTTTAATCTTTTTTTAATAATGGAACCAGACACATACATCACAATGCCTTGGAAGGAGGAGAAACACTATCCTTTTTTTTCACGTGGGTGCAAATGGAAAGCATATGATGACATTCCATCTCTTCCTCCCCTGTGCTGTGTTTCACCCATTTCTCAACACAAAACGTAGACATATGGCCCTTATTAGTGGTGTAGTTATATGTCAGCATTTTACCATCATCCAAGCCAAACTTCTGAAGTGCTCTTTTGCTTTTAGGGATTTCCTTGTTTACACACCACATACACACCTTACCTGTACCACAATAAAGGCATGTGGGAGCACAGAAGCCTGTACACAGGTGAGGCCATCTATCAGGAGTCAGGGTGGAGGAAAGACACAGATCTACTTTTAAGCCTGGATCATTTCTTTTCGGAGGCAATAGTGTTCATTAGTCTCAGCAAGACAGTAGCTGGATGACTCAAACAGCTGTTTTTCTAGAGGGAATAAACAAAGTGGTAGAAGAAAATTTAGAAAGCTATGTGGGATATGAGGTATTTATTAAGTCCAAAACTAGATATGAATTACCTTTTCTTATGTTTGATGCAGGCTTCAGGGTATTCAGGGTATTCAGGGTATTCAGCACAGTATTCAGGGTAACTGTCTTTTTTTTGTTGTTTTTTTTTTTTAATTTTGCTGAGATCATTTCATTCTTTATATATCAAGTTTAGCAACCATGACTCTCAAAAGTTGCTTATAAACACACTTCACATCTTAAGCATAGGACAAGCTCACAGCGTGCAGGTGCCCTTGTCCACGGGTGTTGGGTGAAATATATATAGCTATCTGGTTATTCTGGGATTGATAATACCCTGGACTGACATTGCAATCTGTTAAGAAGCAGTTTTGAACAAGTCTAATGAGATGGTATAGATTTTCCAGGAGTATGAAAGGCTATCGGAATTCTCTCCCACCTAATTTGCTCTTTTGTGTCAAAGAGAAACTAGCTCTGAATGTTGCAAAGAAACATCAAGATCGGGAGTCCTTGATTTAGCAGTAACTGGTGCTAGAGAAAAGTATTCCTAAGCACCCCGTTGAAGCATATGTATACTTAGCAATTACACAGCTCACCACAACTTTGGGCCCTTTTTATCCACTGTTTTGTTACTAATGGAAAGAAAGCATTTTTTCTCCTCACACAAATCAGCCATCAAGCACAAATTTCTCCTATTCAGTCAAAACAAACAAACAAACAAACAAATCAAAACAAAACAAAGCAAAGCAAAAGCCAAAACCAACCATTGAACTTAACACTATATCCATTTAGCCATAGTAGAGTTTTAGTCTCAAACCATGAAGACTCAAACCATGTTACTAAATGTCAGATGCAAACAACCCATGCTACCTTTTTTCCCCCAGTGTATTGAGAGCTGCAAGTTAGGTAACTTCATTCTTTTTCAGTTAAAACATATAAAAACACAGGCTACACAGTTCTCTCTAAAACCCTTCAGTGTGCCATAATGCAAACACAGACAAGCAACAACCATCACTTACTGCCATGGTACTGGAGGTTTTTATCCACACTGGTGAGATGGTTCATACAGTATCAGGCTTCTGACCTCCACTTAATTTTCTGCTTAATCAACCCCACTTGCAGAGCCCAGCTTTTCAGGACGCGCAGGTCCTGGAGTTGCTACCAGGAACAGGAAGCTACTCAGCTTCCTACGCTAGGTGGCATGGAAGGACCAAGTTTCGCCACCCACACCACTGTCCAATGGGGAATGATGCTGTTCTGTGTCTTACAATCTCTTTTTGCTTGTGTTCTGCAGAAGTATTTATTTATTAATTTAATCACCTGGCAGAATTTTGTCTGAATAAATGCTGAAGCTCTTCTTGGAAGGGTTTCCTTGTGACTTTTCCACTCCAAGTGAGAGCTCCTCAATGTCCTTGGTGATTTTCCCTCTTGACTTTCCAATACTGGCTTTCAGCAGCCAGATGCCAACACGCTAACTCTGTACCTTACTCAGTTAAGTATCGGGTTTCCCATTAGTTCTCCTCATTTCCCCATTACTCTACAATCATATATGTGAAAAAACAGCACTTGCATCTTTGAACTTTTTGCAATTCACAGGGCAGGAACTCGGCACCCTGTGTCTGAAAACACTTTCAGCTCCTCAGAATCACACCACTTTTGATGTCTGAAATAGTCAGGATTCTTGAAGAGGTCACTTTGCTTCTTATGTTGCTCAACTGCTGAGTTGATCACTGCAAATTATTGACCCTATAAAGCAATCAAGCTAGATCCATCGTGGCTGTCATTGTGAAGGGCAGCATTGCTCAACACTGCGATTGCACTAATGGCACAGCATGCGCAGTTACAGTCCTGCTGCAGCCCTCCTAGTCCTTACCTCTACCCTGCCGCAGATAAGAATTTGTGCAATGAAGAACATCCCAGTCAGTTTAGGATGTCCACCTGGCCCTAAATCATTTGGATGAGAAAACTTAAAGCACAGTCATTAACTTGTATTATTGCCTCTTCACCATCATCAAAAAGTACCTCATTTCTACCTGGCAGTTTCCAATACCTCCTGCATGCAACGCCATTCCCATTACCTCACCATTTTCCCAAACTGCTGCTTAACAGCTTTCCAGCAAATAAACCCTGCCCATGCCCCCATCCCCCCACCCCTAGCCCATATATATGGAATTTGCCTTCCACTGTCTGTGGCAACAACAGGGGCTAGATTATTTCTTGAGGTGGTTTTCATCCCTGTTTTTAGTGATTCCCTGGGGACAGGCTTATCTTTAAAGTAACATCTTGCAGGACTCCAGGGTTACACTGGTGAACGAGTTAAGACCAGAAACAGGAAGGGAGGTGCTTGGCATTAATGACAGAGACATGGCTTTTCAAAATTAAAGATTTTCCCATTGTGTAAATCAGGCTGAGTAACTCAAGGTGTTTTTCAGCTTGGGATTCAGAAAAACTTAGGTCTCAAGACTATTTGCTGCATTTTTTAGTCTGATTCTTCACTGCCAGCTATTTTACTCTGTCTTACCCTGCTTTCTGCTCTCTTGTCCTTACTGAGGTGATTTTTCTTCCCTCTTCCTCCCTGATGTATTGACTTGACACCCTCTCCCTTCCTCTCTGCCTGTCCTGACCCTCCATGGCCCTTGCTGGGATACAAGGAGAACCAGAGGGACCACCTGTATGAGGAATAGAAAAAGTAAATGCCAAAAAAAAACCCTGAAGCAGATTGAAGCCAAGGAAGGTTAAAGTCAGGCACAAAGCTCAAGATTATGTTTAACTCTAGTTTTAGTTCAAGGAGATGTCCAACAAATATACTCTGACCATTATAAATATCGGTATTTCATCACTTGTTGTACAATGATAAGCACCACTGATACATTTCAGTTTCCACAGTATCTACAAAGTATACTTTCTAGAGGATAAGAGTTCCTATGAAGAGCTATAGACTACAGCACTGTCAGTATTTGGCACAGGGTAGACCACTGTGCAACACAAAAGGAAGAAGGCAATACTACCACACAGTTCCCTCCTGGCTGTGTACCACCCTATGTTTCAAAATAGCATGAAAATACTCCAAGTAACTTCAAGGAAGACCCAGGAACAAACTAAATGAAATCATACTTCTTGGGTGACTGTATGGCAACGTGTACTGTCCTCAGTTTCACCGGTGCAGGTGTAAACAAGAGATAAAAATTACACACAGGGCACAAGCACATGACAATGTGAAACACTATAAAGTTTTAGTTGGACCTATTTGGTTAAGCCTTTCATAGCTCTCTGCTGGTGAATCTTGAGCAATGTGGTCATTCCATCCTCAGGCTCATAAAAATTTACTGCACGCCTTCATGTGTTCTCCCTATATAGCTCCATTTTATTTCACTGGCAAAATACAGCCAGCTGGAGCTTCAGCTCTGATTAAGTGAATGCTTGGGATGCAGAAAGCAGTCCCCAGAATACATCATATTCATGGTAATATTCTGACTGTAAAAAAGGCTTGACTTTTTAAGCTGCTCCAGAGATGCAGATAAATGTAATATGTCAGAAATAGGGACCACCTACACATCAGATCACACTTACAAGGATAATGTATGCAGGCATATAAATTTGCCAAGGAACATGAAGCCACCCAGAAAAGGGTACTTCCCTAGGCTACTGACGGGTTTATTCCACATTTCACTGACTTTATAAGGCAGCTGAGTGACATTTGGTATCAGCAGAACAACCCGAAGGGACGAAATTGCACTGTTCTTGGACATCCAGCACCAGGAACATTATGATTTTAAAATGTCATGCCAAAAGACAAAGTCACAAGCGAACACCATCGCAAATCTGAACCTGCTTATTTCCAAAACATAATCAAAACTAGTGAATATAACCTTTCTAGTAGACACACTGAAAACAGCTCCATTAATTTTTAAGGTTCCAGTTCTTAATATTGCCAAAGCAGTTTTAGAGGGAGGGATTTGAAACATTTTTCTACAGGGAAAGAAAAGAAGGAAGAAATGTGGCTCTGTGACTCAGAGGTGCAATTGAAGTAAAAATCTAAACATTGTCACAAGTGGCATCACTGAAGCCCAAAGCAAAACTCTACAACTTGGAAATTTGCGGAGGATCTTGGAAAAATTCAGTCTTTTTCAACAAACAGCAGCAAAATGAAAAGAATGTCAAAAAGAGAACTTGAAGATAAAATGAAAATGGAATAGTTAAAGCTAAATTGTTACTATTTTTACAGCCCAAAGAACAGCAAAAATTGATTGTTACACAGCTTGGTACTGAAAACTTGTATTTCATGCTTACTGCACTTATTCTACACAGCTGAAGAGCAGAAGAAAGGAAGAATATGGGGCTTCCCATCATCAATGTGCTAATGACTGGTAATTTGTCACTGAATTGTTCTTGTTTGGTTTCCCAGAATTCATCCGAAGAGGCTGCAGACAAAAGTAGCCAGCTTTGCTTAATTCAGCTATGATCCTGAGGCAAGCCTTTGGAAGAAACAGCAGCAATGGAAAAAGCAGCCCAGCTCCTACCTCAGACACATATGTCCACAACCACGGGGTGTTTTGTTCAGATGCACTGTGTTTTCCAGCTATTATGGTGACTGAAACCTTGGACAGTACAAAGTGTCACAGTTCAGCTTTTCACATACCACAGTGTCCCTGCACTTCCCAGGTGAGTGCTCCAGCGCCTCTTGTTCTCAGCATCCAGAGGTGCTTACAAGGTGCTGCCTGTGGCACATGAGTGTCTAGGGGCTCAGACACTGTGCTGGGGAGCACTGGGTGCCCACTCCAAGCTCTGGTACATCCCTTAGAGGCAGATCTGAATCCAGCACTTTGACCTCACAGATGAAAGTCCTACAGATCTCTGTCCAGTTACCCTAAACTTAGGTGAGTCTCCTTAGATACCCCATTTGAAGCCATTCTACTTGGAATAAAATCCTTTTAACAGGAGCTGAAGCAGAAGACAAATGTGAAAATGACTCATGCTTCTGGGAAGTGGCTGTCTGGCTTCTAGAGCATGTGGCACGAATGTAAAATGCTGCACACGGAGTGTGTGTCTCATCAGGAGAGATGCTTCAAGCCTGCACAGGGACAACTGGCTAGCAGGCTGCTAGTGAAAACATTGTCCTAAGTAGCTCATGCTCTCAGATTTCTTCAGAGATGGAAACTGAACTAGTTCTCCTAAAGCTCAATGCATGCTTGAGGCTACTGGATAATATATCCTCCCATAGCAGCTTTTGTGAATCTAGCATTTCTTTCTTTGGTCTGCAAGGACCTCAATCAAAATCATTTGAACACTTTAGATGTTCTGAGACTTTGATTCACCAAGAAACAAAGTTTTTACAATTTTTTAAAGGTTCTTTTTTGTCTTAGAATGAGGGCGTGAGTTGGCATTTGAGCCAAAAAAATCAGTGAAATGCGCAGCTCTTCTGGTGGCAGATTGTTCCCTGTAGGAGGTCTCTGGTTGTTCTTCACATTTCATGGGTGTTACAGAAGTAGTTCTCAGGGAACTACAGAAAAGGAGAAAGGAAGGTTGTTTGGCATATTTGGAATAGAGTGTTCATGTAATCAGAAGAAAATATTGCATTGAGTTCTGTGAATGGTACACAGGTACTATGGGCGATTGAGGCCTTATATGTTTATGTAACTTGTAATTAATTAATTCAATTATTCAAAGAAAATTACTTCACACCCCCACAAAATACCCTGTATCTTACTAAGGAGACAGATATGCCTGGTTTTACACTCAAGTAATGTCACCTGCAGCAGAAGCTCATTTATTAAAATACCAGAATACTGCTGTATGATGCCTATCGTAACACCCACCTCCCACACACACAGGGCAGCATGCGTTTATAACAAAGGAGGCATTCATAGCTATTATCTTGAAAGGTAGTAGGGGCGATGAATGCGTTTAAGGGACCAGAGAAATGTTCACTTCACCAAAGAATAGCTCAGGGGTGTTTTTACTGGATGTTGTGGTGCCTCCATGCTTGCTATCTCAGGACCAATTTTCCCTCACATTGCCAAAAACTTTATTTAGCTTTGAACTTCACCCGAGCTTTGCAGTTACCAAGAACTCCACAACCAAACACTTCATTCTGCTTTCAAAAGGTCCAAAACTAAATTTGGATCTCAGTTCTTTGGCTAGGGTCATTTGGCTAAAGTTTCTTGGCAGCTTCACTGGGACTGGTTACCACTGGGGCATCTCTGCCTGTTCGAGCTCTGTTACAGGCAGGAGCAAGGGGGGCTCCTGAGAGCCCCTTTGGTTTGAGTTAGACAAACTTGGTGACTGGATTCACTGCTCCTCTGCAGCAGGGTGCTAACCACATTGCATTTTTATTTTATTATCACTACAACAACTCTTAGTCTATTAATACGTCTTTTGTGCAAAAAAGAGTCTGGCACTTTCAAAAAGGAAAAGGTGGTAATGAAGAGACTTTCAAGCTTCTAAACTCACTCCAAATTGTTACAAAAAATATACTGAGAGCTATAAATTCTTAAGACAGAATTAAATAAAAAAATTAAAAAGCAAAACTCAGTGCTGTCAGGTCACTCTATGCAAAGTGAAATCTCTGATATTTCCCTCCTCCATTTTTATTGAATATTTTTTAAAAAATAATAGATTTTCATTGAAGCATCTTGACAAGTGGCAACTTTAATTTAAGAGTCAACCCTCCACACTGGCTACCTGAAGTTGGTGACCTGTTTGCCCAACTGGTGGCTGAGGATGCTCAGCAGGTTTAACCACAAAGGGGACAGCTCTGCTTTCTTAATTCTCACAGTGTTATTCAGAGCAACCAGCCATGCCTTTGGTGTTGAAACTCACTAAGGTCCCTGGGACACAGCCTGGGCACAAGTGGCTTTCAAGCCGGAACAGCCAGATTGAGGGTTCTTTACGTTAGCCACGGGACAGAGATCAGGGGTCATGGAGTTCATGTAGGTTACACCTTCATCTTCGTGAGTTTAACTCCTCAAGAAGAGCAGATGCATGCTTCATCTCAACTCCTTGTCCCAACCAGTGCTTGCAGGAAGCAGGAAAACTTAACGCATGCTATATAAAGCAGCAGAAAGACACACATTGTGTAACAGATGTCTGTTGAAAGGAGATAAAGAGACAGCCTGATTTCTTTCCCTTTCTTTTTTGTTTGCCTGTGTCCTCATTCCCCTCTGCCTGCCTGCCTTGCTATCTGGGGGAGGTTTCACATTGCATTAGCATTACCGCCCGTGCCTTGGCTGACCATCACAGAGACTTTGCTGCCAAGCTGCTGCCGCTGGCCACCTGGCAGCTAGTGCAGGGACAGTCTCCGACAGGCAGGACAAGGACCTCTCAGTGACAGACCCTGAGCCTGAGGGGCAGGAAAGGGTCTAGAGGAAGATCAGCCAGGGAGCAGAGTCGCCTCACAGCATTGCAGATCTTCCCATCACTAGCTGCCTCTTCCTGTTGCCATAGGTAGGGTGGCTTTATTAGCTCTCCAAGCCTGCTCTTTTAACACTGGTGATCCACAGTTAGACCTCGACTCTCATCAGTGAAAAGGTATCCTCCTGGTTTGTTTTTCCCCCAGGGAACTTCATGGTACTGCGCAATGTCTCTGGTATCTAACCTCATTAAAGGAGCTCATCTTATTCTGCCATACTGAGGAAAGTCTCATCTCCCTTAAAGGCAATGACTCAAGATAATAATCAGTGCAACAAGGATGTCTGAGGGTTTTTCCATCTACTACTTATGTCTGGGTTATACTTTTCCTTCCCCCATTACTGTAGCCACAAACACTGTTCTCAACTCGCACATTTGGTTGGCCCTGAAACATAGTCACAGCTGCTGACCATCACAGCTTTATCCCTGGCTGTTGAAAGGATGAGATAGGTTCAACTTCAGGATTCAGAAGTGTCTTAATAAGGCCTGATCTAACAATACCACACTGGCTAAAGTCACTCTGCTCACATCTCTGGAGATAAAGTTGCAAAGTTCTGACCTTCTTGAAGTTATGAGTCATGAAAGAACTGACAGCAGCCACACACAGAATATGGTAATTTTCAAAAAAACTGAGGACACTCCCACTTACTTTCCCTGGTGGTGCCTGTCCCAATCCTTCAGGCCAGTACAGCAAATCCTTGGCAGGACCAGTGAAAGGTCTAGAGAATAAGTCCTATGAGAAGCAGCTGAGTGGGCTGGGGTTGTTTAGCCCAGAGAAAAGGAGACTCAGGGGAGACCTCATCACTTTCTATAAATACCTGAGAGGAGGGCATAGCAAGATGGGGGTCAATCTTTTCTCTCAGGCAACCAGCAACAGAACAAGAGGAAAAGGCCTCAAGCTGCACCAGGGGAGGTTCAGGTTGGACATCAGGAAGATTCTTCACTGAAAAGGTGGTCAGGCACTGGAATGGGCTGCCCAGGAAAATGACGGAATCACCATTTATGGAGATGTTCAAGAAGCAACTGGACGTGGCACTTAGTGCTATGGTTTAGTTGACATGGTGGTATTTGGTCAAGGGTTGGACTCGATGATCTTGAAAATCTTTTCCAACCTTAATGATTCTATGATTCTATAACTTACTGCTAACAACACTGAACTACCTCCAAAAGGTTATTATTAAAACTCATTCATTACATTAATTTGCAAGCCTCATTTGACGTCAGCAGACGTTTATCTTTCAGCCTGGGGGGTTATGCTAGCTCCTGCAAGCCAAAGCCCAATCACAACAGATGTTTCAGTTTGTAATTACAGGGTGATTTCCAATGATACCAACTGCCTATTTCGCCTCCATACATTTTCAAGTCCAAAGGTTACCTCACTATTTCAATTCCTGTGTATCTACACATGGAAAAAAATCTTCTCATAAACAGATAAATTAATGGTAAGAAAATAATAAATTATGAATAATGAATAAACTGTATGGCCTGTGTCTGTACTCAGCACAGGAGAAGAAATGGGGGCTCGTTGAGCTGGGAGCAGAGAGTGCTCTCGGCAGGCAAGAAGATCTCTTGAGCAACTGGATGCTCTCTTGTTAGGAAGGGAAAGAAGCAGCACAATTTCAGGCTTCTTTTCTCATTTCTTTGAGGCTGGTAAGTTGAAATCAGTTCATATTCCTCCCACACTTCTCCTCCTCCGCCACCATAGTGAGTTAAACCTTCTTGACTCAAAAAATTATGCCTGCTACTCCCCCAGCTCCATCCTGCACCCTTCAGAGGAGGGTGAAGCTAGCTTAGTGAGCTACTTCGGCAGAGGCTTAAAGCTAAATAAGCAGCTAAGTCCTTCGCTGGGTCAGGGCCCTCTTAGTTTGGATAAACATGCTTTTGCAAGGGGTGTTTTAAGAGATTTAGGATGCTGTCTTGACCAACGTCCTTCATTATTCCCTAGGATAGAGCTAGAACCTCTCAAAATATTATTATTAGGTTATTTTTTTATTTCCAAAAATAAATGGAGGTGAAATTATATTTCAAGAAGCAAAAAGCCTATTTATTTTCTTTTTTACACAATTCATGATAAGCAACATAATGAAATCATAGGTTGATAGAGGAGGGGATGGTTATGAATAAAAGCAGTGATGAAACATTTTTGATGTCTATTTTCTGATCAGTACGAACAGTTATGTTTAACCCAGGCCAAATTTCAGAAATGCAATAATTGCCATTGAAAATAACATTGTGCTTCACACTACTTTTTATGGTTATGCAATTATTTGATAAAGTCACTGTCGAAGGACTACAAGAAAGACAATATTTTACCTAGAAAAGTCGTGCTAAGCCTAAGACACAGAAAGAGATAATAAATTATTATGTCAGAGAGTAATTAATTTTATTGGTTGTATACTAAGAATTATTTTTTTCTACAACCTGTCATATATACTCCTGTATTCTTATCAACTACAAAGTAAGTAACCTTTTTTTTTTTTTAATCCAAGCTCTAAGGAAAAAATTAAGTTGCCTAGAAAGCGGAAATAATTGCAAGAAATTTTTCTTAACTATAGGCATAACAAATGTAGTCAGATGTAAAAAACACATCCGACAAGACCAAGACGGTCTGAACTATTTAAAGGTTGTGGAATGCATCTCTCCCTTAAAGAAACTGTTGACAAGCTGCCAGAACTCTGAATTGCAAATCCTCCATCCATGAATAAATCAAAGGAAATTCCAAGAAATAACTTAAGGCAGCTTAAATGACTTATTTTGCTATAGTAACTGCAAATTCCCCATGAAGATACATGTGATCTGCCACAAGTCAAAGGTATTTGAGCCACCCTCGTTGGGTATCATGACTCTGCTGGTAAAGATGTGCTGTAAATAAATCAAACATGTCTACGAGGACCCGATGAGGTTCCGCTGAAGACTGACTGCATTCTGCTGGAGACCGTATTTTGCTGGAGACTGTATTTGCTGGGGACTCGATGCGCTAATTAGAGTGAAACGACCAGTAGGTTGCACTGTTGATCTGGGAACACTATGTACTTTTATTTCAGGGGGTATTTATGTGGCTGGGGAAAATCTTTTCCTCCTAGGGAAGAGATATCAGAAGAGTGCACCAAAGGAAATGCAGTACTTGAAGTAGCACACTTGTTGAGCAGGCTCCAGCAAGTCAACCTACCCTCTACCACCAAATAGGGGCCCTGCTTTGTCCTGCCTATTTAGTGCTTGGGGTCATGCAGGGAGTTTCCCTTAGGATGACTGGCTTGGCAAAAGCTTAGTGTTTCTTGAGCACTGACTGTTTCATTTACAAAGACCTGAATGAGGAGGAAACAATCTGGAAATCCTTGTAACTAATGAGAAGAAGTGGGATATGCCAAATCCCAGAAGCGGTACTTCATTGTTAAGACAGACAAGCTCCAATGAACTCTTCCCCCATCCTGTGCAATGCTGGGGTGGATGGACTCCCGGTCCCTCATAAACTTACTAAATAACTGTAGGTTCAAAAACATCTCAGCAAATGCCTTTATCAGATCAGGTCAAAAATTTTATTACTCTCAGGGTCTCTTGTCTCCTTCCTGGAAAAACTGCCAGCCATTTTGTAAGTAGTTGGCTGCTGACAGCAAATATTGATTGCCTATTTCTAGCTCAAGCAAAGGCTTACACACATCAAAACCAAAACAAAAGCAAACCCACGATCCATTGATGATCCCACGATAAGGCTGCACAAAGGCCACTCTTGTCTTACACAGATCCTTTTCTGTAAAACAAACATCATCCCTCCCGTGCCAATGCTCTTTACCCTGTCTGCATCTTATGCAGTTCTTTGTCTGATGGGAAATCATCAAGCTTGCAGTTGTTGGAGACTTCTTAACCAGGATACTGAGGGAAGTAGAAGGACAGGGCAAAGTCAGGCCACTTCCTATTTTAAAGGGAGACATTTTCATCTCTGAACTTTGTTGCTGTCTTATAAATGATGCTTTATGAAATCTACTGACTCACTTTTTCTTTTGGGGTTGTCACAGTTGTGTTTTATAAAATACATATAATACTTGTTTGGATCAAAGGTATGGCAAAAACAAGTAGGAATCCATAACCAGTGAGACTCTCTGATAGTTAAAATTTAAAATACATCTGTTAACCTGGATCTCAAAATCAGACTCAGATGACTGTTTTTATCTTTTTCCACTCTTTTCTAGAACACTAGTACAATTTACAATTTGTTATATCTTCTGCTTTCTGAGGCAAAGCCACTTTACCACAACAGACTATTTGCCTACAAACTATTTGTTTGATGTGTTCACATAAAAGTATTCTTTTCTGTCATTTATGACAGGAATCAACTGCAAAGAAATACACTGTCCCAGTTATTCAGAGATTATTGTTCAATATTCAGAATTCCACTGTCTAAATTCCTGTAATTTCCCCAGATTGGAACAGTTGCTCAACTCCATGTGACATTCTGCACCCAAGATAATTATGAGGCTTATTTTGGGTCCCTTATTTTCTATCACTGCTCTGCATGACCCTTCTCACTACAGTTATGTCTTAGGTGAGACAACTCTCATATTCCCATGCAATTCACAGGTGGTTCTGCTGCATGTCAGTCCTCAAATTCTCTTTCTCGGAGTGTCTCATGTTTTCCTTCTTTGCCCATTGAATTGGGGTACAATTTCTGCAAGTGACCTTCACCAAGCTTTTGAGATGTTCTCTTGAAAACAGCTTCAACCTTAGAAAAGTCCTTTCATGGCCTATTTTTTCCTCATTGTACCCAACTGATCTTCTTGACTCAAGTTTCTGTAGCATTGTCAAATTGGATGGTTTTACTGAGCAAACATAGCTTCAAAAATAAAATCTTCAAAATACAAAAGCCCAATTTTGCATCCTTCTTTCCTTCATGTTTATTTGATAGAAAGTTGCCCTTGCCAGGTTTGCAAAGATGGGTTGCTGTCTGGTCAGAGGTCTTTCCACTTCCACTGGGCTACCGCAGGGATTCATTGGTGCACTCATTGCACATACTCATAACACTGCCTCTCATTTTGTTCTCCTTGCCTTTGGTCTGAAAGGTAAAATCTAGCTCAAGACCTAACAGTTGTCCAGAGTCTGTTTATCCTGCAAATCCATGCTAAAATGGGAAATACTCCACCTAGTAGTGTTTCATGGGAAGTGAGACCTACAGGAAAACTACCTGTTCTGGAGGTCCAGACAGAGCTCCCAGAGTTTTATTTTTCCAGATTTTTAGGGGGGGAGAAGCAAACATTCTGGTTTATATATTAGTTCTTCGAGAACACAAATGTGGTATGTAACCAAACATGTAAAAATTAGTAGATACATACACATAATTTTATGGGATTTTTTTTATCTTCTTCTTTTAAGCTTTAATTGAATTCCAAGGACAAACATCTTCACTGATCCGCTTTTGTCCCTAGCCCTTTGTTTCATCCACTGTCTTGAGTGTCCTTGGTAATTCATGTGCATTCAACAGTGCTGGGATTTCCTTGTCTTAAGGATTTCCACCTCCAGGCTGTTCCTCAGCTATATGAGCTGACTGAGGCTTAAAATGATTCAAGGGTACATTCTTCATCCTTTGTCAGATCAGTTTCTGGTTCACCTCATCTAATGACAACAGTCCCTTGCCAGGTGACAACATTGCCAAACTCAGTTATGCAGTTTGACTTGAACCAGTTTGACTTGACATTACTCAGCATTAGTGCATGAGTGCATTGCAATGGCACCACTAATTATCATTGCAAGCCCTGTGCCAGGTCCTCCTAGGAACGTTAGTCCGAGTCAGAGGGTGAAAGGTAGCAGCAACACAAAGATCATCCTTCTGATAGAATGGAGTTTTCCATATCACATAAATTTACAAAATCCATAACACATAAACTGTTCTTAGACAAACCCCCACAAATCATCACATCTGCCATAGACACTAGCTGCCTCCAGCATAACAAAATCATCATGGCTGGGCTTCGCGAACGAAGATTTAGGAAGGCTCTATCCACATTTGCTACAATCGCGCTGGTGGCTAATGAGGCCAATACGAGGTAGACATATCTGATTGCAAAAGGCACAACAGAAAGACTCCTTAGATGGTATATTCTGCAAGACATGATTCTTTCTGCATTGTCTTTTCTCCTCGAGAGTGATCCTGCATGCTTTCTCAAAAGCATCAGCAGCGTTATAGATGGTGTGTCTCCAGGCCTCCCGATTTGAGACCAGAGTAGACCAGTTATGGTGATCAATATGACCAAGGCTGAGATGTTGTTTCAGGGAGTCCTTGTATCTTTTCTTCGGGGCTCCTCTCTTGCAGCAGCCAATGGCAAGTTCACCATAAAGCAAGATCTTAGGGAGGCAGTGGTCCTTCATCCTTGAGACGTGCCCTGCCCAGTGCAGCTGTGTTCTCAGCAACATGGCCTCAATACTTGTAACTGGTGTCTGTTGAACAGATGTATTATTCACATAATCTGACCAGTGGATGTTTAGAATTGCACGGAGGCAGCGTTGATGGAAGCGTTCTAGGAAACGCAGGTGGTGGCGGTAGATGACCCATGATTCAGAACCATATAAGAGAGTAGACAACACTATGGCTTTGTAAACACTGATCTTGGTACTTTTCAAGTGTTTAATATACCATACTCTTTTATGGAGTTTTCCAAAAGCACTGTATGCCTTTGCTAACCTGTTTTCTATCTCCCTGTCAATCTTACCACCAGAGGAGATGAGGCTACCTAGGTAATTAAACTGCTGGACTGATTTGAGCTCTGATTGGCCAATGGTGATATGGGGATGATGGAAGACTCCCTGAGGTGCAGGTTGATAGAGAACTTCTGTCTTCTTTAAGCTGACTTCCAGCCCAAAGAGCTCAGCAGCGTCTGCAAAGCAGGATGTTAAACTCTGCAGAGCTGCTTCTGTGTGGGTGACAAGGGCAGTGTCGTCAGCATAAAGCAGCTCCCGGACAAGATGGTTTAAGGTCTTAGTGTGGACCTTCAGTTGCCTTAGGTTGAAAAGGCTTCCATCAGTACGGTATCGAATGTAGATACCGTCCTGATCATCAAGGTCTGCCGTGGCCCTTTGGAGCATCATGCTGAAAAAGACTGTGAATAGGGTTGGTGCAAGAACGCAGCCTTGTTTCACACCATTCTTTATTAGAAAGGACTCAGAAAGTGCATTGCCATATCTGACTTGGATGTGCTGATCCTCGTGGAGTGAGATGATCATTTTAAGGAAGTTGGAAGGACAACCTAAACGTTCCAAAATCTGCCATAGACCTTTTCTGCTCACAGTATCGAAAGCCTTGATGAGGTCAACAAAGGTTACATAGAGTCCTTTGTTCTGTTCCCTACACTTCTCTTGCAGTTGTCTGAGAACAAATACCATGTCCGTGGTACTCCTGTTGGCTCTGAAACCACACTGGCTTTCAGGTAGAATTCCTTCTGCTATAGTGCGTATTAGTCTGTTCAAGAGTATTCTTGCCAGGATTTTGCCAGCAACAGAGAGCAGAATAATACCACGGTAATTTGAGCAATCTGATTTAATTCCTTTCTTCTTATACAAAGTGATGATGACTGCATCATGAAAGTCTGATGGTAGTTCGCCTAGTTCCAATTTGGCATGAAGTACAAGGCCCCAGTGTTTCCAGACTTCGGGTGGAATTCCATCAACCCCAACTGCCTTGCCAATTTTCACCTGCTGTATGGCCTAGAGTTTTTGATCATGAAGCCAACTCCTGAGATACGCTTTTCTGTTCTGGGCTTACCTGACCAAAAGAGGGTACAACCGGCACCATGTTCTCTGAGGTTGCCTTCCTTGTGAAGGCAAACTTCACTGAGAGCAGCTATGTCGATGTTAAGATGAGCCAGTTCATGGGCAATTAGGGCAGAACGACGCTCAGGACGTCCACTATCCGCAGAATTGAGCATGGGTCTGATATTCCAACATGCTAGAGTTAATTTAGGTACACCTTTGGAGGCAGATGCATGCCTTTGTCTTTTGATCTTTGTGCGACCGCATTGGAAGAAGATGCCCGTTGGTCTGCGGTTAACCAACCGGGTGAAAGGGGAGATGAGCTTTGTTTAGGCCACCTTATCTAGGCCCCTCTCCGAGTGGAGCAAGCAGTGCTGTTCTTGAAAAGGCTGCTTGGTCGTTCAGGGTGCTGCCCCAAGAGATTGTCATCTCCAGTCAGTCTCAAATGACCAATATCCTGAACCACCTGCATGCAGGGTTGGGTCTGCGGCTTTCAGTGCACCTTTCACCTGCCGTTTCAACCCTCGCCTGTCGCTACAGGGCTTTGTGAATGTGGGTAAAGCCTTCAAGCCTGTGCAATGGATTTTTAGGTGAGATGCAGTATGCGCGGAACTGAACCCACCCTTTAATCCTAAGGTTCATCTGCCAGGGCCAAGATATTACAGTACTTAATCTCTTGTATGTCCTTACTAATATACTTTACTTGGCTCACTAGAGTGCCCTGGATAATAAGGTGCCACAAGTAAAACACAAAGAAGAATCTTGCAAAATATGTGTTCAATACCATGGAAGCAACCTATTCTCCCATGATATCAAGAATAATTCCATGGGAGAGCAAAGACATACTTGTTACCCATGACACTGACACTTTAGGATATTCTTTAAATTAAATCATCTTCTTCCTCAGAATACATAAAACTGAAGGCTGAATTTTGTAGTTTGCTCCTGTTTCACATATTTCATTTTATCCTTGAAATTTCAATTCTTCCCCTAGTGAGTTATAGTCTTAAACGAAATATTCGAAACAAAGGCTTGAATGATTTCTTGCTTGTAAGCAGTTGAGTTCTATTTTAGGAACATTCAATATACCAAAGCTTCCAAAAAGCAATTCACTACAAGTTAGAAGTCAGTTTCAAATGTTTTACCTGGCCTCATTCTCAGCAGCAGCCACCCCCTCACGTACAGCTCTTTGTTAAAATATCTCTTCACAAGTTTGGATATTTGAACTTGGTCTCCACACACACACATATATATATCCTACTATAAGAAAAGATCCTTCCAGCCTTTTTGTGGGTTTTTGCTATTTCCTTTATTGTTATCTCCCGCTCTTTTGGTTATCAACTTGCACTTTAAATAGACCAGTGTCCTATCCCTTACTCCTGGGAAACTGTGAACTTTGTTCTTTTTTCAGAACCTTCCTCTGGTCTGGACATTTGTAGCCTGGGGCTTTGTCCCTCCAGGCCTCCCTAAATGGCCTCCACATTTCTGCCTTGATGGAAACAAACATCCCAAAGCAGGCATTATTTCCTTATACGCTGTTGTCAGCTGTAAGTAAACTGTCACTAGGCTGGTGATGAAGGGCAACCATGAAAAACTGTAGCACTAAGACAATAGGAAATTGTTTAAAAAAACCCGAAGCTTGCTGTGGCACTATGAGTTTGCAGCACTGAGGGTTATGATAGCCACACCATCACAATGTTGCCTTCAGCGAGGTGGAATGAATAGATTTTTAAAGACAACTGTCTATGTTTCATTGAAATCACATGTAATATAAGGACAGATATATATGATCCATGGAAGTACAGATCAGTTTTTGGTGGGTGTTAATTTATTTTGTATTCACCTGGAAACCCCAGAAAGTCAAAGCAAAACTCAGCTCCAAGCATTTTTTTTCCCATCCAACTGCTCATCAAAATAGCGCAAAATTAAAACCCAAATCCTCTGTTGAATTAAATCACAGCATCTCTGTTGTAGAATCTACACCAGCAGAGATGAGGTACTCTAGAGGGCTACCTCTGTACTAGGGACAGGCTAGGGTCTCCCCAGGGTCTAGAAAGCATGCTCCATGAGGAAATTTGGCCTCCAGCACATGATAGAGTGTTATCTAACCCTGGAGCTTGGAAACAACTACTGGGTTTTCTGTGCTAAAGAAATAGGGTTACCCATTACACTGCCACAAGTGTTGTGCTTGGAAGGATGCACTGTCTGAAACAGAATCTTGGCCAAAGAGGCAGACAAAACTGTGACTAAAAGAGCTTACAAGTTAAGGCACAGACCATACAATGATTTTAAGTATATTTAATGAATGGGGCCTCTCTGGGTGTGTTAAGCACATACATCTCTCTTGGTAGGACCAACCCCCTTGAAATTTCTCTCTGTGGGAGTTTGCTATAGAGACACAGTTTTTCCGTTCTCTTGGTCTTTTCTTCTTACGAAGCATTTGCACACAAAACCTCCCACAGTTCTTCCTGAGGTAGAAAGCCTTAGGAGGGTATGTGGAGAGCTCAGTTTTTCCTTCATAATGAGCAAGACAAACACAATTAATGCACAGAAAGTAAAGCCTTTCCCCTCAGGAGGTGGAAGCTCCTTTGCTGGCACTCCCAGCTCTTCTTAGCAAGCACCAAGCATTTGTCATGAACATGAACTCCCAAACCCCCAACCCAACTTGGGTGCATTTAATGCTACATAGCACAGCTCTTATTCATGTTAATAAACACCCGTTCACTTCAGTAATCCCGTTGATGTCATCAGCATGAGCAAGAATTGCAAAATCTAGCTGCTTTTAAGTAGCATTGTGTGTTACAGGGTTGGTTTTAGTGCGAGTGTAAATTTATATGCATTCAGTTGATCCTGTTGCATCATCCAGCTGAACTTTGGGTTCCCAACCAAGGGGATAGATTCTTGTTCATCTCAGAGGCCAGTGCAGTCTCCTGAACTTCCCTCTACCTTTCCAGAGGATTTCTGTGAATACAAAGCAACAGCCTTAATAGCAACTCACTCCCTTGCTTCAGTCCCTGATATCGCTTTAAAAATTACTGACAGCCAACTCTCCTCTATCATTGTTCCAGACACCAGCAGAAACCAGGTACAAAAGAAGGAAATAACAATTCCAACTCAGATATGCAATCTGAATTCCTAAAGTGCAAAGGGTTGTATGTATGCTGTAATGCAAATCCTGGGAGGTAATGTTTGCCTGTAGTTTGACTTTTCACTAAGATAAGAAGGAGTAAGCATACACCTGAGCTACGAGTTGAGCTGTTTGCCCCTCTGCAGCTCATCCAGTCTGCTTATATGTCAGATTAGCTTGTAGCTGGGCAGTATCTTGAACTGCGGTGAGAGAGGCAGGAGCTGATATGACTGTGGCTGGACATTTTGGACAGCCTATAGCCACGCATACTGACTCTAAATGCATTTCCACTCAGAGAAGCAGGTGACTTACTGACCTTGGGGATCAAATAAGGTGAGATGCTGTGGGATCAGATAACCACTTAGTCAATACAATGGCCTTTTTCCTAAGTACAAAGAATGCCTGTCAAGAAAAGGGCAGTGGTTCAAGCTGTGGTTTAAGCACTGAGTTTTCCTCATAGGGGACATGAACAAGGCTCTGGGCAGGTCTTGTAAATCCTGTTGGAAGAGGGCACAGTACAAAGCAGAATCCTCACAAGTCCTTCAAGGACCTTGCCACCACTGAGCAGGACTACACCTCTAAGGAGATGTGTCAGGACTGAGCCACATGACAGCCCTGTACTGTGCAAGTAGACTCACACTAGAGGAGACTTGACAGCAGGATGCAGGAAGAACTGGAGCTGGGAGGACACATGAAGCAGGACAACATGTTCCAATGGGGTGTTCACTGTTTACTCACAATCTGGTGTCCACCACTGAGTGAAGATTGATTGACAGCCTACTCTATCAAATAGTGTTTGCACCTCCACTGCTTGCACTGTATGGATTATGTCACGGTTGAAGGGTATGTGACCATTTTCTTCTACAGGACTTGAACATGTAAGACATTATTTCCTGTTGGACCAGGGCTAGATCGGCTTTGCCCAGCAGGGAGACCCAGCAAATCTGTTTTACCTGTAGTATGAGGGGATTTCATGTGGGAAGGAAGGGGATCTTGATAGCCTAGATTTTGACAAAGTTCTTGGCAACCTTCATGTGAAACAGAGTGAAGGCCTGGAGAAGTTAGGACAAAAACAGGAAAAGGGTGAAATATGGACACAAGGCAAAAAGAACATGGCATCTAGGGCTCAAGAGTCAAACTCTTATAAATTTATGGGCCCCTGTGCTAAAGGCACACTTATGCCCTGGGTACACAACACAGCAACGGGTGCACAGGCAGGTAGTTCTTTATGTGGTTGCAGGGAGTCCTTGACACGCAGCAATGACAGTAGTCAGCAGGCAAAGAGCTGTGAGCTCTACACTAATGGTGCCAAAATGAGTCTGCTCACCCCCCTCATCAGTGCTCTGTTTACCTGTTGCCTTGCTACAGGCAGCCGAAGTTCTTGGCAGAAGATGGGCCTTGATGGCTCCCCTCCCCATGTTGGTTGTCATTTTCTTGGCACTTGGGTTCGCTGTGTGTGTACAGGCATATGCACACACGCCCTCCCTGCAGATATGCACAGGGTGTGGTTACAAAGCACCCGTAGGGTTTCTTCCGAGGCAAGGACATACTTCAATTATTCTGTATTTACATAGGACTTGGAGAACAAACTAAAGGCCAATCCTGCATATGTTAAGAAACACCCTGAAACCAGGAGGGAAACAAATAGTACTGAGAATCGTGTTTTTAATAAGTCGCAAGAAGAAAACAGCTTGTGTAAGGTATGAAGTCCCTACATGAGCAGACTGAGTGGACCTATGCCATTGAAGGGCTTTGAAACAGACAGCCCATGCTGGTAAAAATATTGTTCATTAATATGCATGTAAAAATTTTTCACAAGGAGGTGGAAACATCAGAAATAACAATAGCAGCATCTGTCTGAGGACAGTTGCTACCTTCTTATAAACTTTTTTTTTTTTTCTTTTTTTGCATCTGGTTCCATTTATGACTCATACTTCCCAAACAAGCCATATGTTGCTGCAGAAGGCCTTTAACTTTGCTTGATTTGTATTGAGCGGTATTCCTGGCTGTCAGCCAAGCAAATGTAATAAAACCACTTTTTCCATCAAAAAATAAAAATGAAATCCCATTTGCCCCGAGATTTAATTAGCAGCCAGTAAGTCATTTTGGTGTTGAAAGCATGCACACTCATGCTTTCTTATAGCCTGATTTGCACCTTCAAACTCCATTGTAGCATTTTGTTCATCATAATACAAAAAATTCCAACTGCAGATCCTATAGCATTTGAATGATGGTCATTTTTTTTGAAAATGTTTCACCCTCTGAGCTCTTCTCTTCATATATCACAATGTACCTCTTATATTTAGAACACTGGGACATGTATTGGGTCTTCCTGGTAAGGTTTTGGTAACAGGAGGGGCTATATGTGAGAGAAACAACTCTGCAGACACCAAGCTCAGAGAAGAAGGAGGCACAGGAGGTACTCCAGGTGCCAGGGCAGAGATTTGTCTGTCACCCATAGTGAAGACCATGGTGAGGCAGGCTGTCCTTCTGCAGCCCATGGAGGTCATGGTGGAGCAGACATCCACCTGCAGCCTGTGGAGGTCCCCATGCTGGAGCAGGTGGATTCCTGAAGGCAGCTGTGATCGCATGAGAAGCCCATGCTGGAGCAGGCTCCTGGCAGGACCTGTGATCTCATGGAAAGAGGAGCCCACACTGGAGCATGTTTGCTGGCAGGACTTGTGACCCTACAGGGGACCAGCACTGGTGCAGTCTGTTCCTGAGGGACTGCACCCTATAGAAGGGGCACATGCTAGAGCAGGAGAAGAGTGTGAGGAGTCCTACCCCTGAGGAGTAAGGAGCAGCAGAAACAACGTGTGATGAACCAACTACAGGCCCCATTTCCCATCCACCTGCACCACTGGGGGGAGGAGGTAGAGAAAATGGGGAGTAATTTAAGCTTGGGAAGAAGGGAGGGGTGGGGGAAGGTGTTAAGATTAGATTTTATTTCTCAGTATCTTACTCTGATTTGATTGGTAATAAATTAAAACCAATTTCCCCAAGTTGAGTCTGTTTTGCCCATAACTGCTGAGTGATGTCCCCCTGTCCTTATCTGGACCCACAAGCCTTTCATGATATTTTGTCTCCCCTGTCCAGCTGAGGAGAGATGTGACAGAGCTGGTGGGTGCCTGCTGTCCAGCCAGGGTCAATCCACCTCATGACATTGATAGTTTTAACAACTTGAATACTGAGCTGACAACTGTAATTTTTTCTGAAATAGGCAGTCTATCATAAAACTTGTGTATAAAATAGGAGCTGGCATCCCATTAAAGCCCGTAGAATACAGATGACTAGATCATCGTCACTGCTGATGTTTCTGGAACTAACAGGCTAAAGTTAAAGGGGGAAGGAGACTCTATCCTACCTATTTAAAACAGTCATTGGCTTTCTTATTCACTGTTTTTTTTTTTAATTTAATGAAATTCTCAGGTAATGTGCATTGTGACAATACATTTTTGGTTCCTGTCTCATATTCCCCCAGGAAGGAGTAATGTTTGACACCATTGACATTATTTTGAATACTTTAATTTTAATAAAAACAGCAAACCAAACCATTGGAGGGTTTAGCTTGTCCCCTTTCCTGGAAAATTAAGACTGCAGAAGCCAGGAAACTTTGCAAGCTCCAGGATACCAAATTTCCAAGCGCTGTTTGGGAGCTCATGGGACACAGACAGCCAGAGTAGCCTCAAGCAGTGAATACTCCAAAGCCAGCAGTCTTAGAACCTCCACCAACTCCCTGACATGCCCCACCAGACTGAGCCCCCCAGCCAGCACTTCCCCACCAGTGGCTTTCATGGCAGCGGCCATGGCAGTCCATGGCTACGCAGTAGCAGCTAGAGAGCAAACACAGCCAAAGTTTAGGCTGCCTAAAGTAGCATTAATTCTCACTTGGATTTCTGCATGGAAATCCAGCGGGTTAGTGCAGGGCAATGCTCTAGACAGTGGCTGATCCTTTGCTCCCACAGCCTGGCAGGAATCCAACTCTGCAGAGAGCCAGCAAAAGCGTTTCACAGGATCCCGCAGAGCAGGGGTAAAACCACAGGGGCATTATTCCCCTCAGCCTCTTCCCCAGGCCTGTGTTAATTGATGGAGCAGGCTGCAGTACTCAGCTTATAATATCACCCAGTCTCCTTCACCCCCCACCCTGAGAGATCAGCTGGATCTGAATCCCTTTTGCTCACAGTAGGGCCAGAGGAAATACAGATGGAAAAAACTATTAGACTATTTACCTCATCTTCTGCCAGAGAAGGACTGCTTCCTGCAGTACTCCATCCCTTTGCCTTTTTGATTTTTCCATTTTTTTTTTAAGTTAAAAGACCCTCTCTTCTAAATGTCCAAGGAAAACTTCTGAAAGATTAACGACGAGTCCAAGATGTCTTGCTGTGCCAGCCTCATGAGTTAAAATGTCATCAAGAAGTATGAAACAGAGAGGAAAAACTCTGTCACAAAACTGGTCAAAGCCTCCACTTTATCATTTACATTTTTCCTGACAGTAAAATGGAATAGGGTATTTCAGCCATGAATGTTTGCTCATTGTTTCATTCATTTTGTTTTTTCCTCCTTTCTTTCTGGCTCAATATGGATGTTGTGGAGGGAAGAAAGATTATGAGAAACAGCAAATAGAAGTGAAGTGCCAGACATCAGTAAGTTAGTCATTAAGAAATTTTTAAGCACCAGATTTTCACATGAGCCCAGAATCCAGCAGTTCCTGCAGATAACAAGTGCTCAGCACTTTTGAAAACTCTGACCACTTCATCCAAGTGCCTCAGTCAAAGTCCAGCTCTTCTGAAAACCTGGCTTTTCTAATACTCACTCTTTTGAAGTCACCCTTTAGAAATTAGGAATGTATATCTACTTAGAAAGAATAAGCACACAGGCTCTTCCCCCGCCTTCCTTTGTCTTGCAAAGTACTGCTTAGAGGGTCAAGGCTAATTTGCCCAGAGGATTCAGGGCATTTGCACCAGTAACAAGGACATTCAGGGACCACCTCCTTCCATGGTCAAGAGCTGCACATCACCCCCACCCCCCTGTGAGATCCCCCCTTGCCCCAGTAAAGCACAGCTGAAGCAGGCAAACACCTTTGCTTCTCTAGGAACAGATGGAAACGAAGGAGGTTGAAATGGCAAAATGCCAAGTACTCTGACATTCCTCTGCAACTTTAGCAGCAAGATTTCTCATCACCTCATGGAAACAAGCCTTCAGAGACTGCACCTCCTGCTGCTAAAATGAATGTGGAAACTCCATTAGTTTCTATGGCAGTGTGTCAACCTCTTCTTATATTCTGGCAGAAGAGGGGGAAAAGAAATGCTGTTCTTCAGTACGGAGCTGGATCTGCCCCCACTGGCTTTCTCCACCTCACAGGGTGCTCATGGGGCTGTGTGCCGCCATGCATATTCATCCTGGCTGCTTTGCTTTGCAGCACTCCTGTCAGTTCAGAGATGTCACTCATCAGGAAGGTATGTGAAAAGGCAGTTTATGTGGTAATATTGGTTTTGTTTTTGATAAAGCCTGCTGGTGATCAAGCTCTCCTCAACATGTCAGCTTCAGAATGAATATTCATACAATGCAGAAAAGCAGGGAAACTCACTAGAGTAGAAAATTTTTCTGGTTTTCAAAAAGCTGTTGTTTTCTCCTATCACTGCTCACACAACCTGTAGTCCACCCTGCAAACAGGCAAAATCTCACAGGCTATTTGTATGCTTCAAAAGACCTCAGAGGCATTAGGCTCCCAGAGTCCCTTGGCTGCCCTGCAGTAGAGCACTGGCAACACTGGAGCTAGCCTGGTGTGCCTTGGATGAGAAGCTTGCCTGTAGGAGATGAGTTTGCAACATATATGCAGCAATGCACAGTGGAATGCACAGGAGATCATCCATTTTTCTTAAAGCTGCAAGGAAAATGACACCAAGCAACCTTGTGCAGACAGTTGCCAGCGTGGAGAGACAGCAGTCCCTGAATGCCACAGTTCATAGTCCTTGCAGGGGTCTGCTCTCAAGGATAAATTTCATCCAGCTCTGCCTCCACTTAAGAATATCTTGTATGAAAAGATAGAGACTTTTCTCATTTTCTTACATTCAGTCATATGCCTACTAAAGCCCTACACAAGTGAACCATATGTACGGGCCACCTCTATACTAAAAAATTAGAAAAATTCTTAGAATTTTCCTGATCAAGCACAATCATTTGGAAAAGATGTACATACACACAACAAATCAGCTTATTATACCTCATGTAGGCATCACATACGGGCAAAAGCCAAGTGTTTCACAATGAAAGCTGTATTCCACATTCCTGGTGCCATTGGTGGTACTGAATCCAGTCAAAAGCAGACATACTAAAGATAGTGCAAACACATGTGACAGATGTAGCATATATAAAGACCCCAAAAATAACTGCAGAACAAGTCAAGCTCTCCAGCACTTTCATCTTAAATCGAGCCTACAGTAAGCATATGTTCAGGGACTGTGTTTGGTGTGTGCTTGAGAAAAGGGCACAGGGGCATTGTCACAGTAATAAACTCAATTAGTACACAGACTGCTGATTTTTGCATGCAGGCAATTAAACTGAAAAAAACCCCAAACCACCAAAATAGTGACTAGACTAAAATGGATGATGTGCTGTGCAGGTTTTGCATTGAATATCCTGGATTTACTTTAAGGACATTCTTTAGAGAATATTGATTGGGATTTTCATGGGTGGCTAAATGACTTAAAAGAATAACTCCCATCAACTTGTTCCACTGTACAATGAAATAAATCAATAAGGCTTGTTCTCCCTGAGCTATTTAGGGCAAAACCCAGTAAAGGATTCAGGTACTCTAACACCTAACTTTTAGGATTTGTTCCTCACTCTGAAGCCCAGGACATTAAGTTCTGGCCCACCTCTATTGGACATAGGAGTGTCAGTCACCTCAGAAAGGAGATGGATGCTAAGTAGGAAGCATGTTTGGAAACTGTGATCTCCAAGCTACCTAGAAGACTGAAGGGAGGGACCTGCTTTAGCTCTTGTTCCTCTAAGTCTCTGCCACACCACTCTACTCACCCCTCTTCCTGGCAGCTCTCTCCCTACTAAGAAGGGCACATCCGAACATCTTTTCTTCTTGGGGACAATAGGCTACAGTCTTGACGATCCAATGAATCTTGAATATTTTGTTTCACAGTTGCAGAACTTCGGCAGGAAAGAAAAGACTTCTACTCCTCACGGGGTACTTTGGGCACTCTCTACTAGGAGACTGGAAATGTCTAGCCAGTTTAAACACAGATTTGGGTGTCTGTTTTTTTTTTTTAGATACCCAGAAAGGGGAACCAAATCATTAGACTAATCGATTAATCTGTAAGAGATGGTGACAGCACTTGCCAGAAGTATAATTCAAGAGGGAGGCACATTTCATTATGTATCAGGTATTTTCAAAGACCCACTCAGTAAGGCAGGTCTCACAGAGGATCTAGGGCAAGAAATATGTACTTTCTGATATCCAGGTCAATGTGGGAGGGGAAGAGACATGAAGCAGTTCCAAGGAGAGAAGTGCAACTTGTGCCCAAAAGCAAGAAACAGCCTCAAACAAGGTGGAGCACCTTATAAGTGGAGGTGCCGCTAGGATTAAGTGGGAGCTGACTGCAGCATTCTTGGATTGGAATTCTTGTGCTTAAGTCCCTTTACTCCATTTTGGTCTGTTAGAGCTAATAATGTCCTTTATTGGTGCTAATTATTATCCACTGCTGGCAGTGTGTCATGCAGGGGGGAAGACCTGTATTTAACATGCAGTGGAGTTACTGCCCTGAGTCAGAATCTAAAGCTTCATAAGAGGATTGTGCAGGCAGTTATATGAGACTGATACGCCCTCTATTTTGCTGATGCAAATAAATCCTTAAGTGACTCTGGTGACAGTATTCTGAAAGAAGGAAGTAAAGAGAGCTTGCCAAAGCATCTGTATTTCTCTTGTGCTTTATAGAAAAGACATATGGATCTTCATAGAAAATTATAACCTCCTCAAACAATATAATAGGTAATTATATTCCTGACATAGAATTTTTTTAGCACATTGCATATAAGTATCCTTGTTCAGTTCTGCAGTTTTCTAGAGTGCCCTGTTAAATCTCTTCTTCTCATCCCTTTTAAAACCACAGAACTTTTACATCAGAGACCTCAGAGTTACCCTCCTTTGGTCCTAACAGACCTATGTGCATCCACCACACCAAGTATTTTGGAAAGCATACCCTCCCCATCACCCTTCAGAGGGGCTGTCTCACACAGGCAACTCCAGTCTTGCCTGGAGACCAACACCTCTGGCTGGGAGCTGTGCAGCTACATTCTCCTCCACACTGAGGCTGAATTCATAGGCTCAGCACAGCAGGGCACAAACATAGCCCCCCACTGTCATCTCCACAGGCAGCTCGGAAAGGGCTGCACTAGGCACCGCAGGTGAGCACTCATGGGATTTTCTGCCCCCCCAGTCCCAGTTGCTGTGCCCACTATGTGGGTTCTGAAAATTGCTCATGTCTTGGAAAATTCTGTCAGACGTGTTTCCTCCTCCACACCCCTTCCAAAGCATGTCATCATTGATGCCCAGGCCTTTTATGAGGATACATTTTTTTCAAAGCACCGTATGGACATTAACTCATTAAGAAAATACAATTACAATTGTAAATACCTGAAACCTCTTTAGGGTTGCTCCATTGTAACCCAAAAATATCACATGTAATTTTAATGATACTTACTCACTGATTATTAAAAAGAAATTCCCCAAGGCTGAAAAGCTGGATGGCAAATTGCAGCTTCAAATTAATTAAAATAATCAAACAAGCCAGAGGTAACTCCCACAGAAAGAAGGCTGCTTATAACGGCAGTGTTAATAGAGAATTTACCATCAGGGGTTGCCTGGTTCCCTTTTAATAAAGTATCTATGATTACCTGATTAGCTGATCATTGTGCAGAGAATTTTGTCCTCAATACAGCCGTGAAAACAAAGAAGAGGGAGGTTTTTATCAGAGCTTGTTTATTTAAAATGTATAATTGACTCCTCCTTTTCTTTTACAGAAGCATGGTCCAACAAGCTGCTCACCTCCAACAATATATACTGCTTCTCCTCTCTCCAGTCTGAAATGAGACAATTTTCTGTCACATGCTTATTTTAGCAAGGTTACTATAATGATCTGGAATAAAGGTAGAACATTTCAATGGGTTTGAGAAACTAAGCTTTAATGTTTAGAAGCGGTCACCATCCATTATGGCATTACGCTAATCATATGCCATCATGTTAGAATTACGACAACATACCAGCTGCGGTTCTGCCCCCGTGTGGTATTATTGGAGAAATAAACTAGTTTGGTTTGATAATATATGAGAAAGTCAAAATATGGTCCACATTTTTCAGTGCCACTCACATTTTTAAGGGTGCTTCTTGTGCAGGATACTGGAACACCAATAAACTTGAAAAATTCAAAGAACACATGAAAACTAGACACCTTATGGATGTAACTGTATATTTATTTCTTTTTAAAGAACACTCCTTAAATGTATTTTAAGTCCATATACAAACTTGTTTTCACAGATTTATAATTCACTAAATAGCACAAAATATAATCCAGGTCGTTGATTTCTTTCATCTGTGCGTATGCATGCGTGTGTTTGAGTGTGTGTGTGTGTGTGCGTGCGTGCGTGCACGCATGCTGCTGGTGGTAGTGGTAACCCACCACACGTATTCAAACACAAGCCCGAGCTCCTCCTGACTTTCCTTTGGAGCAAACCTTGCCCAGATGAAGACCCTACTCTGGAAGACTGTGACTCTCTTGCCCATGAATCCCATTTCAGAAGAGGCCATGGTGGTGGTGCTCTCTGCCTTACCAGCAGGGCCACACACCTTCATCCACCAGACAAGATGTAAAAGAACAGAATGGGAGCCTCCCCTGAAGCTGACCCAGGTACTGTAGTTGGAAGTGACCAGCCGTGGAGTTCATGTGCAAGGAAACACCTTTTTCTCCACTCCAAACCCCTCAATGACACTCCCGTGCACTTATTCAGGAGTGAATATGGCCCTTTGTCAGCCCTCACTAGCAGGGGACTGCCAGGGCTTAGCAGGGCACCGTGTGTCCAGCCAGCAGGCCGGCTCCTCGCCCAGCCCTGTGCGGCCGTAGGGGCCTTGCCACCCTGCTGCTGGAGGTCGGGGAACGGCTCATAACACTGCTGGACTCTGCCTCCTGGCAGTCAGCGGTGCCCCGGCTCCAATCCTGGAAGCACCAGCATAGCAAACCTTGCCGGTCCCGGTGAGCTACACAGATGGCACCAGTGATGCACATATTTACATGGGGTGGAATGTTTTCCCATAGCTTTTTTAAGGAGTATATAGATCAACATGTTCACGTAAGACCAAATACTTTTAATATATTTATAACTGTTTTATAAAGCTTTGAAAAAACTCACAATAGCACATTGTTTTACTTTAATGCTTTACGGTACTATCAGTTTAAAATCACAATCAGCACTTAAGTTATAGTCAATCCGGCAAACAAGAGACAAAAAAAAATTACAAGAGTTAAGAACTGACTGATACATCCTTTATCTTTTTTTTTTGAACTAATGCATAAGTGCAGAATAAGATAAGATACTCTAGTTTAAATATCTTGTTTTACAATATACATTTTGTTCTAATTACGCAACAGTAAATCCCATGCTTCACATAGAAAAGCAATCCACAACATTAAGAAAAAAATTTACAATTTATGAAACAAAGTAAATAAATATTAGTATTACAGAATCAGAGCTGTACATAAAAGCTGTTCAGTTTTAATCATATAAAAATATGTTTTAGTGCAACCTCACATATATTGATGCTGTTCTGTTTTACATCATTTAGATCCAAGTGTCCAAAAAAGGAAAGAAATTACATTTATTACAAAGCAGATACACAAATTCTAAAATATGTACAAATTACTGCTAAAAAAATGCTTATAAGAATATAAGCAAAGTAAAGAAAAGGCACAAACATCTGTACAATTTAAAAGTACCAGACCCAATAAGAATTTCAAATTTAGTTTTGGTCAGGCTCATGATGACTTGTTACTTTATCTAATTCTTTTGATATAACAAAAGTATATATAATAGCAAACTACTGTAACTTAGAACAGGCATGCTGTAAAGTTGAATACTTCTATCTCTAGGAAAAAAAATGGTGGTGTAAATGTATGGGTGAAAGTCTCCATGCATCTCAGATCAATGTGGCTTGCTCTTCTCAGATGACGGATCTTTTCTCTCCTGTGTGCTTGATGGGGGGTCACTCCTGCTGTGAAAGCCCAACTGCCGGATGTCCACAAAGCTCTTGCTGTAAAAGGTGGGATGGGCTAACACAGTCTGTGATGTACCAAAACTGTCCTGCTCACCACCGTGCAAGTCAGGATGGGTGGCTGAGGCACAGGTCTGGCCTGGCTCAGATCCACTAAAGTGTTTAATGCTAAAATGTGCACTTTCTAAGGGTTTCTGGTGAGGCTCAGAAGGCCTCTGCAGCTGCTCTGCCCCGTGCAGAACGGCTTCTTCTGTGGCGATTCGCAGAGAGGCTATGGCTTTTGTACAAGTCTGTATGTTCTCCTCCTGCTCCCTCTCGGTAGCCACGACACTGTCCTCTGATGTGCTCTGTGTCAGCAACAGCAACGGCGAGGAGGGTGTGCTGGAGGGAGTGCTGGGGTGCAAGCTGTGCGGAGAGGTACGTTTCTCGTGGTGCTTAGAAATACTATATGATTCTTTTGTAAGGGTTTCCACAGTTCCTCTTTGCTTCTCCTCAGAGACCTCCCTCTGCAGGGCCAAAGTGGACGGAGAATGTAAACCTGAAAGGGCCATGGGTACTGAATGGACCATCTGGATACCCCCAATAGGCATCATGGGGATAGGTGCTCGGATCTGTTGCTGGGAGTGTAGTGGAAGATGACTGAAGACATAGTCACTCGGACCTTCAGGAAACAGGCTAGACCTGCGGTGCTCCATGCCTCCTTTTTCTCCATATACATTGAAGTAAGGTGCCTGAGACAACCCCCTTCTCTGTAACCAGAAAAAAAAAAAAAGAAAAGAAAAAAAGAGAAATGTCAGCACTTCTACTAGCAGAATTCTTGTCTGGCTGCCAAACCACCTATCTGCTTTCCTGCCTAATACAACCTCCCTTTCATGAAGCACCTTTCATGCAGATGGATCCCAAAGCATTTGGAAATGCACTAATTGCATATCCAAATAACAGAGGAGGTTTTGCTCAGCTCAGATCTACAGGGCTCATGCCTCTGAGGTGAAAGGTAGCAGCTAGTTAAGAGAGCTCAGCAACAAAATGCAGCAATTTAGGTCAGGAAGCGAAGAGTATTATATTCAACTGAAACTTTGAAGAGAATTTGCGGTAAACAGATTTTCATTCCCCCCGAGAAATTTAGCCTGGAGATCCATCTTATTCTTGTTTTTGGAAAATTGTGCTGGCATTTGCAGTCCACACTGGGTATCAAGACTTTGTTGCAGAGAAATACACATCCAAATGCCCCCTGCTCACTGCCACTGCTTGGCGTAATGGAGAAAATCTGATGGCATGTACGTATTTTCTGCCTCCTGAAAGATTCTGCTTTTGAGCCCCAGAGAAGGCACTTGCTCCCTGTGAGCTTTACCCAATCCCTGATGAAAGGGGGTGGGTATTTTCATGGAAGTTCAAGTGCCTCTGTACAATGAAGATACAAATTTTTCCAGTTATTGAGACAATGAAGAACCATTCTGGCCTATCTGCAGTGTAAACAATAAATAGTAACAAAAGCACAGGCTTTGCTGTGAGCAAAAGTGATGATTCTGTCCCAGGGAGACTCACCCACTCATAATAGGATTGAGAAGAATGGAGGATTTTGTGATGGCTAATAAAAGCCAATCTTGCAATATTGACATTTTCAGTGCCTTCCCATTAGTTCCTGCCTTGGAAGAATGAATAGTTCCATCTCCACTCAGTATTAAATATGCCCTGGGCTTTTAGTTTGGGGTTTTTTTCATTCTTAAGTTTTAAAAATTGTTTGCTATCTGATGATTAATTACCATTTATTGTTGAACAGAGGAACAATGATTACAGAAGTGCAGGATGACATTTTCATAATTATGTGTGGGATTTGGCCACACAACTCTCAGGGCCTCTCACATGAAATTAAATGAACAAAAATGCTCATCTCTGGTCTGTAAATTGACCAAACACCAATCAATTGCCCCAAAGCTCTAACACTACCACAGCCTTGGTGCGGCAGCCCAAGGACTACAGTGCTAAATGCCAGCGCATTAAAGTGGCAGCACTTCACTGCTGGAAAATCCTAGCTCTCAAAGCATTAAGCAAGCTCTTGATCCCATCCCAGGGAGCTGGTTCAGGGGGCAATTAAAGATTCAGTTTCTGTGCTACCCAAGGGCTCAATCTCACTGTGCTCAGATGCTTTGTCCTGTTTAATATAAATCAACACTGAGACAGGAAGGGTGACCCATAATCATCAGACTCAAGCTTCAGAGATGTTATTTTTCAGAGACTAATCTATGTGGGGAATTTTTGTATTCAGAAAGTGAGATGCTTGAGTCTCATAAAAGAGAAACTGTCATAAGAAAGCACAGTGACAGCACATTATACTGCTGAATGGGGAAAAATTTACAAAATAAACTGCAGTTGCCAATAAACTGCATAAGACTCAGTTAACCTACCCTGTCAGTCCTTCCTATCACTAACCTCACCTCTGCATAGCTACCTGCCCCCTATTTTTTTCTCCATCTTTGGTGTGTCAACTCATTTCTCAGTCATACTGTCCTCTTGGATGTTTCCTAAGCCACGACATTTATCACTATTACATCTGATGTGAACTCGGGCTAAGGGAAATTGAGTAAAAGCAACCAAAAAAAAAAAAAAGAGTAAAACTCATCAAAGAACAAACCTAGTCACACACAAATCTCTAATTGAAAAAGACATTGGCTTCATGTTTTACCCTGCCCAGTTTCAAAAGGGAATAGAGCAACAGTCTGTCCTTGCCAGATAGAGGTGGCTAACATGATAGAAACTGCTACACACTTTAAGATCAGCAGTATCATCCAACACATGTCTCATATGCCCAATTTTTACATAGACAGTGGCAGTCTGTGCATCTCCACTGGACACCTTCTAAGCCTGGCTGAGTATATATTGGATTATCTTTCTCTAGCTCTGGCAAGTAAGTTTGGAAACAGACAACATAAATTGTTACAGGCACTAATAACTGTTCCGACCTCTTACACAGCTTTTATTTCCTTTACCAGTATCTAGCATTTTTATACCTACAAGCAGACACACATACACATACTCATGGGAAAAGACTGTCTTTTTTTAACAAGCATCCTCAAAATCCAAAGACTTTATTCGGTTGACAGGGCAAGTATTAGATCACAGAGCACAGCGCAGGAAGTCACAATGTCTTTTTGCAGTGCAGTCAGAATGGGTTGCTGCCAGTGCTGTGAGGTTGCTGCCATGCTTCCTCTCTTTGTCAGGTGATGGGAATCCAGTTCATTTCCTATTAATTCTCATTTGTTACAGATTAGCATATTTCCCTTCAACTCCAGATGACATATAATTTCCAAAGCAACAATACTCTGTAGCAGCTTTTCATGAAATGCTCTGACCTGGTCATAAAGCTAGACTTTCACATCACACCCCTGAGCAAAGGCATTTCCAGCTTCACAGGTCCCCCAGAATGCCTCAGGGATGAGATAGGGTTTACCCTGTATCTGGTACATCACCCAAAACAGGTTGTGGGAGATTCAGAGGAAGATCACATTTCAAAGCCATGCATCCTTCACAGATATTCTCTGGACAGCCTCAGACTACAGCTTGCAAAAAGATGTTGGGTGGAAAACAGTGTCTTTGAGTACTGTATCATAATGTACTTGAGGTTTTTTAAAGTTAAAAATCAGAAAACGTTGAATTCAATAACAGACCATATTACCAATGTATTTTCTGAAAGACATGATGCTTAATAAAGTGACTAAAACTCTATGTGGACTTCAGTTTCAGGATCAGCTCAATTTGCAGCCCTACTGAGAATGCACCATAGTAGCCCAGATACATCAGTGGACCTATTTACAGTTTACCTGGACTTCAGAAGTGGTTGGCTCTCTGTACAAGAACTTATTTCATTCAAGATGATAAAGTAGTGAGTATTTGGGAAGGGATTTAATACCCATATCTGGGATGAACAAAGGATTTTAAGTCCTATCAACTTTAAAGTGGTTATAGAAGTACCTAACTTCCTTCATCCCTTCTGAATATATCAAGACAGGCTTTGGACTTAAAAATAAATGAGATGAGGAACAAAATGGCAACGCAAACAAAATGCACTACCTCCTAGAAGCTAAAACAGTTGCTAGAATCAAGTCTGTACCACTCACAACAAGATATGGTATCTAGTCCCGAGGCTGAAAGAAGAGGCAAGAGCTCTGGTCTGCACTAGGTAGCAGAGGGATGCATTAAGACTTGGCACAAGCAGGAATGGAGTGAAACTGTTGGTGCTGGATGCCAAGCCCAATACAAGTATAGTGGGCTTGGAGGAGAAGGTTTCTTTGGATTAGTGCTATGCGGTCTCTTTTCACTCACTTGAATGGCCACTCACAGTTCTAGTGCACCTGCTGCACTCCTGGAGAACATTTTTTCAGTTTAATTTCATCTGACAACAATCCAGATCACTTACTCCAAGACTGCAATTTGAGTCAATGCACAATAAATGTGACAACAGAGACATATGCCTGATCCAAAATAAAATGGTAACAGAGATTCACTCAGGGTGAACAAATGCAGCCTTCCTTTTCCTTCTCTTTCTCTCAGGACTGGCAGAAAATGACTGGGGAGAAGAATCGAAGCCCTCCAATAATAGCATCAACCTCCTCAGGAAGGAAAGAAACCTCTGGCATTCACAGAAGAGGAGACCCCGAATTTATTTAGAGAGTAGAGAGTATCTGCCTTTAATTTTAAAGACATCAATTTAACTTGTCAAGGCCAAGTGTGCCCCAGCATAAACCAGAGCCTTAGGCTACTCTGGAGAGAGTATTGTGTTATTAACTGTCAAAGGAAAAAAAAGTGTATTTTCCTGTATTTTTGTACAATGTAAAAAAATAGGAACTTTCCCTGTGCTCTTTTCCACTTCCTAAAGAAATAATTTCTATTGCTTTCTATGTGGTGCTTTCAATGCCAGAACACTTCACAAGCTCTTTGCACAAGACCACCAAAGTGCATGGACATTCAACACGAAGCAACGTGAAGGGGAACTAGACCAGCATTGGCCAAAGAGACTACAGCAAATACATGAACTTCAGTGGAGAAGAAATAAAACTGGCCTCTTCTGGGAACTGCAGAAGCACAAAACAACTCTTATTCCTGCAAGGACTGGGAACTCAATGCAGCCCTTGAAAATATTGTGAGGACTGTAAGCTGGCATGTGCATCACTGATGCAGCTGCTAATGATATTCTGATTTGCTAGATTTCACTACTCTGAAAGTGAAAACCAGCCTTTATTCCTTTTTTTTCTCTGACAGCTTTCATTTATAACAGCTCAGGTGTTATTTGTCTTCCCACACACTTAGTGTAACAACTTGTGTCACTTAACTACTGTTTGGCTAAAGTACATCTTCCAGAAAGGCATCAAGAGGTGAGGCATCCATCCTTCCTTCCTTGCAATTGTTTGTTGTGATGGGCAATCATCCTCACTTGTCATTTTTTCATTTAAATTTGCCTGGGCTCCACTTCCAGTGATGCCTGTATTAAGGTCACAGTGACTCTACTGAGATCTGGGCTTCCCTCTCGAAACATTCAACAAGCCACTGAGCTACTGATGATTTCCATAAGACAATTGACTTGGGTTTTCACTGCCACATGACTGATCCTACCTCAAAAATAAGGTAAGTGTTAGAAGTCCATCTGGCGTGGTGGACTTCTCAAAAGAAGGAGCTAAGAGTGCTAAAAAAGTCCTTAAAATGTGCTAAACACCTTGCTGGAAGGTGTGCATAACACACAAGGAAAACGTTAACAGCAAGAACTGTCAGATGACCAAGGATGACTGTTAATGTACCCCCTTTGCTAGTATCATTACACATCCAAAATCTCTACTACAGGATGCCAGTGTGTCTTATGTGGGACATGAAGGACTGGGGCACCCTGCACAATGTCAGCTGTAGCATCCCATATAATCTCATCCATTTGATACTAAGACATCAGGACAGTTAAACTGGTGGCTCTTCATCCTCTTGAGCTTCCTCACTTTGCCAGTAGAACTGCTGATGGGATTTGTATCCTCTTTCAGCTATGCAGTGATCACTCCTATGAGAGTGCAGCAGGGTTTCAGTGTGCCCTTCCTCATGGACCACTTTTAATCAGTCACCCCTCTCCAGCTTGCCCAAGTTGAACCCACACATACAGGCTGAGGAGGCAGGCACTGAGAGGGCAGCCACAACATCAAACATGGTGAGGGAAGCATAGTAAATAAATAAGCAAATGCATTTATAGCAAGGCCATTCCTTACCTTTAAAGACCAAATCTATTTCTGAAGGGAGTGCTTTGTGAATGGTAGAGCTGGTCAAAAGTGCCAATCTGGTAGTTACTGAGAACTGTTTTACTGAAAGGGAACAGCACAGACAGCAGCTGTGCAAGTTTTGCATATTTCCACCCAGACAGTTGTGTCCCTGTTGGAACAGCCAGTTGTGATGGCACTTTCTGTAGGGCAGACAGCTGCCTGCTCCTCTCATACAATAATATTTTTAAAATTCCAGCTACAGATCCTGATTTCAATGGGCACTCTGCTTTTCTGAGAGGTTTCATTTATCTTACCATTTTTATTCCATTAAACAATACTCAACAATGGGGACTAAACCTCAGAGACAGGGCCTTAAGCCTTGATCTTGGCTTGATCCCATCTGATCTTGGAAACAGAAGATTTTTTACAGTGCAGAAACAAGCCTCACGCACCATGTAAGCTTCCATTTAAAAAATGACATTTCATAAATATGGAGAGAGAAAATGCAAACCAGCCTAATTTTATTGAAGCTAATGGAGCTACTCAGGGTTGTACCAAGTGAAGACTCAACCCCTATAGTCTGACTCTAGTGCATCCAATTGAATCAGCATCCTGACTTGGTCACTGTCTATTCCAAGTTTCTCGCATTTGTTTCAGGACTTTCCACCAAGGCTCAAAGTTGAAGCCTTCTTGTTCTACAGAGTTGCAAAGATTTTTAAAATGCTATGCATAAATTCGGTAAGAGCACTGTTTTTGATAAGAGGAATGAAAATATTCTTTCATACTTACTGAATGTCCCACTGGAATAGATTCAGACTGTAAATATTGACCCATGGACAGTGCTGGATTATGGTATAAGCCCCTCCGGGGAGATGCTGCTCTAACTGAGGCCATATATCTCCTCTCTCGCCTAGGAGACAAATCTCTTCGAACAGATGTATCTTTCCCTGGTGACATTGGTCTCCTTGGTGACAGGTGACGTCTTGGTGACACATCCCGTCTTGGTGATAACTCTCTCCTCAGCACAGCCTCCTTTCGTGGGGAAAGATGCCTCATAGGCGAAATATCTCTTCGGGGTGACAGATGCCTTCTGGGTGACAAATCCCCTTTTGGCATTAAATACCTCTTTGGTGAGTTATCTCTGTAGGGTGAAGAATCATAGCCAGGTGACGATTGTCGACTGGAAGGTGAGAGGTCCCTTGGAGATGAACTGGGGTCTAAGCAAAGTGTGTAATCCTCATCCATGCAGCTAGGTATGTCCAATCTGTCTTTATCAGGCTCTGAATCTGTACTCTTACTCTGGAAAAACCTCTGATATTCTGTCATTTGTGTATCTTCACAGGAGTCGCTTGGTGTTATAAGCTGAGTAACCTGAATGCTAGGTAAGGTGACCAAGTAACTGATGAGGGAAGAGTGTCCCACTGAAAGGGAGCCCTCAGGGGAAGCCCTCTGTGATGCCCCAGCTGAGTTCACGGACAAGGAGGAGAACCGAGGGGGCTGCGGGCTGGTGCTTCTTGATCTGGTTTTTGGTGTCGAGTCTCCCTGAGTATCATCAAAATCATCCTCATCTTCATCATCATCATCATTGTCATCGCCATCCTCGCCATCTGATTCCTCCGCATCAGAAAACTGGTGCTCTGCTGACAGGCCTGCCAGGTTGCTGCTCTTCTCTGCCTCCTGCTGCATGTCCTCCATGTTTTCTGAAATAGCCACAGCAAGTCAAAATGGTGAGCACACACCCCACCTCTTACACCTTATGCCACATTCATCCCCTACCCACCCATTGTCATTGCTGGATGCTCTTCATCTGGGATGGCTGCACAAAGCCGTTCTTCATAGTCTGAAACTATGTTTTTTCAAAATAATACCTTAAAACCTTATCCTTGAAAGGAAGTATAAAAGTAAATTCACCCTACACTACGTCTCAACTTCACTAAACGTTGCCATCTCTCACATTTTAAGTGGAAAGATTGGGAACTTTGTATGAGACAGATGACAACAGGCCATACTTTTATTTCTAGGTCCTCTGCATGTATCTTAATAAAAATGTAACTCGGAGAACTGAATAGGATTTATTTTTTTATACTTCCTGTTTATTAAAAAGATACCTCTTCATTAAAAAATGCCCTAAATACTCTTAATATCCCAGTATTAGCCAGGCACTGCACTAAAGTGCAATGAGTCATTTGCATACTCCAGAAGCCATTCCAACTAAACGAAATCATTCTGACATACCTGCTTCTTCAGTTTCAGCATCATCTACAGATGTCATTGATACTCCAAGCTCCAGGCATTTTTTCATGTGTGCTTTAGACTTCATATGTTTTGTCAGATTTCCTATGGATCAGAGATTAATCTAATTAATGGACAACAGCAAAGATCACTCTTCAAGTCAGGTTTCAGTGTATCTTAACTCTGTTATCCTGCAGATGACGGGTTTTAGCTTTAAAAAACACCACAACAGACAGGTCTGACTCATCCAACCCATTACCCTCAGAGCCTGTTCTAATGAGAACGGATTCTTATATCTTAAGAAAATAAAAAATTCCAATAAACTCAGGGCCTGAAAGGTATAAAGGCAGCTCTCCAATTTTCCACATGACATTTAGGCACCCCAGCAAGCTACAAAACTAACTTCTGGATGTTATCTATTCCTGAGTTCAATGTTCATAATATGTACAGACTGCCCAGACATCAAAGTAAGTCCACTGCACAGCAGCCACTCAGGGCTCACACTCCTAGTTACGCTGTGGTACTTTCAAGATAAGGGTTCTTCCATTTACCTCACATGTAGGTTCCAAATGTTCAGAGTATTTGAAGCATTTTGAGGCAAAAATATCCTACCAACTTCTCTATGCAATTTTACCATCTAGCTGCAATCTCTCAACTGAGAGGAGCTGTACTTGCAGCATTCACCTGAGATGTGGGAAATTCAGGTTCAGCTCCCAGATTTAAAGTACGGATTTGAATCAGACAGAGATTTGAAATCAGATCTCCCATTACCCTGAGGGAGCAATCTAACACTAGACTATTGACTTTCTGGAGTGCCTGTCTTGGTCTGTTTTTTCACAGATAAGAAAACTGGGTTGAGACTGGCCCCAAGATACATTTCATGACAAAGAATCTTGAGCATAAAGCACAAGCTGGAGAATATCACTCTAATCCATTATCCACTTCAGTCTCATTTGCAATGCACAACAGGGAAAGCATGGCACAAGAAAACCCAACCCACTACCAAGAAACGGTGCCTCTTAGCTCAAGCAAATCCCTCTGTCAATGCATTTATGGTGCTTGTGGGATCCCAAACAGCATCTCCAGATGGTGTGTGTGGCACATGCAACCTGGGTGCAGGAACACTGCACCACTCTGCTGGATAGTGGAGGTGTGCTTAGAAGCTCACAAGTCAGGCTCTTCTTCTTTGACATTCAGTCACAGCTAGTTCAAATAATTTCCTTGTCAGTAGGAGTTTCTTACTGTGCCTGTGCACTGCATGAAAAGGCTAACTTGGCCATTGATGCTTCTGGATAGCTAAATGCTCAGAGTGTACAATGAAAACCTAAGTGCCTCTGAAAGTCTTTCCCCTACTGCTCTCAGCAGAATAACAGTAATAGTTATGAGGCTGACAACTGCTCATAAGCAGTAATACACCAGTTAAACACTTCTTGTACCTCAAAGGCTAACTTTGTCTCTTCCTACTCATGCCCTTCTTGTGCAATAGCATACCACCTCCTCTATGTTTCTTCTTCTCTGACAGAAATGCCAGCCTCAGCAAGCAATTTCACATTTTTTTTCCACGCCATCTCCTCTTCCTGGAATGTCCTCTATGAACACAGCTGTAAAACCACAATACTCCTTCAAGGCCCTCCTTAAGACCCATTCCTCCAGCAATGTCAAATATAAGCAACAATATGAGAACAGCTCACCAGATGGTCTATTGGGACGACAAACAAGCAGCTCCTTGTCTTTGTCTCTACATGCCCATGAAAAGTTCTCATCTTAAATTAGGTTGATGGTCTACTACCATCCATCAGTTATTCCCATCTTAGGCACAGGAAGAAGTGCTAGAGTCATGGAAACTATTACAATTCTCAATCCTCAAAACAGCCATGAAGCTGTACTGGGATCTTGGGAGAAATTTCCTCAACTTCCTTTCTCCCCCTTCAACTAAGTTCGCTGCACTGGGACCAGAATCTATTTCCTTTGTCTGCCAAAGGGAAGCTAAGAAACTGAGAATGTAAGGCTCATTTGGCTGTGCTACAAAGAAATGCTACCAGAGGGAAGGATTTTTTCTTTTACGGAGATGGTTGCACCACAAATCTAAATTCCAAAGAATATCATTATCTGTGGCCTCAGGGTGACAAATGGAAGCTTTTTTCTGTGCTGATAAATACATGTGAACAGAAGCTATCAGATCTCTATTCATAATTAATGCCACAGTGGATGGAGTAGCCCATCTGGGAGACATACATTATTTATAAACTTGAAACTGACCCACCGTAAAACCCATGAAGGCATGTTTCCCTCAGCAGTTGATGCTCTGCTTCTACATTATGTCATAACAAGTGTACTCTCCTGGTAACATTTAAGTGTTGCTGCAATTAAAATTTGCACTATGTAACAATGTTGGCAGAGTATTATTTTTCAGGGGAGTTCTTATGCTACTACATTTTCTCTGCAGACAGAAGGACCAGCCAAGAGCCAAGAGCTATTCAAGGAGTCTCGGAGTCTCACAACATCCCTGAATCAATTGAACAGAAGCAAACAAACTCTCATACAGTCCTGTACACACAAACACAATATTTCTATTGTGAAGAAAATTTTCTTCTTGATTGCAATGGATGCTTGGATCTCAGATGGCAAAATACCCAGAAGCGGCAAGAGTTCAGCAAAAAAGGTCAAGTACCTTTAGTTTTGAAGGCAAAGTTGCACAACTTGCATACGTAAGGCCGGACATCAGTGTGAGTGCGGATATGTTTTTTGAGCATGCTTGGCTTTTTGCAGCGAATGCCACATTCTTCACAAATGTACTTTCCTCGGCCACGACCTCTGACATAGACATAATCCTCATTTGATTTATACCTGTTGGAAGAGAGCAAGTATTTAAATCATACAGACTCTAGGTCTCATACATGTACAAACATCACCTCTGTGCATCTGATCCTGATCCTGTATATATCTCATCAAAGTAAATCCACAGAAATATAAAAGAACTACTGAATTTTCACTCTGGAACTCACAAAGTATTGGCCTTTCAGTGAATGCACTGGTCCCAGTGTGTTTAAACAATCTGAGACCAACAGGTTGCAGTATGAGAATAGTATAAACATCCTGTCAGGAAACTGATGAACCTACAGACACCACACAACTCCAAATATAAGCCTGCGGGTTTGATTTATTTCAGGTAAGTGTAGTCTCGTACAACACAGACATTTACCACCACTGAAAACAGCACTGTTTTGCAGCACAATTCATTTAACTATTTTAGCCTATTTATCCCTTGGGATCAGATAAATCACATCCTGGAAATGCCCATTTCTTCCCCTCAAGCATAAAGGGAATGCAGATGACAAGCAAGGATGTACACATTTACACTACACATGCCTGACGTTCCCAAAGATAAATCTCTCCCTAAAGGAACACGGAGTTAAGTTCACTCAGGTACCTGATGCTTTAAAAATAAAATGGGAAACTTCCAACATGGATACTTAGCAGAAAGCTATTAAAGGAATTTTTCTTAGCATGGGCATAAGCTTATCATGCTATTTTTGCTGATTACATACTGTGTAGTTAGAAAATAAATAAGATATGCAAATCTATGTAAAACTGTACATTGCCTTTATTATCATGCTAAATCATTAATACTGAAATCTAAAAGTGTCCAGGGTATCTGCTCAGGCTGTTCTGAGGTTTGAAGAGTGCTGCGCATTCCTTCAGGGGAGAATTCCATCCAAACAGAAAGTGCAAGAACTGTCCTCCATTGCCCTCTCCCTAAGCAGCACTTTCAGTCACCCTGTGGATGCACAGCCTACAAACTGTCTTTGGTACTGACAGTCAGTACCTTAAATAAGAAAGGGACTGTGAGAAATATTCTGTTAATGAGATGATAATTCTGCAAGAAGCAAGTTGCAATTTTTGCGTTACAGAGCTGAAACATTTTTCAAGTGTGCTTTTCTTAGATGAACACTTCTTCCATATGTTCAGCTATATCACTGGCAATATACATACTGAAGTTAATATCTTAGAAAAACATAAAACAGTCTCCTGTTCTTATGTCCCTCTTGTTATCTATTAAACACATCAGCTCCTCTTTTAGATGTAGATGCCTAAATTCAGGGCGTTTTATCTCATTTCCAATAAAGTTGGCCCTCTCTTTTTTCCTTTATTGTTCCTAGCACCATGGGTAAAACTAGCATAGTCTAATGTAATTTAATATTTAGTCATCTCTCTGTTTTTCTGTATAACATTTCCTAGATTCTGCTTTTCTCTGCCCCATTTCCCAGGTTGTCCTTCATATACACGTCAGTGACTGCTAGTCATCTCTCTATCCACCGCTTCATCAACTACCTCCAGGCCCTCTGCCACAGACAGAAAAAATGTCCATTATTGTTTGAAATACTGCCATTTTATCTTCTTTATCTCTCCTTACAGTCTGATTTTGCTGGGATGAAATCTACCATATCACTTCTGATTGCTACTCGTAAGATAAATGCTGTGTTATAACATGCTTTTCGGTTGCTCCATCTCTGCTGTTCTTCTGCTTGACCTCATTCCACTGGCTTCTGTCACCTGTCAGATCCCATTGGGCACAAAGACAATAATACAAGATCTGTCCCTTCATCATTCATATAGATGGTTTTTGGCCATACCTGACCTTGATTCTTTAAGTATGCTTCATCATAACAATGACCGTATGAGAAATGATACACACAAACTTGACATTTAGAGAAAGCCTGATCCAAAAAGTAAAAGCTCAGAAGACTGAGTCTATGGTGATTATCTTTTAGCCCTCAGGCATATTAGATCTTACTATTTAACTTGTGCCTCTCTCAAAGGTTTGAGTCATTTCCCACCTTCTGCTACATGATGTTCACATCAAGACTTTGGTCACTGCTGCTCTGTGTTTGATTCAACTGGGACTCTTGAGTTAAAAAGCATTAACAAGTCTCAGAGTCCTACAGTTTCTATCCAAAATGTTATTTATTGGGATTTTTCAGTTCAAGTCTATTACTGATAGATATAAAAGAACAAACATAAGCAAACTGTGAACTCTTGCGGTCAGTTGATAATATTATTAAGCTAGATGTCAGGTGAGCAGGCACGCTTGCCCTGTCCCTCCTTTCTTTTCATGCCATTAGTAACTATCTGTACTACAGCAAGTACTGAACTTCAAATTACTGCTTGAGGAACACTGCTTCATATCCTATCAGGATTTTGCAGTCACAGACGATGGAAAGCAGATTTTGTGATTCAGATAGTTTCACCTGAATCAAGGCACCTGCCAGAGGTAATAATATGATGGTCAGTTTCTCCCTTCAAAACTCCCTCTGATGCAATGCTTAGAAAATGCTCCTGATGGGCTTTAGTTCAGTGAGGTGGTGATGTGCTCTGACATCTGGTGGTACTAGGCTGATGGCTGGATGATCTTAGAGGTGTTTTTAAACCGTAACAATTCTATAATTCTGTGATCTACTTTTTGTCTCACCTGCATTGATTCTGCTCCTTCAGCTTCTCACTCATCCCCAGTCCTATCTATTTGCTTTTTCCCCAGCTGCCATACAAGCGCTCCACCACCCGGAACAAAGCAGCTGCACAGCTGCACTTCACTGCCAGGTGGACAGGCTTTCCCACAACCCAAAACCTGACAATAACAGATCTTTCTCAGCTATGGATTCTGAGTTACATTCTTTGCACCTATGAAGCAAATCACAAAGCCTAAGGAAACCCATTGAAAATCAAAATGAAAATACACTGCTGAAACAAGATATCACTGTGCACATTTATCTGTACAGGAGAGAAAATGTGAAATGAAGATGACTGACATTTGTTACATAGCTCTTGCACTACTCTCTGAGAGGAGATGAAGATGAGCTTGACAAGAGTAGAACAGAATAGCTCTACCAACAGAAAAAAGGAAGCAAGAATGGAAACCCACCTATGTAAAAAACTAGCTTTCAGAAGTCATAAACAACAACCTGAAGAGGACAAATTCAACAACGAGGACAGAAAACAATGCAAGATATGGTAATAATATCCAAGTTATATTATATCCACTTAAAAAATAGCCAAACTAATGAAAAGAATTAATCTATTCTTCCACAAATAATTCATGTAAAAGGTACCATAAAATGATGATGCATAAAAAGAGAGTGGACCTATTGACACTGCATCACCTCATTTCTGTAGTTTTGCAGGTTATATGCTTCTATGAGGAAGCTCCAATCTATTGCACAGACTTTTGTTCTCCCCACTCTCCAAAAATTAATGTGCACGCCAAGGTTTCTTAAGTTTTGTTTTACTCAAACAATATCTAAACATAGTCAAGTATTACTAGGAAATATTTCTAGATGAAGTGTGAATTATATGAGTTTACAAAAATAGTTTCATAAACCTTACTGGTGTACAGGAAAACTCAAGGTGGTGTAAGTAAAATGCAAAATTTCTTAAAGAAGGTATTAAACAATAGAGGCTTTTTATGGGGTGATCTCCTGCAGTTCACACTGATCTGAATCCTCCTTTAAGTTGCTTTTCTTAACACATTTTACTCTTCTGACCTCTCATCACACAGCTTACATCAATGCAGACTGTCTTCAGCAGGGTCATCCAAATTCAGAAATGATACATAGTGGGAAGCAGGCAAATTTTATACTTCAAAGTGGGTGTGAGTTGAAGCAACAGCTCTTTAAATTTTTCATGAACTTAGGCTCACCGCTGAATTTGGGTCACTCTTTTAAAGCCAGTCTACTGGCTTGGGTATGACAAGGTACAGCTACAGAGAACAGTCAGGATCAGGGTGTTTGGGCCAGCATACCTATAAAAATCTCCAAAATAGCTTTTTCAGTCTTTCGAGCAAGATGTAGGCTATACTCCTTCAGTGTTGCCGACTATAGAGAAGTGCCAATGTTAATTTCATGGAGACTATTCAACCTTAGTGAAAAACATGTCAATGAAGGACAACTGAAATTTTAAAGGGTACAAACTGACAGGAGAAGGAAATGGATATACGAATTTCTCACACCTCCCTCTTGAGCTATTTATTTACCCCAATAAAATGGTGCTGTGAGACCATCTGAGTTTGGTAAGACTGAAAAACACACCTTGTTCAGCCACCTGACTATTCTCTACTAAAAACTGGCAAATTAACTGCATTGTGTCAGAATTCTGTAAAAGAAACTAAACAATATTTTAGAACATACTGCAGAGACAAGTATCTATCTCATTTTCTTTTCATAACAAGTTTCATAAACCTCAAAACAATGCTAATGGGCTTTCAAAGTCTCCTTTTCCCCTCTTTGTTTCTATTATCACTTGAGTGATAGATTGCCACAGCAGAATTAAACATTATTTTATCAACCATATATGGATTTGGCTTAGATACCATAGATTTCATTGGCATCTTACATTTTATCTCCAAAATCCAACCTCAGTAAATAATGAAGTATTACAAGAATAAGACTAAGCATGCAGAGTCAATCCATTCAAGCGACTGGAAGTATACAGCATCTAAAAATGGAAAGACATCCTCCTGAAGGCCTTTAAATACAAAGACGGGGTATAGAAAATATCAAAATGTTAACAGTTTATCAATTTCCCTATGACCTAAGGAATTAAAGTAACAATTTCGAGTGAGTGCTCTCACACAGATGGAAAACGTAATTGTCTTAGTAGTAAAGTTGAGCCCAAAGTAAGTATACAGGTATCCTGCAGTTTGTTTTAAGACTGACAAATACACAAAAAAAGGAGAGGCTTAGGAGCTACAAGACATGGCAAGAACACAGGAGACTGTTCACATCCTAATTCATTCATATTCACGTTCAAATGTCTTTAAAATGACAGTCTGAGCTTGAAATTTCCAGTTATATTTTCTTACCCTCCTTCAAAGATTTTAATTCGTATCGGCTCAGTTTGTTTGGATGTAATGTCTTTATCTCCATGAATGTCTCCTTTTACTCTTTCTTTAATAATATTCCCCACTACTTTCTTTTCAAGCTTGCTGCCAAACAAGAAGAATGGCTCGTGTTTCATCTGTAGAACAAAGTCAAGGAAGGGTGTTACTGCTGGAGCACACAATAAATGCACACTTCATTTCAAATACTTTTAACATTCCATGTCAAAGCCAAACTCTCATTTTGGTGCAACTCTATACGAGGAACTAATCTGTCCCATTTAATTTGACAGAGAATAAGTGAGGGGGCAACATGGACAAATTTTTATGAGAGTCTTGACAGAAAAGACAATACTATATCTTTCCTCACAAATAAAAAAATCATGGAAAAGAGAGATGGAAAAGCCTCAGAAGGTATTGCCATTACAGAATTTTCCCTGGCACCATCATCTAATGCTTAATCCATGAGTAAGAGCTGACATGTAAAAGACATTAAAAGGATCTAAAAATCCTTACTCAGTTTTAACTTAATCTTTACTTACAAATGCACATGGATGTTTGCATCTGATACTGTTTGAATCAGGACATGGCAAAAAGAAAGGGCAAAATAAAAGGAGATAATGTATCAGGCTCTGGCACATATGAAGGGAGGGCTTTGAAAGCCTCACTTCTTACACCTTATTTTGAAAATGGAGACAGAGACAGAGATAGCAGAAATAGCAGAGCTTGCGGAAGGATAAACTGAGGCTCAAAACTTGTAATGGATGATTTCCCAAGGGGAATCATTTTTTTTTAAAAAAACCACATTAACTTACATTTTATAGTTTACTAGAAATTTCTCCTATAAAGATATATGAATTTAATTTTATTAAAATTTCTTATTTACCTGAGTAAACTGCTTCCATGCACTTGATGATGTCAGTTTACCAGCTCCAGGTCTATGCATAGCAGCCAGAGTGTAGATTTCCGTGGTATTTTTTTGCTTGGACCTTAAAAGTGCTAAAGTGGTCTTTGTACTTAACCCAGATGGGTTTGGGTTACATGAACTTATACACCACGAAGCATAAACAGAAGCTTTGAGGGTTGGTTGCTGAGTGTAATTTGGTTTTGTATAGTTTAAGAAACACCAGCTCACAGTAGTAGTAGTACGCAGACTTGGGAACTGAAGGATCTGCTGGAAATCTGCTACGTCTGTCAGGAGAATGGTTGAGGCTGTGACTTTCCCAACAGCATTAGATGACATCTGGACTAACATCCCAAGAGGCAATTTTTGATGTTTCAGCTGGTCTTCTGTCTGAATTTCTCCTGGTGGCATTGAAGACCTCTGTGGACTCATGCTCATATCTGAGGCTGTTTCATCCACGTCCAGTTCTTCTGGTGAGTCTCTATCTTCAGATGGGACACTGGACTTCTGTGCCGGTGATGTGGAATCAAAACTGGAAAGTTTCTCTCTGCTCAGTGGGAAAGCATCAGCTTCTGGCATGCTGACAGGTGGGAAATCTTGAGATGATGAGGATGACAGTGAAGAAGAGGATGACATGGATGGCAGACTTTCTTTTGGCTCGGTAGCACAGCTCTGCCTTACTAGTTGAGGCTTCTGCATTCTTGGAAAATCTTTCTTTATATCTGAGTTAGTTAACTCAACTGCGCTTAGTTCTTCAACTATCTGCCCATACATTTTTTCTTCTTTGACTCGTTTCTGTTGCTTGGTCTCCATGAAGAGCTCCAAGCTGCTGGCAGGTGAAAGCATTCGTTTGCTTCCTCCCAAGGTAGAAGCCATGTCAGAACTCGAAGGCAAACACAAGGGAATCGGTGGCTCCAGTCCAAGCGGTAGCGTCTGTGGCATTTTCCACAAAGGATATTTTTCTAGTCCTCCATGCTGACCCAACATCTGAGCTATGTTAAATCCAATTCCTTGCATGGTTGCATTAGTTACCAATGTTCTTTGAGAAACTGTCTCATCAACTTTACAAATTACAATTGCAGGACTGTTGCTCTGTCCAAGGATCTGGGAAATGCTTGTGTACATGACACTACCATAAGATGGCACATGGGTTTGAATCCTGACAGGAACAACTGTTCCTGGCAAAGACTGTACAGATCCATCACTTGGGGAGTCAAAATCTGTCTGAAGATGCTGCTCAGAGGAGGTATCTGTTGGTTTAATGCTATGGTCTGACTGGTACTTAGCAAGAGTATTTTTTGAATACTGCCCAGATGTTCCTGAGTAATGCTGGTATGCTTGCTCTTTAGCGTGCATATAATCAGCTGCTTTCTTTCCTATAAGCTCTGGTGCATGTTCCAGGTGATAACTTGGATGAACGTCTGTTTGGAAAGGCTGTTTGACATAAGATTTCTGCAGCTGTTGTACAAATTGATGCTGGAAGTTCAGAGGTTCTGTGCATGACTGCCACAAGAGAGGCTGCTGAGATGGTGGTAGGTGAACCATGCAGACAGCTGGATAGGGGAACTGAAATAAGGTGCTATGAATAGGGGAAAATGGAACTTTTTCCTGATGTGCAAATAGCTGCTGCTGCTCTGATGGATGTTTGTTAGGAATATAAGGTGCTTGTTGGATTAAGGGAGTCCTTAACATTTCCGGGCTGTCTGCAACAAGAGCCTGTTGCTGAGCAAGGTGGGATGAGCTATTACTAAGCTGAGCACAAGAGCCAATAGCCTGTTTTCCAGACTCATCCACCTGAATAGGCTGAAGTACAGAGGAAGTGGAGTGATGCCAGGCAAGCTGGGAGGAGCGAAGACCAGCCTGTGAGTGTTCCATCTGTTCCTGCTTTATACTTTGTTCTGTGCTCTGATCAGTCTGAGAAATCTCTGGAAAACCACTGAAGGAGGCCTGGCGAACCAAGAAGCATTTCTTCCTTTCTCGGGATGGAGACAGTGCCAAAGTAGGTGTCCCAGCTGAAGAGGCATGAGACAGGTTCCCATAATCAAAGGATTTACTTCGGATCTCTGGGATTTCAGCAGCATGAGGGCAGGGCATCTGTTCAGATGAGCAGCGTCTCATTTCCCTCTGATGGTGATGCCCAGGGACAGAAAGTGAGTAAGCACCAGCTGGAACTGTTAAAAACTCGGACTGTTTTCCAAATTCATCTTGTTTAGGAGGTGTGATGAACTTCATATTCTCTTCTCTTTCAAAGGACATTGAAAAACTCGAACTGTGGGACAAATTACTTTCTTGGCTAGGGCTGCGAGAGAGGCTTGTACCTGTGGACTCAAAGCTGGATTCTCCAGAGGAGTGCTCCATGTCAGCAAGTCGTAAACGCTTCTTTTTGGGTGGTAGCTTTTCAGCTGGAAGTTGAGAAAGGGTTTCACTTCTCTGGGGCCATTGAAATTCTTCAGTAGGTCTCTCCTGGTCTTTACTCTGCACTTCTTTATCTTTTTCAGGCTTATCTGGCTCCTCTGTGACACGAATTTCAGGTACCTGTATGTTGTGCTGGCGAACCAACCTGGGCTGCATATGACAAGGCTGAGGCTGCTGGGATGGAGACGGCTTACTGGTGTCAGCACTTTCCATTTGTGAGGCTCGGTCTGGGCTCATTGGGGACTCACAAATCTCGCTCTCATATGTTTCAGATGGTGAATAGATCTTTTCCTGCTGGCATGCAATATGTTCTGTAGATTCAGACCTTTCAAATGAGTTTGGCCTACTCAATGAATTTGTATGCTGAATGACAGAGATGACATTTCCAGGGGGCTTTCTAAACAGTGATTCTGCAGTCTTTTCTTGCTCTGCAGTTAAGGATGAGTCTTCCAAAGAAGCTGCTGGGCTTCCAGACTGCAAGTAAGGCCTGCAGATTTCAAAACGCTCTGCATGGCAATGGGGTGCATTGTCCAGGCCTTGAAGGGCAAATCCGCTTCTTGGCACTTCCTGAATTTGGGATTTGGGATCAAAGTCCAAAGGTTGAATCCCCCCAGTGGTGCCAGTTGTACTGCTGCAAAGCATGGGACTATCTTCCTCATCTCCAACACTCTCCTCTTTCCTACGCTTTCTGTTTTCAAAAGTTGTTCCAAGCATGGATGGCACTGACTGAGATTGCCCAAGTGGATCAATAAAAAACTCTGCCCCCTTGTTCATCCCACCTAAGGATGGTGAGTCCCTGTAGTTCTGCTTCTGAGCTTCAAATTCTTCCCACTTTCTGTAGTGCTTTCCACTGGCATCATAATCATAAAAGGTCTTGTCTCCTTTCTTCTCTTTAAAGGATGGTCCTTTGTCACCTGCTGTCTGTCTGCTGGAAGCAGTAATGATATTTTTCCCTGGTCTTCCATGATAGTCTGAATCTGAGTGCCCCTCCTGTACAGATGGCAATTCAAAGGCAGCCTGTCTTCTCAACATTCTTTGGTGGGATATTCCCACTGTCCCAGGGTAAAATACATCATCAGAGCCAGTCATCTTCTCATCAAATGAATGGCTTCCTCTCAGAGATGGAGGAATACTTAGGCTATTTGCAGAAGAGGTTGGCATGGAGTTACTTCTAATAAGAGGAGAGGAATCTACTGGGGGCTCTAGAAGGACAGGCACATCACCCTGCTGACTGACTTGGTACAAGTTGGTTTCACTTTTGATAGATGATGTGGTGATCTGAGATTGTCTACATTCTGTATTGCTGCCTGGATAAACCTGTGCAGATTTAATAGTGCTCAAATTACTAGAGTCAACAAGTTCATCTTTATTTGGAGTCAGCTGAGAAATATGTTCCTCAAGCATCTTGATATCTAATCTGTTATTTAGAAGAGGTGATGGGTCCGTTTTGCCCTTTCTACCCATTAAAGAGTGTTCCTGATTTGTTGTGGCTACAGTTAGTGCTGTCCTTTGATTAATCCTATAGAACTTCCCAAAAATTATCTCTTCATAAGACTTTGCATTAGTATTTGGTGGGCTAATTTGCTGCTCAGCACTTTCTGAGCGGGAAAAATAACCAGAGTCAGTGCTTCCTTTACTGTGCGGGCTCAGAAGGTTTAGTGACTGCTCAGAATCTTGTCCTTTTTTCTCTGACAATCTTAGTGCAAGTCGCTGTTTAACTGTATGAGAGTCATCAGACTTGGTACTTAAGGATGGGGTTTGCAACATATCAGAGCCAATATATGAAGAACTCTCACTGGGTAACTGAATCCCACTTTTAGGGATAATCAAAATGGGCACTTTCATCGGCCCCACCAAAGACTCTTCCATGGAGGAGTGAAAACCACTCCTGCTAGCAATGTCCAAGGGGAGCTGCGAGACAGGGCTCAGTTTGTCAGACCCTTCCACTAGGAGTGAGGTCTCCTCATCAGTGTCTGTGCTCTGCTCACCATCTGAATGTATTTCAGCTTCTACATCGATGTAACTGGCATCGAGATCCAATTTAGAGACTCCTGACTCTGTGAAAGGTACCAATCCCGCCTTAATTGCATGGGCATGTGACTTCCTGTGTTTGTAAAGGTTGCTTTTCGTCTTGAAGGAGAAACCACAAGGAACACAAGGGTATGGTCGCTCACCAGTATGAGACCTAATATGCTTTTTAAGTACACTAGGTTTGGCACAGGCCCGATTACAGTAAGGACAAATGTATTTGCCAGGCTTTTTGGGTTTGTGCTCCTTTTTGTGAGCATCTTCTGATTGTTCTAAAGATTTCTGTGAATATTGGCTGTATGCAGGGTTCAAACTTGAAATCTTCTTCCTGGAGAAACCTCCGCTATGGCTATGCATATGAAAAGGAAACAAGTCCTCTGAGGCAACTGATTGCAAGTGGCTAGGAAACTGCCACGGAGGGCCTTCCAAGCTCTGATGTGGCTTTATGTTGTGCAAGAAGCCTTGTGGCAATGAATGCTGTGGGAAAGAAAGTGAATGTTGACATGAATAAGGACTTGGACGATGCTGTGGATATTGCTTCTCCGTGACTTGCTGTGCAGCTTCATTTGATGATACCAGTTTCCCAGAACTAAAAAGTTGTGCTGATGCCGTGTTTCCTATTTGCTCGTGATCTACTTGTGGTTGCCTCTGTACTTCTTGATTGCCAAAAGTGCTCATCTTAATAACAGCTGTATGTTCTTGCCTCCATCTGCTTGGTACTTTTGCAGTTTCTCCAGACCTTGAGGTAGCTTTTTGTCCTATAGCTGTGTCCCCAGAGTCCATCTTATTACACAAGGTCTTAAGTGCTAGTTCACTTGAAAGCTGTGCAGACACATGGAGTGTGTCCAAAGCTGTGCTTTTTAAAGTTTTGTTGCTCCCATTTTTCCAGGGCTGCTGCAAGTTCACAGACTTTTCTTTCTCTTTGGAACTTTCCACGCAGTAGTCTATAGGCATTAGATTCGTGTCTGTACACTAATGTGAGTATTATACAGTTCAGTTCATGGCATGAACTTTTCTAAACAGTTTATTATACATTTGCAAAGACTTGTTATAGCATTTGGACATTTTCCATTGTTATTAAATACTGAGATGCAGAATGACCCAAAGATATTTGTGATCTCCTAGAGCAAAGTTCTCTTCATCTCTTCTATGGTGACACAGCTATCTGCATAGAAAAATAAAGAAAAAAAAAAGAAACCCCACACACCAATTAATACAGTCATACTAAAAAACATCGCTGCAGTCAGTTGCACTTTTATTGAGCCTTACATGGAAGGTATTGAGGGACTTAAGCAAAGGTAACTACATTTCACAAAACTCCTCACAAAACTGTGAGCAGACACAGTAAAGACTGGTTCTGGAGACTACACACAAGCGTAATCACTACTCAATAACAGCCCTAGGAACAGAAAATAGAGATCTACACTTTCCAAATTAAACAGTAGTTTTGGAAGGCTTTCTGGGGACAGTTTAAAGGCTTGATCTCAGAAAGTCCACCACATACTTTCAAAGCTCTTTCAGTAAATCACTGCTGAAAATAGAATCCTAACACTGTGGGTGGTTATCACCTTATCCAGTACTACCTACAGTTCAGACATGCACTTTAGTCACCTGGCTTTTCTCTAAAGTCAAAGGAGAGTGATCAGAGGAGAAATTTTTCCATATTGTGATAGGTGCTTCTGGCAAAGAAGCTGTCTATGCACATGGTCCTCCACTATGGAGATGCTTGTTTCTGTCAGCTAGGCAGAAACTTCTTGGACTATATACCAAATTTTAAGATGGCTCAAGTGAGGTACTTCTTACCTTAGATCATCTAATTGATTTTACAAGAAGGGGTTGTTCCCCTTTTTAAACTACTTTTAAACAGTCAAAAAAGAGATATCAAAGAAGCATTCAAACCAGAGCACTACTGGTACCTTTCCCCATCTCCATCTTCCAATCACTATACTAAATTTTAGTGAGAAAGTCTTACCAGATGTAAAGGATGTATTTCAGAAATGAACTATGACTGTGTTTATGTGACTTTAGCATTCTAGATTTCACTGTTGAAACAATTCCATCCAGCTATACATGCATTTTTAATACTTAAAGGCAGTAGATTTCCACAGTTCTATTATAAAAAAGTTCAGAGGTACGATTTTCATAGAAAAGTACAGCATTTGAATTTGAACTACAGTCTAGGCTTTCTGCTTCTGTATTATCCAAACACAGGATATTTTCTCAATTAAATAGTGAGAATTATAAAGACAGTAATGATTTAATAATAGTAAGGAAAAGGGTAAAAGATCGGTATTAGAGATACTGGAATATTTTTCATTCCTACAGTGGAGAAACTGAATTTGGCTTGAAGAAACAATAGCAAGGTGCAGGAAAACACACAGTTAATAGGCATGTATGATTTTTTTTTCAGCATAAAGCATTTACCTGCATCTTCTAGACATCTAATAGGCATGACTATCTTCAAATTTCCTGTAAAAAAAAGATACAACCATAAGAAATTCTTGATATTAGGCACAGATTATGAAGAAAATTTTTTATTCTTTACAGTAGAGGTCTGAAAATTTCATTTATCCATCCACTAGAAAATTTCATGTTGTGTCTTAGTGGTCTGAGCAACTACATTTGAAAAATATGAGCATGAGTATTTTTAAAGGACTTAGGTTTCTGGTGTGTAGATGAATAACTGTAAGTCTAAACTAATGAAGTCTCACCTTCCCAAATCGGTAAAAAGAGAGCCGCCAATGTACCTCTTCATTCCTGTGCCTTTGTTAAACCCAGATTATCCCCGAATCCCTTAGGTAAATCCCCTTTTAATGTCTTTCTCCAGCTAATACTTTTAGACTCCAGGCCTCTCATTAAATGCTTCAGGGACCAGAACAAACTCCTGGTCAGGGTGTCACCACCCAGGGACAAGAAAATGTAGTGAAACAGGAGTAGGTGTCCAAATTAGTTAACACCAGTGTGATACTGCTAAACAATATATGGCTGCCCTCTTAAAGAAGAAACCTACAGACCAAATACATGGTTAAAGATTTCTGTGACTGCCATGATTTGCCACCTGTCTGACTGTCACCACACTGCAGGCTACTCTCAGTATTGTTGAAAAGACTGGCACGGAGAACAGGGAGCCTGTTCATCATCTCATTGCCTCAAGAACATCATCTCACTGCCTTAAAAACATTTCTCCCATCAAATGAGGACTCTTCCTTCCAGTTTTCAACAAATCTTTCCTTGAAAACAGATTTTGGCTTTTGTTTCATCAAAAAGGATGTTTGTTCAATTGTGATAACAAAAGCAACAATGACAACATTTCTTTATGGTTTTTATTTAAACCAAAGCCAGAGCATCTCTAAAGAACAGATCTTTAGAAACAGCTGGAACATTAGCTTCAGAGTATGGGATGTAGACTAGTATAATGATTTTCAATTAGAAACTGTCAGAAAAAAGCTAGAGCACTCATGCTCCATTGAATGGCACCAACAAATGATTTAAAAGTCTATAAAGAAGAAAACATTAAAAATTGAAAAGCAATTTTTAATTCTTTGCAATTAATAACACTTTCCAAGAACAAATGGACATTAGCAAAGTTTCATGACTTGACACAAATATAATCACTACCATGCCACCTGTTATGAACTTTTTATTTAGTAGTACAAGAAACATATCAGTAGTTAGGCCAGCAATAGCTGAAGGACTGTTGGTTTAGTCAAATATGGATAACATATTTTTTAATTTTAACCATATAGAAATGCCCTGTAGTCCCAAAGAACAGCAAGCCATCAAGTACAAACCAGAGTATTTTAGTCACAATGTGATTCAGCTTTGATTTGCTAATGGCTTTTTAAATAACCCTCTTGTCCGATTCTCTAAAATAAAAAAGAAAAAATGCAATCTAAGGATAGATATATTTTAAAAAATTTTCCTAATCTTCTTCTTCTTCAAAAAAAGTGTCGCTATGAAAGGAAAAACAAATCCTTGTGCACGGTTTACAATATATCAGAAGCGGTTACTACAGAGCAGCTCTGCAGCGCCTTATGAGGAAATGACAGGAAAGTGGCAAATCACTTTCAGCAGCTGAGCTACACTGAATCTCAGGTCAGTAACGATGCCAATATATGAGCACAGATGTAAAGGAAAATGTGTGGCCTGAGAAGCAGAAACAAGGACAAAAGCAAATGGTCCTCACTGAGAGAGCATAAAGTTATTAGCCATCTTCAAAGAAAAGTACTTTTCTCCTTGTTAGGCAATTTTGCAAATGGTGAAGAAGAAATTTCTAGAAGATGGGAGTATTCTTTCTTTTCCATACTCCTTTTACTGAGAGCACCTTTAGAGAAGAAATGTGACAGTCCCAGAAATGTGACACCCGTGGTTTTATTTGAGCAGAAGATTATTCTAGTACACATCCAAACATTTTCTGTCCTGGACTAAGACCTCTGTTACAGAGTTCAAGCCATTCTGCAGTCCTGTTATTTTCAGAACATTCTAAATAATTTTTCAACCTACAGTATGAAACAGGTATAGACTAATTACAGAGATTATTGATGGCTTAAGTTTGCTCAGAGTTGCTCCCCTGGGGAAAATAAATCCCTTTCCAGAACGAACATAATAATTTCTGGTTTGGTTTGAGCTGCCATCCATCCTGTGTCAAAGATGGTCTTAATATTCTTTCTCTCATCCTTTTTCCACTCCCTTATTGGGAGACTGGACTAACAGGAGAAATATAAGACACTGCAAAGCTAGTTTGCACTCTCTCTGTTTTACCCAGTCAAAACTGTCTCATCTGGCTGCATTCACAGTCTAGCTTAAACCAACAGCAGACTTCCATTTTTCCAAGTGATTAATGTTTCTCCTTTAGAAAACACTGTAAATATACTTTTAAATATTGCTCTTCATCAGGCATATACTGTTCAATAGACAGAAACTCCCTATATTTCAAGTACTACACATTTAAAACTGAGGAAATAAAGATGATAAAAGTGCACACTCTCTTTAATACCTTTGGCATGGTTCAGCTCTGCTGGAGTGACTAAGAGCAGCCCACCTACACAGATCAGAAGCCGTACAGGAGTTGCACTGAGCACATCATTTGACAGGAGCTGCAAAGTCCTGCCTGGCTGGGGGCCAAGCCAGGTTTCCTGGTAGGAACGTGGCCTTGGAGCCAGCTCCCCTAGTCACACTAAGTGTGCTATCTGCCCGCTTCAAACCAGGCATTTCACTTCTGTGAAAACTTTGAACCTGAGAAGATTATTGGGAAAGTAGAAGCTGTATTTATGTCAGATGCACCTACTACATCAAGACTTTTAAAATTTTCTAGAAAAGAGCATTATCCTGTTGCTCCCTCTTTTCCTAGGGTGCTTTTGTGAGCTGTATACTGAGGATTTATATATGGTTGACTGCAGAGCTTCAAGATTATTCCTTCCTCTCTTTTTTTTTCCTCTTATTTTTTTCTTCAGACATTAAAATGGTTATATTCAACAGCTTTAAAATAAAATCCGGTAAAATATAAGTTTTATTGCTTCTCAATTTGTAGATCATATTACAGTTCTTGCAAGTGAACAAATTGGAAGCTTATGTCTTCCAGGTTAAATCCTGAGTGCACCATACAGAGTAAATATTGATTCTAACGTAAGGACTAAGGGTCGGATCCCGTCCTGTTCTAAATCTTTTCTGTCCAGCTCTGCCAGCACAAAGCCAGCCTAAAACCACAGTAACTGGCCCCTGAAGAATTTGTATTCTACAGGGCAAGTGTTAACACAGACAAGCCGCAGTGGCTCCTATGAAATCCTTACATTCATGCACAGACCTCTGCCAAGACCCTTATTAGGCAAGTCTAGTTTATGTCTGGGATAAGCCCAGCAGCCTTACAAGAAAGAGGCCACCTCTGAGCTTTCCCCAACCTGTAACTGAGCAGAAAATTGCCTTGGTCTTTCAAGAAGAAAGACAGCACACTTTTGGCTTGCTGTCCTACCCTCCAGCTCCCTTTGCCCTACTAATGAGATTCTCCAAAGAACTGTTTGGTGTTGACGTCACAGTGAAAAAGAAAAAAGATTGGAAAAAAATATTATTAAAACATGTACTTATAGCTTTTTCTACACAGTCAAAATCATAGGTGGGCTAAGTCTGAAGAAGAGCTCTTAACCAACATCCAGTGTGCCCCTCTGAACTGAAGGATTTAACTGGTATGAAGATAGATAAGCATCTGTTCATCCTTCTTTGTACAGTTATATATTCATTCAGGGCTGAGGATGCTTTGTAGCAACATAACAACAGGAATGCAGTCTCTGGGGTGTATAGTTTTGACATTTTACGCAAATGAAAATAAAGATGACCAACTGCAAGCTTTTTTATAGTACTTGACATCACACTTGTTGTCTTTGAACTGTACTTACTACAGAGATAAGGAAGAAGAAATACTTTAATTTCCTAGTTTTGTAAAAAGGCTTCCCATTCTTGACCAGAGGGATTCCCTTTGCATTTCCAACAGCCCCTGATTAGGGGGCTAATCTGACCATCTGACTGTGGTTTCACAGCTGGTCTTCTACCTGTCTATTTAAACACCTCTCAGAACAGCTGTAAATTCCTATGTCAACCACTGGTACTTGGCAAAGTCTTGCATTACTGGGGAATCCAGGATGCCAATGCTCCTGCAGTTTGGAGGAGTTCTAAGACATCATTTTGCACATGCAATTCAAAGAAGGTAGCCCTTTTAAAACAGGTTTGATGTATTTATTTTCATCTGCTGCTTTCTATCTTTTCATTGCTGTTGTTACCTCTTCACATTTGAAGATACTACTCTAATTTGTTCATTTAATTCCACCCCAGATTTTCTGCCTGCCCTCTGATTTTCAGTCCTTTATTGAATGTATTGCCACTCTCCAAAACCAGCCAGAATCACAGTTTTGGAAAAACCTTGAAATATTTAGAATAACACATATGTTTTTGATTGGGTTGTTGGGGTTTTTTGTTGGTTTTTTTTTTATTTATTTTATTTTTTTTTATTTGGGCAGCTGAACTAATTATTACAATGTACTTTTTAAAATGTCATTTAAAAGTACTATCCAATACAAAACTAAACACTGCCCAGTGAGTAAACACAATACACAATGATCAGACAAACTGTACTAGGTGTGCTTAAGGAGAGGCTACAGGGCAGGATCTGTTCTTCATTGCTATTTTGTGTACACAAGGATTCCCTAGGAAGCCAGGAACTATGGGGACTGACTGAGAGGATCCAGTTATAGATGCATCAAGGGTAGACTGCAACCTCACTGTGACCAAACACCAACTTCAGGCTTTTACTCTAAGGTTTCTATGCACACATGTTTGTGTCCTTGGTAGTTGCCAGTTTCAAGGGACAGGTTCTGTGCATGTACAACTAGAAGTGGTATAAAACCTGGCATTTTGATTTGTGCAATTCCTATTTCAGTGCTTGCACTAAATCTGGATTATACTTTAAGAACTGTTTTAAAATCTCAGCCATTGAGAAATGGCACCTAACAAATTTTAGATTATTGTAGTAGGGCATTTCACTAATTTTAAGCCTTTACCAAATTCACCTTAATCTTGTAAATTCAGATAATTCAAACTATTAACAGAGTATGTTGAAGAAAAAACTGGAATCTGTCTGCTTAAAAGCACACTGAAACCAATGAAGAAAACAAATAAATAATCAAATCTGTTGTACTCTAAACACCTGATAACCTGTACTGTAGGATCTTATACCTGCTTCAGACATTTATATAAATGTCTATGTGTACTTGCTGTGAAGAAGATCAAGACTCTGAATGTGATTCCACTGAGTCAGGGGTCAGGCACACACTGACCCTTACAGAAAAATCAGGCATGAAACAAGAGTCTCTCATTTGACTTCAAGGAGCTTTGAATAGATAGGAGATTTGACTCAGAGAGACTAAACGGAGACAGATTATTCCAACAGCAAGAAGGAGGGCCAAATTCTGCTCTACACTATCCTTGTATATATGAATCTGAAGCAATGAGTTGCAACTCCAAGGACATAATTCCAGATTAATTCCTAATAAAAACAAAGAGAATCAGACCACTTAGGTTTAGGCTTTTACATCCTAGGTGCTAAATATCTAAGTTATCTGCTACAGGGTGAAAATAATCCAACTAATCCAACACCTCTAAGATGTCTACAGAGAAAATCATAACATACATTGCAATAAATGTTCAACTACACAGTAGTAAGAAAACATGGGCAATGATGCTACTTTGTATCATAAATGCTTAGAGCACAGCTGCAGCAAAACACTCTGTTTTTTGCTCTGTTAAGTATCTCAAATATAATATTAAATTGCCACTTTCTATAGAAAAATAGCACCCCCAGAAAACCTTCGAGTGTATTTGAAGAAGTCATAGAAGAAGTCTAGAGCAAAAATGCTATAACATTGACCTTTTCACCATAATGACAAGGATTGCTCACTTAAAGTACATCACTAATTCCTGTTTCAGCATCACACACAATGTACATATTGTACTACCAGATGGAAAAAAAAGTATAAAAAAAGCTTTCACATTGCCAAAGTCCAACTGAACACTTATTTCCATAGGATGACTACTAAAAGAACAAAAACAGAGAGAAAAAACTACAAAGGAGCCAAATTCATCTTAAACACTTCCTTTATGGGTAGATATTTGAAAACAAATCACAGTCCTTCTCCTTAGATTGAACAAAACCTGCTATTAAAGAGATGCCAAAACAGCCCACAAGTTAAACAATCTTGACAGTCAATTAGCAGTTAATTGATCCCCCTGATCCCACTGCTTTTAACGGATCAGGTAAATATTTTGTTTCTCATTGCCTAATCTTGCTGTGCACCTTAAGAGTCTGATGGAGGTGCTCAAGCATGTCAGATAACACAAAATCTACCTGTTCTGTCTAACTGTCTTCTGACATGGACATCCTGAATCTGTTTCTATACAAAAGCAAAGGACTGGGATTATTCAGATATGAAACTAAACAAGAGAACTATATAAACTGTTGATCTTCTCACACTGCTACTTATTTCCTTGGGGAACAAGTTAAAAAATTGAAAACAGTTTAATAAAATACCAATAATTTCCCATGTGGACTTTAAGACATGATAGCAGAGCAATGCCAGATCTGACAGGCAGTGTTATTAAAATTTCAGAAGGCAACAAAAATGCCACAGTTGTTTGGCTCCCTCCCCCCCATTTTCTTTTGAATCGCAGTACACAGTGACTTATGAGAGTGAGAACAGCTCTCATGCAGAGAACAGTTTCTGCTGAGTCAGAAACAAATGCCCACCACTGAGGTCCTTTTTAAACACCATTTTGATGGCTGAAGCTAGAATGAGTGTTTCTCAAGGGCGAGTTCAGAAATAACAGTATTTACTAAATACACATTAACAATGTACAGGAGTATCCAAAACAGTGCTGCGATGCAAATGAGCTCTTAATTTTTGGGCTACTCTCTTCATCAGCAGATGCTCAACTCAATCTCACTTTCTTCTGAGCCACAGCAATTGAACATAAGGATACTGTGCCAAACCGTAGAAGTGTCAAACAGTTTCCAATCACTGTTTGTTGGATTACTTTTTTTTGCACACCTGCCACAGAAAAGGAGCTTTGGCCCTGCTGTTGGCCCCAAAGTCTTATCATGTAAACGAATAGATGTCATGTAGCCCCCAAAAGGGCTAAATACATAAAATCTCTGAAAAGCAAAGACTCAGACACTAACCAATGATGCTATGGGATTGCAATGAAAGTTGTGCATTTGCAAGAAATGGTGAAAATTACTGAGATCAAAGAATTTTTTCTCAATTCAACACAAAGAAACGTGTTAATTGAAAAGGGAAATTTCACACCTAATAAAGGTCAGATTAAGTAAACTAAGAATTTAGAAGCACTTGCAAAGGATAAAGTGTATGCAAAGAGCAAGATTCCTCTGTGGATGTGGTTTCTAGTCATTTCTAGACTTATAAAACATCATATACAGCAAGAAGGGTAAGAATGTTTTCACTTGAGAGTTCAAACTGCTGAATTTGTCAGATATAACAACTTTCCTAACTGAAATGATGAGCAGAGGCTGAAATGCCTCTTCGTTTTCACACTAGAACTGCAACCTTGTGCAGCCATTGAGAAGAAGACAGCTGTACTGGCAAATCCCTATTTAGATATCATACAGTTTTCCCTCATGTTTTCCCAGAAAAAAATAAAATCAAAATTTGTGTAAATATTGCAACATTTTTAGGTACAAAGTAACTATTATTCTTGTGCCAAAAGGAAATAGTAGGCAAATATCAGGCCTTTGCCTAGCATTTTCACCTCAGAAGGAAAATATCACTGAATTTTCTGGGAAGTGAGTGTTTTTATAGTTTAAAAGTTACACAATCCTAATTATGCAACTGCAGCAGATTTTGCGAACAGCCATGCCTCCTTTCACACCATGTCAGAAGAAACCACTTGCATCTCACATGAAAATATCTGTGTCTTTCAAACACTTTTTTGAATGAGCAAATGCACTGCCTCTGACAGACGCCCTTACCCTAGGAAGAATTACATAGGAAGACATTTATAGTATCTGAGCTTCCTTTTGTTTTTCACTCACACCAATTATTATACGAGCTTATTTTAAAATCTGTCATTCTTTACTAAGCCCTGCAGTCATCACAGCTCAAAACAAAAACAGACACATGTTAAACACCAGTAGCATGCTCTTACCATTTTTTCCCACTTTTTGCACCCAAAGTACAGTAAGTCTTCACAGCAGTTTCACTTCAATCCATCCTGAATACTTTTTAAGAGTTCAGCTGAGATCAACTAGTAAGCCCTAAATCCTATATATTTCCCAGATGTCACAACAGTCACTATTCACAGCCAAAATGTTTAAGTCAGACTAATGACTCAACGCAGGCATTTTGCTGTAGCAAATCCAGTCATTAGCACTGCCTAAAGATTCTGATCACTACAGTGGCAATATAAGATACATCAATTAGAATGCATATTTAAGGATGCTGCTTTCTTTACAACCCTCAGGATGCCTAGCAGGAGAAAAAAAGGAAAAAAAAAAGCTCTTTAAAATTATTCTGGCCATATTTTACAGTACTTGGTTCTTTTTTACTGTATGAAACACTGAAAGTCAGTATGTATAATATTCAGTTGAATCAGAATACCTCTTAAAAAATTCAGCAAAATGTGCATATGCTTTCTGCTGCATTTTGTAGGTATATATGAAATTTCATTCTTTTCACTTAGGTTTCTTTCTATAATACATAAATCAATTGTGTTCATTAAGATGAGCATCACTCTCCTGAGCAAACACTTCTGAAGAGATGAAGGTCTACGAAAATGCCTGAAACCACATATAAAATGTCATTTTACAAGATTGTTGATATTTGAGGGACCAGCCAGGCTGCCACTAAGTAAGTTTTATCTTTTTGGGAAAGACATTGTTCAGGTTTCATTATACTTTATATCAGACAACATTAGATCAGGGTGCATCATTACAGAACCTTAAAGTTTCATATAGGTATCCCACATCAGACTAACTTCTGAAACTACTCCAAAGAAACCTTGCAATAAGAAACCATTATCTAGTACTTAGTAAGTGGCAGGACTGGACACCAAATCACTCCTGCCCAGGAAAAGCTGAAGTACGAACAGCAAAAAATCATACTTTCAACCACCAGAAGAGAGCTCAGAAGGCTCTAAGAGGACATTTTCAGGACTGATGGTCCATCAAAAGGAAAAGCAACTGATGGTCAGCTTTGAAAAACAGACAACTTCATACAGGGTTCTCCTCCTGCATCCTGCCTGGCTCTTTGCACCAAGTTTAGTTTTCTTTCCATTATCAGAAGTGGAAGTGAAATCAGCTAACAATCTGACCCAAAAGTCTCTTGGGTGCTTGTGATACACCAATGACACTTGTACAGTACAAGAAAGCATCACCAACATACTACCATAGAATAGTTTGGGTTGGAAGGGAGCTTTAAACTCCCCAACATTCCCTAGTCCAGTGCCCAGTATCCCCTTTACAGACAGGGAAACGAACACATACAGTACAGCACAAGCACACAGGGCTTCATGTTTGCTAAGCTACACTTAAACTAATTGATTACTAAATGTTCCTTAGGATAGCTCCTAACAATCTGAAAAGCTGCATTGCAAACCAAAAGCACGTAGACTATTTTCCCTAGGACTAGAGTGCAATGTTTTAGCACTCAGACCACCTAAGACTTGCTTATTCAACTGAACTCTTCCCCCTACTTTTCCCTTCCTCCCTCCCTGACAGGGTTTGAGGACACCGTGTTCGCCTGGAGATGGTGAATCACTCCAAGACAGCAGGCCCACTCAGTTCCTCAAAAGACACAAAAGGTGTAAAAATAGCTCATACTAATGAAGCAAGTACAGCGTCAGCAGCCAGATGAGCGTGGGTGATCTGATAAGGGTCTGTTATTGCAAAGGGTAAATTATTAAGAGAATGCTTCTCCCTCTCTCTCTTTTTATTAAGCTTTGTTCTTTCTTTGCTGAAACCAGCCCTCTGCAATGCCTGATAAATGACACCTGACAAGGTTGACTCCTCCTGTAATTGCCAGTTTCATACCACTGCAGGAAGCGGTGCCTCACTGAGAGCTGAAGATACAGTGGAGGTGTCACTAAAAAAAAATAAATAAATAAAGACAGGCAAAAATAAAGCCTAAAAATAGCCAGGACTACCCACTGCCTATGACTGTGTGGGTATATTTAGCCTGTCTAACACCAACTTTTCTTGTTAAAAAGACAATCTTACCTTTATGCAAAACAGCTTCCTGTTTCTAAACATAACTTGAGAAACTTCAGAACACGAAGGGGGAAAAGTCGGATTTTGAAATCATCCCCTTTTCACTGAGATTATGACAAGATTACACGTGCAAAGACCCAGTAGATCTTCCACGTGGGTTTTGCATCCTGACATACCATAACAAATAGTTGGAAGTTTTCTGTTAAGACATCCTAATACAGCCCATCAGACTAGGAAATTGATTCAGAGGCAAAACCAGAGCTGTACAGGCAAACTTCTCCAGGGTCCAGGAATGAGGCAAAGGCAGGAGGGCAGGTCCTACACCCCCACCCCACTGCCCAGAGGCAGGCACAGGGACCTGTGGGGCAGTGAAACACAGTGGCACTCAGAGCCCAGTCCTTCACATCCCACCTGCCCTGAGGCTGGTTTACAGCCCCTCACAGGCACAAAGGAACTTTCATGAAGGGTGTAAACATGACTTACTTCCATGTAAGGCTGAAGCCAAGGGGTTGCCCCTTGCATAGGGACTGGAAGTCCTTGCACTGAGTCCCAGCCTACTGCCAGCACTGGCCAGCCTTGCTCAGGGCAACACACTGACCATCCTGTGAGCCCACTGCCCACCCTGCCCCACGCTGTCAGGAGCCCTGAAGCTCCCATGGGTTTGACCACAACAGGACCAGCCACAGCTACGCTCAGCAGGGATGTTCAGAGAATTTCAGCAAACACTCTTTCCAGGGTGACTCTGTGCTTTTGCAGGTTGTGTATTTCACTCCCCAATCCCCAAAGGGAAGGCAAGGATGGTCCTCATGACCCCCTTCAGAACATCTGCAACCTTTTAAAGCCTGTGACTGCAATACCATCACTGGAAGCAACACACATGCCAACCTTCTCATGCTTTCTAGTGCTCTGTGCGAGCTGTTCAAGAAAATGGTCTTTTCCACAATTATGGTTTCTCTATTTGATATCATAACTCCCTTGGCCAACGCTCCTATGAGGGATTTGTTTCATTAATATGCAGCCTTCCTGCGTGGCTCCAAATACCTCCCATCAGTCATGCTGGGGCCAGGGTTAAACAAAAATGCATGAGTTTATACCAGACCTTTTCTCTTGTTTACGACATTGCCAACTTCACATGCAAGATTCAATCCAAATGACTATTCTGACATTACAATTTTTATTTTTGTCTGATTTGAAAATTAAACAAAAAGTAATTGAAGTTAATAAGATTAAATTTTTAACATTAACTCAAGTGGGAAATTGAGAGCATGCTCTTTTCTTGATATGCTGTGATTAATTCCCATTGCTGCAAGCACCCTTGTTCAGCATCATACTTTTGTCTTTTCATCCTATGCCTTAGCAGTAAATTTAATAATCACTGATTTTTTTACTAGAATAGATAAACACGGTGATGCAAGACAAATCAGTTGATGATACTATTCCTCAGACAATTTAATTTTCATCTGAAATGAAGAGTAAATGTTATTATATTAGAGGAAATATGAATGTAAAAATAATTATTAGTAGGCTTAAATACTTTAGACCATACTCTGGTAGTACATTTTCATAAAGTTAATAGGAGACAGGACCACATACCCTCAACCACTGTGGAGTTCTTAAGTTATAAAGTTAAAAGTGTAGTGATCAGAACCTCAGTCTATCTCCCGACTCAGACTTGGAGCAGAAATTCTGTTTAAGCAACAGTAATATATTACCTGTCTTTTTAAGATTTCACCTATTTAAAGAAACATGTACACAGAAGAAGATTAGATTTAAAAAACAGCAGGAAAGTGTATTAGAAAAATGAAAAATTATCTTCACCATACAGTGAAGAAAACACTGGTTATTACATGGTATTTTCCAAAATTGTCTACCTTTTCCCCAAAGCTCTGCACTGTAGGGCTGGTTATATATGACAGACAAAGCCTGGCAGCCTCTCCGGGCTCCCAACAGGCTGGGGGCAATGGCAGCACTGCCCCACCATCCCGGAGGGGCTTCAACTGAGAGGGGCAACTTCAGCACCTCTACACGCACATGGGTCTTCTGCCTTTCAGTGCCTCCACAGGAGAGTTTTAGCTGTGCACAAATTAAATTTAAAACCAAGAAAAGGTCTGACTCGAAATAATTCCAGGGAAAGAAAATGGGAACTTTTCAATCAGGTCCATCCCCTGGTGGCTTCACTGTGCAGTGGCACAGCTAGCAGACAGGGCAGGAAAGTCACATATGGTGGAGCAGGGCAAGAGACTGCATGACCACATCCAGCCCAGCCCTGTTCAGTGCCATCTCCCTCCTTCCCTGGGTGCTCCAGTGCTGCCATTTCACTTCTTGCCCTCTCTGCTGCCCAAACCACAATGAGTATCTGCTGGAATGGTATTAAGCCCATCCCAGAGGTTTTCAAGGGTACACAAAATTTCAGTGTCCAAACAATACTTGGTCACAATACAGGCAAGATAATGAGAAGAAGTTAAACAAAACAGGGTGGTTAACTCTGCTTTTTGGTAAGTTCCCACTATAGGCTTTCTCCTTTGGCCAGTGTTTAAACTGTGGGTGTTGGAAACTTATTCAAATGCAGAATCACAGAATCTTTTAGCTTGAAAAAGACCTCTAACATCATTAAGTCCAACCATTAATTTAACACTGCCAAGTCCACCACTAAACCATGTCCCTAAGTGCCACATCTACAAGTCTTTTAAATACTTCCCGAGATGGTGACTCAGTCACTTCCCTGGACAGCCTGTTCCAATGCTTGACCACCCTCTCTATGAAGAAAGTTTCCCTAATATCCAAACTAAACCTCCCCTTGTGAAACTTAAGACCATATCCTCTTGTCCTAAAGCAAGTCCCTAACTTGTGCCTTCACAAACACATGGCACAGGTGGGGTGGGAGACCAGACGTAGTGGCTTCCTGCACCTCAGGTGGGAAAGCAGTTCCACAATGGCATTTTCCACAAAATAAAAGTCTACAGTTGGTTGCAGCATCACCAATTTCACACCCTGGGTAGGAGCACCCCACCACGGGTAAATGGAAGCAGCAGGCAGGACAGCATGGGAGGCTGCAACAGAAGCCATGGGAGGCAGTAAGAAGATATGGTGCTAAGTAAAGAGGGGCTGCACTATCTCACATCTTCCTACATCCTGCCACAGGTCGCTTTTCCTGCCACAGCCTTCTCCCTCCCACCCCTGCGTGGTGTCAGTTTCCCCAGTGTGCACTCCCCTCCCACTCACCAACACGTAATGCACACCATGATTTATGTCACCTCTCCAATCTGGCCCCGCATCTCTGAGGTGCAAGCAATAGATGCAGTCTGTGAAAGGTTAGGATTAGTGCTTTATTGGCAATTGCAGCCGGCAAGTAGCTCAGATCATAATGCAATTTTTCCCTCACGAAGACCTGTAGGAGGTGGGAGCAGGTCGCCAGGGGCCTGGTGCCTGCTGCTCATTGACATATGTCCTCACTGATGGGCAAAAGGGCAGGTCCAATTAGGTGTCTTTTATTATTAACGTTCTGCTACTTCATCTGTTGATCATGTATCCTCCTCTCAGCCCCTTTGCACTCCAGCCTGTGTAATGCATTGACATCCACAGAGACACTGCTCTACTGGGACAGCTCATGCGGAAATCTGGTGGAGAACGGGCACCTTCCTTTTGCAGACTTGAGCAAGGGGTGGAACAGCAGAGAAGTTGAACAGATCACTGTAACTAGGATCCTCAAGCTAAAAAGATGAGAAATATGAGATATCTGACCTGTGGACAGTAATAATTACAATGTATTATTAACAAAACTCAGGTTTCATCATTAACTTGACTCGAGTTTCAAGTGCTGATCTCACCCTAATCATCCTCCAAATTACATTCAACCTTTTCCTCAGAGCAGAAGAACCATTACAGCAAGGAAGTCTGCTAGTAACTGTTACACTGAAGAGAAAGCACAGGTAAAAATGAGCTATAAATACCATAATCAAGCAAGAGCAAAAAATTACAGACATTTTAAGTTGTTCGAACTCAGGGCAATCTCACCACTCTGGATCTGATTCTGCCAGAAAGATGGAATCTCTAAAGCAGCTGAAAGGAAAGGGCTCACTGTCAGTGCATGTTGCATATGGCACAGCTGACCTGACCCTTCTTCTGTAAAGACTCCACTCCCCTCAAAGGTGTCAGTCAAGTGACAGCTCCTCTCTTGGATCTCAAAACATGAGAAAGGCCACCTACGTGTTTGCTATAATGAAGTAGCCAACTGTCTCAGTCACGACCCAACTGCTGCAACAAAAAAACCCTTGTATGATTTTGTTCCTCTACCAAGCTCATCATCAGAGGAATGAAGACCTTCAAAAGCTTTTTCTCAGCCCCTAAGTGTGAGGTGAAAATGCCATTTTAATTGTGGATCAGTGAGGTCTGCTTGAGTAAAATAAACCACATTGCTCAGATGCAACTGCATAACAGGGAGCCTAATTGCTCTGCTAGCATCAACAAAGAGCTGCCGGTTCATTAGAGCAAGCTGGAGGAGCTGTTGTATGCATCTTCATAAGCTGGGAGTATTTGATTGCAAAACTGCTATCGATGTTTGATCCAAAATTCAGCATCTGACTTCTGATCAGCAAAACTTAAAAGCAAAAAAGCTACCAGTCTGGTATTTTTCTTCATAGCTTTCTTCAGGGTAACAATTCACTCTTCTCCTTGATCTGTTCAAGGATGTCAAATTTAATCTTAATATAGGATTTGAACTTCTATATTCTATATAAACTTGCTTAGAAAAAAAAAAGTAGGAAGAATGGAACTGATGTGAACCAAATTGCAGTTTCACATGGCAGCTGGAAGATGCTGGCAGTTATGCTGCTATCCTGGAGTCTGCCTGCATCAGGACCTCGCCAGAAAGAGCAAAGGGCAGAGGAAGGCCAGAAAAAGGCCAGTGGAGGTCAAAGGCAGCCACATTTCCTACCGACTGCTCAGAGGAGGTTTGGACAGCAGGCAACTAGGCAGATGGCAGAAGAAACAAACTTCCATCTTGTGCAACAGGGAAACAATTTGATGAATCACACTACAGGGGAATGTGGCAGCTAGTCCTGCCAAGATGTCTAGGGACATCCTTTGCTAGGGGCAGCTCTGCACCCCTTCTGGGAGCCCACACTGCTGTGCTCAGGTTTGTCTGTCCACCTGCTCCTTCCCTCATCATAAAGCTCAGATAAACCATGGCCCTGCTTTATGCTTTAAGAATATGTATTTCTTTTTTCACCACAACCATCTTTAGACCAAATATTTTCTGAATGGAAAACACAAATGTAACTTCGGGCAGATACCTGCCTCAGCAAGTCTATTTTCTACAACTCAAACTCCACATACGATTACATACACATATGGGCTCAGACATATCTGCATAAAGAGGTCCATTTGCCTGGGTGTTTGTTAATGAATGCCTGGCAGTTAGATGAACTCCACAAGTGCATCCAGTTGTTTTTCATTTTTTAAAGAAAAGGTTATTTACACTTCTAGGAACAAAGCATTGATGAAGTTGCTTATAAAATATACCATCCATGTATACAAATTCAAATCTCCTCCCCCCTCCTTTTCATGCAGTCTGAATCAGCTTGTGGGAAAGTTAACAGAAATAATCCACAAGTGAAATGGAAAGTGGATCAAACCAGGAAAACATAAACTTTCAATACAGCAGAAAACTCCACACGGAGTCCTCTCAGGAAAATCACTCAAATGTAGAGCTACCCACTGTGCTGAAGGTTCGAGTAGGTCAGCTCTTTGCATGACCAGGACCATGCTTTGCTTTTCACCCAAGGTGCTCATCAGGTCATGAATTAAATGACTACAGATGGTTTCCAGGATCTCTTTCCTGTGGCTAGCAATCTCACATAGAAATAATAAAAGTACTGATACTGTAAATTATTTCTAGAAACATCTTTTTAATCACAGAGCTGCTGCAAGATACCTTTCTTCCAGTAGCAGTGAGTCCAGGAAGCACAGATCACCTGCCACCATTAAAAGAAGAACACATCTAAAACCATAGATTCAAGTTGTCAAAATACTGCTTGTTACAGGAATTTCATCCATGCTAACACTCTGCTAGAGCAGTCCAGGTAATAACAGCAATAAAAAACAACAAGGAAAAAGTTAAAGCACACTAATATAAATGGGACAGCGTTGCTCACAGATATTTTTAAGTCCCAGTAGTGTTGATCCACCCATGAACAGGTCCAGATTTATAGCAAAGGAAAGAGTAAGTGGATGACCACCCCACAGGATGTTTCTATTTAAAAAGGTGTCTGCCTTGCCTGAAAATCAAGATCACACCTCTGAAATTCCCACCTGTCGAACACTTTCTGTTTCCTCCTTGGTATTTTTTCAAGTGGACTGTGCTGCTCTAAGATTATTTTTCTGTGATTTTCCACAAAAGTAGGTACAAATGGAACCGTGGACAAGCACCGAAAGCATCAAACCCACAGGAGACTTAGCCTTTGTCCCACTTGAGAAATGGATACGATGACAGCTTGAGCGGACTCTGAATTCAAATTTTAATTAGAGAGAAGGTGAAATCAGTCAAACCTACCTCTTGCTCAAACACTACTCTTTCCTCAGTATCCCTCTGTTCTCCAGAAAAAAATGGTCTTCTCCCTGTTGCTGACCATTTATGTAGACACAGGATCCAAACTCTTTCCCACTGTGTTCTCACCAACTGCATGTTGTCTACCTCTCTACCAAGAGCCTCCAATAAAAGCTTCCTTTAATAGAGTTGTCCTGACTCACAGGTAAAGTGGGGGGAGGGAAGCTGACCTCGCTGCAGCATCAAGAGTCTCTGACGCATTTTGGGAGGCTGTGGTTTCAGGTCTGAAAGAATTCAGCCTTGTTTTCAATTAGGTTTTATAAAATTAACTTCCAAAATATCACCCTATAGCTCCATGTCCATTTGAAACTTGATATTGTTTAGTGGTTCAACTTAGCACTATTCAGGGCTTTAGTCGTACGCTAGGCAAAATAGCAATACTCACCAGCAGAAGAGAGTTTCTCAGAAACGCAGTCACCCAGGCTCCTGACTGGCTCCACCTCTTGTCCACCCACTCCCAGTTTCAGACATTTCACATTCCAAAACTGGAAGTGTCTATGCAACATAAGGTCACATTATTGCACAACATGCTCCACTCCTTCTAAGAGCCGCTGCATCCTCAAAAGTACATCAGCTCTAACAGCAAGAGAGCTGTTTACAGTGAATTTCTATCTGAGTGGGAGTATTTTCTCCACGAATCTTATAACAAGGACATGACGTGTATGACTCTTCCCTACATTTGGTAAAATTGTTACTGAGATGGTATTTATTCAATACTTCCACATCAGCATGCCTTCCCCTTTAAGCTGCCTTTTGAAAAATTGAGAATTCATTTTTACACTTCCCCAAAGTATTTCTGTGCTGGATAATTTTAGGACACACTAAACAGAACAATTTCTGCCTATCTTAAATTTAGAACTGAGGCCATTTGTAGCCTTTGCAATGCAACCATGAAATACAGCTGATTGTCACGAATGTAGGTTTTGCCAATTGTTTCTCTCTTGCCAAATGGTGTGAATAATTGCTATGATCCTTCCTTCAGTTAGTCTTCAAATTTTAACAGGTGAATGAAAACTCCAGTTTCAATTACAACTGAGGAATACCTTCCCTTTTAGTAGGCTTCATTTTTTTCCCCCAAAGCACAGCACACAGGTGAAAATGGTGGAGTCACATTGTGTTATCTTTGAAACCATACTCAGCTTTTTGGCACAATTAAGTCTTTGCTGTTAGCATTGAAAGCCTATTTGGTGTTCCCTTGAATGGCAGTGGCTTATGTCGGTATGTCCTAAAGGCAACTGTTGACATATTTAAATAAAGAATTAATGACCAGTCTTTATGTGCCCCCTCTTCTTTCTACTGAGATCTGTCACCTTTGTCTTCAGCACCACTGAAGCAGATGAGCAGTGGGGAAGCAGAAGGAATTGAGGTGGGGAGGGGTCCCACCACCATCTGGTAAGAATGTGATGCTGGCTGGGCTAATGGCTAAGGCAGCTCTCAAAAACCCCTCCTGATTTCACAGTCAAGTAAGTTCTCCATAAGCCATCACTTCTCCCAGGAGGAAGAAGGTTCAGACTCAGCATTCAGAAATCTGATTCAAGCTACTCAGTGAAAATTATGATGGTCAAAACAAACCAGTGACAGAATAAGAGGGAATGGGAAATACAGAGAATCCTACGAGAAGGGTAGAACAAGGGACAGAGCAGGATGCATTAGATGTGCTGGCATTGTGCTCTGCTGTAGGTAAGGGTAGCCCAGGATTTTCACTCTGAGTCATTCATTTGGAACATATGACTGAGAGTCAACTGCCCTTTGTCATGTGGAAGAGATACTTAAAATGGAGCCAATGGCTTAAAGTTACTTAGCTCCTCTTTGGTCTGTTAGCAAGTAAAAGATTAGACTGTAATATTTAACCATAACTCCCATGCCTTTCTGAGAAGCACAGAGGAGGCTGCCTGAAGGAAAGTCAGACATTGACCATCCTGCTTCCTGTGTCCACCAGGTGAAGAAATCTGCACCTGCCTTCACACTCATATAGATAGTGAGCTTCCTCCAGTGCACTGACTGTCATGCAGTGCACTTTCTGGTACAGCCCATTTCCTCATAGAGGACATTTCCCTTAGGGACAGCAGGGACTAGAACTCTGTACATGCAACCAGTCATGATCATCAAAGCTGCCAGCTGGTCACCACCCAATATAGCCAAAGGTTTAGTGCTGTGAGTAGAACTGGTTGCATGTCTAAATGAGAACAGGACGAAGAACCGGTGAGACATAGCAACACAAAGAAAAAGATTAATAAGAGTCTGGAGACACAGTACGATAAAGAGAACCCAGCACCTACTACCAATCTTGGTGAACTATTCAAACTGTTAGTTTAAATAGTAAAAGTGGTATGTGTATTCATTCTGTTTTAACATTCATGCATAAGAGATCACTGTGTGACACGATGAACACGTTGGTGTCATCAGCATTCCTCTCCCTTCCCATATGCTCAGCACCAGGTGTCCAGTCATCTACAGTAATGTCCCATCCATTATCCAGCTGCCCTTCGTAGAGACTGTCAGGGCAGACAATGAAGCAAGATGTGTGTGGCAGTCCTTCACCTTGTTGTGTGACCTTAGCCAATTTTATAGTCACTTAAATGTACTTACTTTTTATTCCCCATTAATGTTAAATGGAATCCAAGAGTTTTACAACTCTCCTAGACATTTTAAATGACCAGTAAAAGATACACAAATGTGGGAAACTGAGTTTGAACAGCAAAGATATAAGTTCACAAATGGGCAAGGGTTCCCTGGTTTCCCAGGGTTTGGGGCCTCTCTTTTAGAACTTGTTTCACTTTGACATTGCTTTTTTAGTAGTTAGTAGACTTTTTCACACAAGTGACTGCAATACAGTGTGGGACATGAAGACTGTCAAGGTGACCTGCCCACAGAAACTTCTTAAGTATAAAGTTTTTGTATTGCCATTCATCCCGAGAGAAGAGTGATAATAGGCAGATGCAACTTAATGGCAACTGAAACCATTTTAGCTCAGTTCAGCTAATCAAAGATCTTCATGGAGTAAGGTGACTTAAAGGGAAGTATTTCATTCAGAGATTTCCATGGGAAAAAAAAAATAAAAATAGCAATATGGAGATTTTCCAGTGGAAAACTTGTTCTTGTGGAAATTCCGCTTTCAATTGACAAATTGTTTTTATGGGAAATTCCTAAGAAGCTGTAGGCACAGCCCTCATGCTGAGAAGTTTAAAAGCAGCTCATGTCTGACCCAGCGCCCTCAGATTTCCCACATCAGATAAACGGCAAGAGCAGAGTCTTCATCTTTCCCTTACTCCCATGCATACCCTTGCAGCATACACACGGTCCCACTACAGGCATGACAGTACGTTGACTGCAGTGTCATATAGTTATAGATGTGATGCTTGAAGGATTAATTTTTTAATGTCCCAAATCAAGACTAATTACAGGCTCTTATATGAGCTGTCTCTAATGCTCTGATAGCTCTGACACTGGTAAAGCTGTCATTGACTTCAGCAACAGGTTTGCCTGCACTAGGGATTGCAGGCTTGGGAGAACCTTAAATAAAGCTCCTCACAGTAGCCTGCATCAGGGAAAGAGAACTTGGGGCTGACTTTTATGTGATTATGTGAATGGTCACAAATCATTGGTATAACTCCATTGTTATTAATTGTTTTACAATGGGTGAAAGCTGTCAATAAGAACTACACACTCTACAGCTACAATTACAGAGAGTAAGACAAACATTTTTAGTGAGCTTGCTAAGGGTCTTCTAAACTTGCAGAAGACCCCTTTACAGTGATATTAGGAAAGCATAAACCATTCATTATAATACATGTTCTATTAACCACTTTAACATGAATCATCATACTGTGTAAACAGGCTGGAAATCATATTTATGGTAGGGCTGTAAGTATCTCAGAATATCAAGAGGAAGAAAAAAGCTATTACAGTAAGCAGGCTTGTACAACCCCTCACAGTCCAGAAAGGCACTGAACACTTAAATCATTCACCAAAACATTTGCAGAGATTTGCAATATTTCTGTACCAGGCCTGTATTTTTACAACAATGCATTTTTAACACAAAATAAAATTTAGGTCCCTTTGAGCAAAAAAGTTCATTCTACTGACTGTATGGGACTGGTATTTACAAGTTACTCTGATGAGTGACACTGCCTCTTTCCCAGCTACCTTCTGTCCTATACAGCCCATTCAACAGTAGAGTGGATCCAGCATCCCTCAAACTGAGTCGAGCTGGAGGAGCTCAAGCACAGCAGAGCTACAGAAGGAGCAGGAGCCCCAAGGTGCCATTGAGGAGGCTGCTGGCAGTTGGCTGCCTGCCAAGGCCTGAGGGCTACAAGGTGAAGGAGTGGACAAAGGCCACTGCTCAGCTGCTACACTGACCTTCAGCTATGCTGATCTGCGATGGGAATGCACCCCCTGGACATGATCAGGTTTCTAAACCACATGCTTTCTTGGCTATCTGCAGCACTACATACACACACGTGATACTGAGTTCGCACACATGCAGAGCCCATGTCCATACTGTACACGAGGCCAGCAGGTTCCCCTCTAGCTCTTACCACAAAGCAACTAGTCAGCTACAGCAGAGCTACTGCTGCTCCACACCCAGGCAGAACAGCAACCACATGTGCTCCCCAAGGCATGCTCCATGGCTTCGACAATCGTACACACGAAGTCAAATTGCAAGTAACTTGATTTTCAGAGATGGGCTAAAAAAACCCTGTGGCTCTCCACCTGAAGGAATTAGTCTTCTGAGACATCACAATAATAAAATAAAATTGCAATGAAAACCTTATTGATGCAAGCTTTGTTACTGAAGTGACAAGAAGGGCATTGATTTTCATAGTCAGGCATTTGAAGAATATGGCACATCCTAGAGAGTGTAAGCTGTCTTTTCCAATATACAACAGAGCTAGTTCTACTATACTGAAGCACATGTGACAAGAGAAGAGGGCCCGGGCCCTTCTCCATATTCTCTGCATACCTGTTACTATCACACAGCTGCTCTCAAGTCTACAGTTTCCTGTGCAGTACAAACTGCATACCACTTCCCCTACGGAAAAAAAAGCCTTGCTTGTTCTTAATTGATGATGGAAATACTGTCATATTTTCCACTAGCCAAGCTTGAAACCATTACTGAACGAACCTTCATTAATTTTTCCACAACATTTTGCAGAAATGTCAGGAAACAGCTGCACCAGAAATGATTAACTGTCTTTATCACTAGGGCTTCACTGGCAACTTCAAATTATATAGGTTTTCTTCTTTCAAAAATCTACGTTTAGTAGATTACGTTTTTTGTTATTCTTTAGTTGACTATCTCAATACACTATTTTCTCTTCCAAAGTATCCAATGGCACAGGTTCAGTGGCAGACAGACATTTTACAACCAGTGGAAGAATTTGTACAGTTTGGGGCTGCATACTTCCAGGAAAAGATTGCTTCCTGTAGATTTCTCAGCTGTGTCTTTCTTGGATCAAATTCAATGAAATCCACAACTTGCAGTCAGATTGTATTTGCCAGTTAGACTGAATTCATTACACTGACATAAACTCCTCTTGCTGCATTTTCTTATTCCCTTCCTTTCCTGTCCTCCTTTTTTTCCTGACCTTCTTCTCTCCCCACACTCTCCCTCTCATCTTTTCTTTGAGCTACACCATGTGTCAAAACTTACCATACAATGCCCTGTATATATTCTGGCCCTGTATATATTCTGGCAAAAACAAGTGGAACAGTACACATCACCAGAACACATCACATGCTAACGCTAGGATGCTAGAAGGCTTGGTACCAAATGAAAGTGCAGCCATCTGGAGGTAACTCCTAGTGTGGATCTGAGATTCCCAACTGGCTGAAACTTTGCAGTCTGAGAACTTTTTTAACAAAGCGTCAGTGAGCAAAAGACTCCACTCACACAGATTTGCATAAGGCACTAGATATTACGTAATTTTTCAAAAATGTACATACTTCAAATTTCTGATAAGAACATAGCAAGGTTCATAGGACTGCTTTTAAAGACCAACATAATAGTATAGTGTATTGTCCGCATTTTGAAATACTTAATTTAGGGTTATTACAGTATAGCATGTCACAATAATTCTGCATATATGTCACTGGCAGATTTAAAATTGCCATTGTTCATTCTATGTCTTCATTGAAGCTGTAAGCCTTGAATCTGTAACCTTAAGATATTTTTAGACAGAGAAAAACATAGATGCAAATAGGTATATACATGTATTGGAAGTAAGATAAAATTAATCCCATCAAGTGAGGGTTTCAGTGGTTCAGTGTTCATGCTGTTATGACCCCCTATACCTAACAAAAGGTAGGTTACTTGCAGAAATTATACAGAAACGAAACACAGATAGAGGTTTATCTACGTATTATAAAAAAGAATCCTTCCTGCTGCCTATAATTCAAAATTATTTGCATTTTTTGCTTTTTAAAAATGTCCCTTTCACAGCAGCGAGCATTGCAGCACACAATCTCCATGCAGCTCTCCCCAGGGAGAGCCAGATAGTGATGCCCTCACCCTGTGCTGGGTCAGCTCCTGAACGCCTTCAGTGGCTTCAGGACAGCTGTCAGATCCTAGCCCAGGATGCCTACCACAGGTCAGCATCGTTACTTAATTGATACAATGCTGGCTACAAAAAAACCAGCTGTGTTTTTAAATTACTCTACCAAGATATTTGCTTAGATAGCAGAAATTGCAGTACACCATATTTTGCTTAAAATATGCCTGAATATATATGGGTTCTATTACAAGATATGAAATACTGCCAAAAGTACGCAGATTTTTTTTAAGGATTCAGCTTTATAATACACAACGCCAAATTTATCCTTCACGATATCCTTATCTGTCTCTGCTCTAGTTTGAAGGCAGTAGTTCGCGGTGCCAGAGGATCTCAAGGACCGTGTCCTTCCTCATGCCAGCTATCCCAGCCCCGTCCGCGGCTGTGCGGGCCATATATTGCGTACGGGCAGCAATGAAGTTGTTAAATGTCATTAAACAGGCGCCGATTTTTATGGCTTTTCGGTGTTGGTTTTGTTGGGGTTTGGGGGAGGGGGGGGGGGGGGGGGGGACGGACACACTGAAATAAACAGACTCGGAAGATGGACACCTCCCCGCAGGCCCACCCCCTCGCCAGCAGGAGGGTGCCGCAGCTGCCCGAGGGGACACAAGGACTGCCAGGCGGAAACTGCGCCAGGCTCGGGTTTTTCCCTTCCACGCCCAGTTCGGCCCCGGCCCGCGGCCAGCGCCCCTCCGACCCCGCGCCCCACGGGGAGCGCCAGAGCCTACGCGGTTCCGCCAGTGCAGCCCTTGGTGCCCGGAAACCAGGAGCCTGGAGGGTGTAGCGCCCGCTTCTGCCTCGTCTGAACGTTTTCCAGTCTCATTCCCCCTACCCCAGGTTGTCAGGGAACTGGCAAATGAATTTTTTGTCCCCGCCACCGTGCTCGGCCTCCTCCGGGACGTGAGAGAACACGTTTTTCCTCTCTCTGGCTAATAGTGGGACCAGAAATGAGTGCTCTCGGTTCCCCCCGAGGTTGCACATCTTGAGCTCAAAACTGCAGGAAGACACAGCCTCCTTCTGTTCACACTGTGAGCAAGGACCAGCAGGATCTAGGGGCAATGTCACAACAAAACGAGAGACCTTGAACTTGCTTCACCCTTTGCTTAGTAATTTATATTTGGGCAAAGTGGATAACAGCTCCTTTAGCACTAGGGTAGTGGCATTTTATGCTTGCTCGGCATTCACTTTACTCAGGTATAAATAGCAAAAGGTTTCAGGCGGTAGAAAATCAGGACCAGTATCTTCAAAGGATTCTCAGCCAAAATAAAGCAGCTAGTCCTCCACACCACAGTTTGTGCAATCTTGCTCAGCTGCAGGAATCATTCCCTGAAGGGTGCCTGGGACTGCTGGTTTGGCAGCATTACATGCTCTGGTCTTCAGAGAAAATTTGCCTTCCTACCACTCTGTATCTAGTGGTGGAATCAGACTGCAAGCTTTCACCTGTGAAGTAGGCAAAACAGGATTCACTTTCTTAATGGGAGCATTTTATTAGCTCACACAGTGTGTTTACTACCAGTATTAAGTACTTGTCTTAATATCCTTAAGCACATGAGGTAGTGATACATATTCTCATAGTTACAATAACATTGGTTTGAACTCCATAATTGAGAGCATCTATTCTAAAATTCAATAGTTTCAAGCAAAAAGTGAAGCATGCCATTATTTGGCTGACACATTATTGGAGAGGGTTCTCAGCGTTCAAGAGAGCCACAGCAATAATGCCCAGTGCACCCAAGTACCATTAAGGTACATGCTAACAAAACCTGGAAAATTTATGTTAAAACCCCACTTCAGAGGATGGCCACCATGCTCTTGTGTACCAAACTTCTCAGTTTTCCACTTAAATCCTGCCTGGTGAGTCAGGGCTAGGTTTCCATATTGCAGCAGTATTCCATTACTCCTGCTTATAAATTTCACACGCTGTTAATGCTTTCCAAACTGGCAACAGAGCTCAGGGGTGCATGAGGACAGTTTGTTTTCCTGCTGAACTTTAAACAGAAATTCCACAGGACCTCCGGCGGGGGTGATGCCTCCTTTTTTGCCAACATGTTTGTTGGTAACAGCCCTGCTGACAGCCATCCATTTGCACCCTTTCACCCACCTCTGATCCCAGGCTGTGGGGAAATACCTCTTTTGGCTCTAAGAGACTGCAGAGGGGAAAGAACAACACAGATACACATGACTTCAATTGCAAGAACCTTGAGAGAGACCCAAACGAAGAGACATTCCATATAGCAACACCCTGGTCTGCAGAATATTTGGGATCAGTTCCAGGGTTGAGCAAAAGTTCAAGGAATTGCCCATTTAACTCCTTCTTTCCTTCAGTTTATATATGGAATGAAACAGAGGTCCAACATTATTTATATAATTCTGAAAAGCCTGGGAGGGGTTACCTCAATATATGTTCTGTGTTTTCTTTGAACACCTTCTCCTGTGGTCATGATATCACATGAGAATCTCCAGTGTCTTCCTTATATACCTAGCTCTTATGGCTGCAGATAAATATTGAATAATAATAAAAAAAGTGTCAATGTTTTTCTTAACTTTTCACTATTTCAAGCTAATCTTATTAAATTCTGAAGGCCGACAATTCTCTGACCATCAAGGATGTGTCTGTACAGAGAAGATGAGAGAAAAGGAGGTTCTCAGTGCTTCAGGTCTCCTACAGTAACAAAAGTAACTGTGTGTACACAGGCACAGTTTTTGAGACCAAGTCAATGTGAATCCTGTCCAACCTGTGACTAGCAACCCAAATAAACATGGAGCTGCAATCAGTACCGGAAAATAGACCTTTTCTTGACAAGATAAACTGTCTTCTGAACTAACCAATGCCACAGTAAGACTGCTGTTGGGCATCCACTAACTTTAAGCTAGCTTAGGTGTTATTGTATATAACAATGTCAGCAATTTCTATGTACCCAAGTGTTCAAGACCCAGAGGAAAAATTAAACCTTGAACAGCATTGTCAATGGTGCACTTGAAATGACAAGAAGGTCAAGCAGAAATCACCAACTTAAATTTTAGGGCAATGTAAATAAAAAACCCCAAACATTTCAAATATAAAAACCTCACCCACCATTTCTTCTTCTATTTTTACAAGCACATTTTTCTCTTTATTTGGTTCAAAAAGTGTGCTTCCTGGGTACTTAATGCAAAAACTGTGTAAGAGAAGGGAAAGTGGCAAACTAAGTATGTGGACAAAGCAAAGACAAAACACGTAATCTGCCTCAAAAGACAAAGGCTTCTGATTTCAGCAAGAGCTGACTTCAGTTGTAACAAAAGGACGCATAATCATTTCTGAGAATGAAAAACTATGCACTCAGACCCGGTCCCTCAGTTCATGCAAAATCACTCTTCCTTTGCTCTCCTACCTGGCTGCTGCCATCAAAGGTGCAAGTGAGTAATGGTTCCAGTCAAGGCAATTTGGTTCACCACTCCAGCGAATATGGCTGTTGACTCTCTCTTCCACCTATTTGGAAAATAAATATTAAATATTTTTAAGGACTGTGGACAATTCAGCCTTGCTGTTTGATTTTATAACCTAGTTAAGACTATGGCGCTGGCTACATGAAAACATTTAAGAACTTCAGAGATTCAGTCACAGTCCTTCTTGCTACCTTCAGGGCAATGTGGCAGGAGCAATCAGTAGCTCTCCTATGGTTTTTAACTTGCTGTCGGCTAGAATATGCATCAACTAATATATGCCAAAGTGAAAACAATAGACATACAAGACCAACAGGTGCATACAATGATGTCTTTTCAAAAATAATGTATAAAACAAGCAGGGTAAACACACAAAGCATGAAGTGCCTTTGTAGTTTCTTTACCTTTAGACCTTGCAGTTCCAAGTGTTCTGCCTAATTTCTGTTTAATTTTGAAAAGATCATGCCCAAATTAGAATTTTAGAGCACATATTTTTTAATTAATTGCAAATACTTTCCTGTTATTAAACTGGAGCGGTGTGATTGGTTTTCATTCTGCTTCTTTCCCATTTAGCATTGTGCTTTAAAAGTGAGATCACCCATAGAAATTCCCTTTTCCATATGATGCTAGTCTGTTTCAGAAAATAAGTTATTAGTGTACACTGTGAAGTCAGTCATAAACCTTATATCTCTATTTACATGTGATGGTACTCTGGGAAAAGACCACAAAAAAAGTACTTACTGTATACAGAGGACTTGCTGTAGCCATGTATGCAGGAGTGTATGTCTGTGTGTCCAAGGCACAGAGCACCAGGAGATATGTTCATTAATGTGTTAGATGCATTAGACAGCCTACAGGCTGCCCTGTTTACACCTGCAGGGAATGGGTTATGAAATGCATGGAGGCTACCTTTGATCAGGGTATACAGACAACGCATCAGGAACTGGAGACTCATATCTAATTTGTATGCAATAGAGCTGACTAAAATCCCTACCTTGGTAATGCTGAGGCAACAAACCTTCAGTGATCTTCAAGTGACAATATACTCCAACCAGCCTGGCTGTTCTCATTTTGTGAAGACCAGTATGAACACACAACCACAGCGTGTGTTTTGCCCAGGGCACTTTCTTTCAGGCTTCCCTGCATCCTTGAATGCCCACATGTGAGATGCCAGGTGATGTGACAAGGATAGGCAGAGTGTGGGCATCCCAGATTGCATGTGCTGCTGGACAGGGTAGCACCCCAGGGAAGCACAGGGTCCCAGTGAAAAGTACAGCTCATGTCATCCCTTCTCCTGCTCTTTTGCCCTGGCCACATCACTGAGCCCTGGCTGGCCACTGTCTGGAGTGATCAGGTCACTGCAGCAGGAGAAGGTGTGTGCTCCTCAAGGGCTTACAAAAGTCATCACAGAGGAGCATGCCAGAAGACTTGGACAGGAAAATCTCAAACGTAGCATGCTGAACTTGCAGATTTGTGTCTGTGGCCTGACCATACTGGCACTGAAGCCAACAATAAACTTCCTTCTGCTTCCAGCAAGTGCCACTGGTGCCCACACTGCCCCATACACAGGGCAAAGCCTGTCCTCCACCAGATGGGTGACATACCACTAGCAGACACAGATGTGAGCTGGTGGAAAGAGGGTGCCAAAAGCTGAAGGATAAAGCAGGCCTGGAACTGGTTAGCAATAAAAGGGATATGCTGATGCTTTTTTTCCCTGCAATGTTTGCTATTAGCAACAAAAACAAATATCAATGATAATGAGCAATGACTGGCAATGTCAACAGCAGTCTATACAGGCATCTGAGTATATAAAATAATATGCTCTGGCTACAGCCCCTGACGCTTTATCAGACTAATCTACAGCTTTCTAGGAAACTATCTGCATGTGAAGCCAGGAACCACTTTTGAACCCTTGAACAAACAGGGTCGAATACAGTTTTAATCTGTGGTGAAACCTTGGCACCGCTCTACTCAAGGGCAAAACTCTGTATTTACCAGGGCCAGTATTTCAATTACTACTTTTACAGTTGACCTGGAAAAACTGCAGCCAAAAAAACCAAAGCAAAGGAATAAAGAAGTCACAAGTCCTTATTCTCCCATCTTTCAGTAGGAGCTAGGGGTACTCTGAATTGTAGCATCCTCTCTCTGGTGTGGCATGGATACCTTCCAGCCTTAAAGCAGTACTAGTGCTTCTCCTTACTAACCTACCATGTCACAGTAGCACTGGTTCTAGCAAACAGGACGTGGTCTGAGGGAACAGCCAACATGTGGAATCTCTAACAACCCCAGAAAATGCATGTGTTGTCAAACAGGATTTTGCTGCCAAATTAAAGCTCCCAGAGGCATTGCTTTGATAGTAAAACCAGGAACTTTTAATTTGGTTTTATCACCGCATTAGTAAAAATCTGAGCGATATGTCATTATTTGCAGCAGAAATAAATGAGCGTGCCTTCAGCGCCTGCCCACGAAAGAAAGACAGACCTCTGCTGAGCATTTTCCAGTATTTCTAGTATTGCTAGGTCTCTTCTCCCAACTAACAAATGACAGGACAAGAGGAAATGACTTCAAGTTGCATCAGAGAAGATTTAGATTGGATGTTAGGAAAAATTTCTTTATGGAAAGGGCTGTCAAGCATTGGAACAGGCTGCCCAGGGAAGTGGTTGAGTCACCACCCCTGGAGGTATTTAAAAGTCGTGTAGATGTGGCACTTGGGGACATGGCTTAGTTGCAGATTTGGCAGTGCTGGGTTAACAGTTGGACTCCCAAATCAAATGAGTCTGTGATTCTATTTGGTCATATCTGGTTACGACTTTCCTAACCTGCTGCAGTTGTTTGCCAGCCGTTGGGACTATGAATAAACAAGCTCATCAGAAAGGAAATGAGAGTATGAAAATCACAGCATGTCTTACTGCTTGGAAGGGGTTTTTTTCAATTTGAACTTTGTATCTCAGACACTTACGGAATAGGCTTTTACACAGGACCTGGAAACACAGGCAGAAGTGCTCCTATAATGAATCTTACACCATCTGCTTTTGAAAGACTGCTAGCAGCCTTGGGAACCTCTGTAATAATTTTCTAGTCATTAAATTACACCTTCAGTGGTGAAACAAAAATGTAACAGCAGACATCGGCATCATCTAACCATAAAGATTAATTTATTTCATGGATCAACAAGGACTTTGTTTTATATTACTTCTTATATATATGCTCCACTGACACTGTAAGGTCAGTTGAGGATAGGGGGGTGACAGCAAGAACCCTGTGCACTTTCCAAGGTAAAAAAAAAAAGTCATATATCTCATGTGTATTTTAATCAGAAACTAAAATTTTAGGAAAGCAACTGGATAATATTTATTTTACTGCTAATTATTTGAAGATTCTGAAATAGTACAGTAAATAGGTGAAATTGTCTCAAGAGTACAAAGGGCAAATAAAGCCATGCCTGTGTTACTCCTTAACTGGCTTGCAGCAGATAGCATTCCAGCACAGACTGTAACTTACCATGGTTTGGGAATTTACTCAAAGCCTCAGTTTGACCAGGTGTGTAAGAAAACCAGGTACCAAGCCAGGTACCATTTAAATTGCAGCCAGATTCCAGGATTGTATAGAATAATTTGTACTAAAGAAGAGCCAGGCAATGTAGGTAGAAAAATATGCACACTTCTGTATTGCATCACCAAACAATTTGAATTTATGGCTGGTAACTCAAAGCAGTGAGGCTATATGCAAATCTCTCACTCCAAACCATCTTGCATCAGTTCAAATTTCCTTTTATAGATGTTTTCTTACTTAATGCAATGAATTGACCAGGAAAGCTTCTGTATGGGAATATGTAGAGACTGTGAAGCCAGTTTGTGTGGATTCTCTAATGCTCTTTTTGTTCCCTTTCTCCTTTTCAAACACAGAAAATCCAGAGAACTCCATGAATTACGGTCTGTAATGGGAGAAATAAGAAGTCTAATATTTGCTTGATTGCAGCTATGATGCATTAAGCTCCAGGCATCAATCTCAGTCTCAGTGCTTTTTCTCCAAATGGGCACTATTTTACAGTTATCGCTCTCTAAACAAAACAAAATTTATTATACACACAATTTGCTAGCTACAGCAGCTAAGACTAGAAGCAAAAAAGTCTTCCTACATGAGGAAGGTAAAAGCAATGTCATACTGTAAATTGACTTCATATGATCAATGGCAGAAGACAATCATCTGTGAAATGATGTTCATATCCTGATGAAATGCAATCATACCATATGCACTTGAATTTGGAAAAAGTGGAAGAAAATTATTCCCATTACTTTACTGGTGTTCCTAATGTGTTCACACAAATCACCTTTGAATAGATGAATTAAAATACTTACAGCAATTCTACTTTTGCCCTGTTAATTCCAGGTCCTTCTGACAGCTCTCAATACTGCAGAAATAAGTTTTCCTACAACCAGTTTGATGAAATTAATGGATCAAACCTTGAACTACCTCAAAAGTTAAAGGGATATAATTTATTTTTTGAATCATATGTATCCGTGCTGTAAACATTTTTGTCTTCATTACCAAAACAGCAAGACATTTGAAGCCTGCTTTATTTTTCAGTATTTATGCTTTTTTGTTTTCCACATTTTTCTCAATAGGAGTGAGATAGCCCATTTAAATTTGGTTTATTGACAGTTTTTCTTCATTTTGGTATCCCGCATGCTAGCACCATGTTGCAGATCTGGATGCAAAGAGCACAAAGAAATCCTTGTAAAATTTCAATTTGTTCAAACTTATACATGCATATATTTATGTGTATACATACATACGTGTGTATATACATAAATATATGTATATATCCATATGTGCATATGTATAGATACTATATAAATAAAACCAGACATATTTACTAACTTGTGTTAGTGGAGCTGGTTTTATTGTCTTTCAGGCTCTGCAATCTGAACAAAATTTAACTAAAAGGAACATCCCTTATGAACTTTGTTTACTTTACACATAGGTGATTCACTTCATTAAAATCGTGCACATAATTTCTTCTTGTGAGTCTCTCTACTTTATCTCCTCTATCCTCAGAGACCACTCTGCACAGGAGTTTATTTTGCTGCCACCACTGGAACTATGATTTCGGGTTACTTTTTTTTACTTTAGCCAGGAGCTAAATTAGCAAGAGCACATCCCCCTAAGTATAGGTCCATAATCTCACTGCAAATAACAGTTTAGACACTGCCAGCTGAGACCAGTGCCCTCACTAACCAGGCTTGATGCTTTTAGACAATGGTCAAGCTGACAATTGACACAGTGTCCTCATGCACACATTGCTCAACCCATTTGCCTGGCCTGCTGTTGCTAAGAGGGCTGTTTGTGCAGGCAGCTGGCAGCAAGATGGGAGTACATCTGGGGATCCTCTGAGAGTGGGCAGAGGAAGTGAAAACATGAGATCGCAGCCAAACCTGAGATAGGATTCTAGGTAAAGCTCATGCTCTATGACATCCAAACAGATTTCAGCAAAATTGTCATGAGGAACCTCCCACACAGAGTGCCTTGGCTTTCCTTCCCTCTTTGAATGACTATCTTGCTATGACATTCATACACTGGGGAAAACCAGTGCAGCCAGGTGCAGTGAAGAAACTGAGGCAGGGCCACTTGTGGCTGCTAAGCAGGCAGGCTGCAATGTGGGCGATGTCTCACCAGCCCATGGCAATCAACTGAGCTGTCAAAACTGTCCATCTCCATAGAAAGAGCCCATGGCAGAGTGATGGCAATAAGCGCTGGACAATCTCATCAGTAGATGACATTGACAGTTGAGACTTCAGATGAGACTTCTCAGTTGCCTCTGAGAAGTTGGCAACTAGTCAGCCATGCAGGAGGGAAATGTGATGCCTGGGAGCAACAGAAATTTGTCAGCAGGGAAAATAATCTAAGGATTTGGGGTCTCTTCACAGAATTTTAGTTGTTGTTACCTGCAAAATCAAGGTTCCCCATAAAATAAAACTAAGAGGTCAGAGAGTCTGGTGTTAAGTCAAAGTATAGACTTCACTCAAGGCACTCTGGATTTACACCAGGTAAGCTGAGATCCACCTCAGACAGTATGCTCCTGGTTGCAAAGACAGCTTGTACAGCACAGGATTACACAACTGTTGTTTCAGGTCGGCAGTCCCAATGAAACCCCATTACTGGCAGCTGATCACTCATCTTGAAAATCTGAATGGGTCACCAGAACGCCCCTGAGCACACATTTTTTTAGCACTTCCATTGGATGCCATGTGACTTCTTTACAATGAGACAAGTGCTCTACTCCACTATCCCTTGTTATTGCCACATCTATAGAGAGATTGTTTAAAGTGTCCTCCCAGTACCTCCACACTGGTCCTGAAGGTCTTAAGACTGACAAAAGAAAGGCAGCACTGGAGTG